>NC_053394.1:72720263-73037029 GCF_905171765.1 Bufo bufo | reverse complement strand
TGTGAAAAAAATGTTTGGAAATAACACAGGGCATTATATTATGATCAAACAGTTAAAAATGAAAACCACATTTGTGTGCCTTCACTTCATTATCTGGAACACGAGAAATGTCCCCAAAAATCCAGGGAACTCCTATTGGCACGATCTGCAGAATGCTATGTCTGGGCTGCTTTTCCCTGAGGTCTTGTCTGTTTGCCAACAAGAATAGACACTTATTTTGTGTCTGAAAAAAAATGTGTAACTCAAACAAGGAATGCTAGACGTTGTAATTAATCGTTTCTATCTGGTTTTTGACTTTATATCCCATGTTCTAATTTGTGTCCAATTTTGCCTTTTGCATGTTTATCTGTGAATGTTCAAATTCGTAAAATTGTGTAGAAAACCGAACCCTAGTTTTTTTTTTTTTACTTTCTATTCATTGACTATTTATATAGCCGTTAGATTTTCTCCTCTTAAGTTTCAATACATTCAGTGAAATGGAATAGTATTTGGTGTGCAAGATTCACAGTGAATGCTTTATATGGACCCAAGTACGCAATCCACAAAAGCAAAAATAATCGGCAAGGTTAAAAGGGTCCTATACCTAGTTAACTGCACTGAGTGTTGTATCTACAACCTTGTGGGTGAGATGTATGTGAACACCCATAGCCGTAGTTAATGAGACCAGCACTCCAATGCCAATTTTAATACAATGTATATTATTTAAAGGGATTGTTCTAAAAAAATAAAAACAGCACCACATCTGCCCATCCGCTATATCTGGTACTGCAACTTATCCTTATTGAAGTGAGTGGGACTGTACTGCAATACCACATACAACCCAAGGACAGATGTGGCGTTGTTTCTGGGGGGGGGGGGGGGGAACGGATCTTTTTTTCTAATCCTAAAAAAACTGGACATGGTCTGTTCATTTAGGCCTATTTACAAGAAGGTATAGAGCCCTTTTAAATAACCACTAAACCTAAAATATAAATGATTTTTACACCTTTGAGGCATTTTTTTAAATATTGCATTGTACTTATTTTTTTACTTAAAAGCCTTTTTCCGCTTCTGACTCTGCAGCTCTGAGTCAGTGAAATTTGAGTGTTACAGAGAAGCGAAGTTTGAATTATATATTTTTTTTAAGACCAATTCAAAAATTTGTTTTAGCCCTAAATGAGCACAATGCAGTAATAAATAAATTCCCTGAAATTGCCCATGGCCTTTCAAGTAAGGCTTCTTTCACAGTAACTTTATTAGTTTCGACAGGCTGTTCTGGCAGAGAACAACCTACCAGAGCTCTCTGGATCCGGCATTGCCGTGTGTTACCGCAATGCCCGCTGACCCCATTGACTATAATGGGAACCAGCGGAGATATGGCTAATGTCCGGATTCAGCCAGACAAAAACCTCTGCATGAACTAATAACGCTAGTGTAAAACAAGCCTAATGGTTGATATTGTACATATGTTAAATGATGGGTATGGGATTGAATGTCAAGATTAGGCAAGATATGTTCTTCAATAATCCTATTGAAAGATATTGCAGCCAGCCACTTTTGCATTTCAAGTTCTTGGAAACTATTGGAACTTTGAATGTAATGAGTCCTTTTTGTGACATGATGTGTAGCTTGAGCTTAGTGGCCCTTTTAAGTGAGATATATATTTTTGTGCTTCTTTTGGCATGTAGATAATCTATACACTAATGTGCCATGTTGTGAACACTAGTTGAAAATGTATTGATCTGCAGTGATTCGCCCTTTGGCCTCAGACGCATTGTTTACATAACAACCGATTCAGACTCTGCAGTTTTACCGTTGTATATATTGTCTTTTTATAATAATTATTTTTAAAGTAGTATTTTTTTTATTATTATTATATTATAATCGGTTACACGTGACTGAAACGTGGTAAGAAAAAACAAAACAAAAGCAGAACAATGCAAGGAATATACATAGATGGGAGATTTGTGGAGGGCGGGCAACCTGTGTATTATTGTCAACATTCCATAAGTAATAGGACACTCCAATCTAGTACCTCCTATTGTGGCATTATAGGAATGCCCACCATGAGGAGGAGGAGCAATTGGCTGTGCCAGTGATGGAGAACATCCCCTCAAAACCTCTCTGACACCATACCCCAGAGACAACTAGCCAATTTTAGCATGCACTTGAAAGTAAATACGTCATTGCAGAGATATTATGGGTTCTAATATTGTATTTGTGTTTACTGTACCCCTTAGTGGGTTTCTGGCCTTTGTAAACCCGTTTTTTTTGTGACCAGATCAGCAGCCTACCCTGCCATATACTGTATGCCATGCATAGTGATGCAGTGTCTGTACTACCTGTACTACTCTTGTGTTTTACTACAAGTGCTACTTCAATAGAGGTCTCTAGTGTAGTAAACATATAAAATAATTGAACAACACAGAAACCTTGTAATCCATTTTTGTAAGATTTGTAGCCATATGAAACATTAGTTCATAAAGGAAAATATATTTAATTATATAGGTAACTCAGATAAATAGCAGCCCAGAAAAGGTATTGTACCTTTAATTTAAAGGGGAGTTCCATGTGAGTTATACATGGAAATTAAAGTGAGTTTCCACCTGCATTTTTCAGATTGAATATCATGTAACATGGAAACTGTCCACTACCATTTTATATACTTTTTTTTTGGCCAAATAAAAACCTTTCCTCAGAGACACTTTTGATATGTGAGGTCTACTGGGTTCTACCTAATGTTTTGGTTACAGTTACAAATTCCTGGAGGAGGTGTTCTCCCCTTAATATCCTGAATACTTTCAGGTAGGTAAAAAATAAATAAAAAAAAGGCCTCATTTACATGTCAGTGTTCGTGATGACATCAGTGACAAGATGGTCAGTGGTTCATCCTTGAAGATGTCCGTGAAGGATCCGTGTTTGGTCTGTGTGTCTTCCGTATTCCACGTCTGAAAATGAATTTCCAGAGTGGTTATTATTGACCTATAGACTATAATGTGCATGAGGGATCCGTACTCACGGACACATGGTGTCACCAGGTACCCCCGGTCCGTGGAAAACCACTGATGTGTGAATACACAATCAGTAGATACAGCACGTCTATGATTCACTGACGTGTAAAAGAGGCCTAAGGTGTCATCTGTCTTTGTACATAACCTGCCTAACTGGTGTTACGAATGTGAGGCTTTTATTTTACATTTTTTTTTGTAGAAGCTCTATATAGTTCTGCTGGACAGTATTACATAGAATATACATAGATTACCTGCTTGACTGCAGTACTAATAATAGCAATGATTTTAGTGATTATTAATATTATAACAATGATTATCTTTTATCAATAAGGATAAAGAAGTGGTTCATTATTGGAAACAGATGCACTTTAACAGTAACGTGTTTTACATTTCGGTGCATTATGGAAAAGTGCAGGCCATACAGAACATACGTCAACACATTAATTTATATATATATAAGAAGAGGTTATTTATAATTATTTATAGATATTCACAACTGTTAAGCCAATATTAATAAAGAACTATGTGGCTTTGCAAATTTAGTTTGATATTACAAGGAACCCAAAGGATTTGTATACAGCTTTAAAGTTTACCTGATACAGATGCAGCCGAGCTAAAATTGACTCTGATAACACGTCACAGTGTTATCTCGTTCCATATTTTGACAAAAGACATTGAAATACATTGAAAGAGTTACTTAACCTTTTTGTGCCGTTTTTTTTTCTTAATGCGTTAACCATCAAGTTTAGCTCAGCTGCATCTGTACCTTCTCAGAGGTGGCAGCCATTTGCGGGCTAACTTCGTCTTCATGTAGTTGGAATCCCAAAGACGGGATTAAAGCATCCCTCCAATCAGGAGCTCAAAACTTCTATTTACGTCAGTACCTAGCAAGGTGGATTACCTGCCATTTATTTTTCTCAGATCCTGCCCCTTGGCTGCTGTTTATCTCCGCTCCATTAGGACAGAGCAGTGATCTATGACTGCAGTCTAGCTACAATGCCTCCACAGAGAGAGGTGGTCTGAGACACACCCACTGCTCTTCTACAGCCTGAACCAATGATGATACAGGGTGTGTGTCTTAGACTACCTTAGACTCTCTGTAGGCACTATAGTCAAAGATCAGATCTTGGATCAGATAATGGAGCCAATCTAAACAGCAAAATCCTCTGTAGGAAACGACCTATATATCATATTTGAGCTCCTGACTGGAGGGTGGCTTTAATTGCCATATATCAAATTATTGTTTACTCAAACGACTGTTCTCACAGAATTTGCAGGCCCTTTCAACAATAATAGGTTACCCCTTTTTATTTTACAGTTGCTCTGTAGAGGAGATTAAAGCCCTAAAATCTGTCTTTTTTCCCACTGCAAATTATACTCGAAAGAGTCAGAGGTTGTACATAGAAATATTAAAATGGGCTTCCATTATGGTACTGGTCTTTGCTAACCAAGACAGATGGGTCTGGTGGTTGCTTCCTCCTCCATATATTCTCCATGACCCTTTGGCCAGTTCCCTACTTCTTTGCTACCAATGCAGATCCCCTAGAGCAGGGATGCTCAACCGGCGGCCCTCCAGCTGTTACAAAACTACAACTCCCAGGTTGAGCATCCCTGCCCTAGAGAGAGGCAACTTGCACATTACCACCTAACAGCAAAGGGAATGGGACCAAACAAAACTGGGCCTCTCTTTTTTCCGTAGCCCCATAGTAGACTCTATGGTATTTAAGATCTTGGCAACTTTGGTAGAAGGAAAGGTTTTAACTCTTTGATCTCCCCCATAGAGCAATTGATAATATTAGCACCTGTACATTCATGGGAGAAATAGTGGTGATTTGAAGCAGTATCAGTAGTTGAGATGTGCAAGTTTCTGTAAATTTGATTACTGTTTGATTCAACCAAATTGAGTGCCCAATTCAGACCCAAATTGATTTTACCCAAAGTGCTTACATTTTTGGGGGGAAAACTGTGGAAGACATTCTAGTCTCTCTGATTCTGTAGAATTGATTCGCACATGTCTGCTTTGTAGCCTGAAGATTAAATGACAGCATCCTCTTATGCCCCAGTTACAAAAGGTGGTGGTGCCATATGGTGAGAGAACCATCAGACTGCGGCTGATTGCGCAGCAGAAGTTGCACCAGGAGCGGTGTAGCAGAAGTTGCCCCAGACGTGATGTGCAGCAGAAGTTGCTCCAGAAGTTATCTTACAACAAGGGCCTTATCATAAATTTGTTGTTGGAAGTTCACAATGCTTTTCATAGAATGAACTATTGCAACTTCGACACCCACGTTCCCCAAAACTAGTTTAGCCACAGAAATGCTTGAAACGATAGAAACGAAATCTTATCCCACGTTATAAAACGCGTACAACACTCTGTTAATAATGCGCTATGTCTGCAGCATCATGGCCAGTCTGAGCTGTCTTTGAGTTATTGTCCTCACATTCATTGAGCCAAAAATATCAGATTGAGTAACATTGGGCAATAAGCTTCAGTCTGTTTATAGATGACTCTGTAAATTGAAATACGATTAGATTAGAGCGAATCTATTTGTAAAAATGTATTAATCTCGTCAAGCAGAGTTCTGCACGAAGCTGAGCACACTCGCCCTGCTGCTTGATTGACAGTGCCGAACATCTCGGCTGGCCCTGAAAATCTCACGCCTGCACCACTGCTTCGAGTACACTTCTGGCAGAATCGGAGCCTGTGCACTGAGATATCCAACTCTGTCATTCAAGCGGCAGGGGAAAGCGTCCTCGGCTTCGGGGATGCACTCTCATAGGTGCAGAACTATGCTTGATGAGACGAATAATTTACGAATGTATTTGCTCTTCTCACAATGTATTTTTTTTCTATTTTAGTAGAAATCCTGGTTGTAAAGTTTCTAAATCCCCGTGGTCTTATCATAAATGGGTACAGTTAGACCCAGTGCTTTGGAGGAAGCCCTCTAGTGGTTGCTCTCTGCAATTCAAAACAAAATAAGTCATATTTTTACTGTATACTGCAACTTTATTAATAATGAGCACTTCTGAGTTCGTTATTGACTGTTATAAAATGCCTGATTTAGCTTTTGGTTTCTATAGAAGATATATTGATTTTTTTTTTTTTTTTTTTTAATACTTCTGCATGAATTACACTTGTGGGCCGGATTACATTTTTTTCATGTTAGAGTTAGGTTACTGTTTTTTTCAAGTATTTGTATATGCATTTACTAGAGAAGGGATTTGGTGCTTATATTTTATCGTTGACACCTGTGTTCTATGTCTGAAATAAGGTAAATTAGGTTTATTGTGATGCAGGTAACTTTGGTTTCTTGGGTGAACGGAAGGTGTAGTATTTTCTGGACTTGGGAACATATGGTACAGTGGATTAGATGACATAGTTGTACATTCATTAGGATATTTGCTATCCATTGGGTGAAAGTTTCTTAGATTTAAAATATTTTGGGTACTACAGCCTATTTACCATGACAAAGACATCCTGAGGATGGTATTCTCATAGGCAGATTCTCATAGAATAAGGTTAAGGCTACACATGCAATTTGGTCATTGCAACCTATAGATCCCAGACATTAGTGCAGTGGTGCAATGTAACACCAGACTGCTAGATGATGATGGAAACGGATACATTAGTAAATATCAGTTAGCACAGTTCAGAGCCGTTTCAGGTCGGCTTCATCCACAGTCATTGCGCTCAGCATCGCTTCTTAGTAGATAGGAAACTTTTGCATTGAAGCCTAGGAGTTTCAAGTTAAGAACAAATGTCTTGCACTTCATTGGTATCATTCATGATATCTGTATCGGTGGCCACCCATGCACCATCATTTTAGATTTATAATCCACCATTGGTGTCATATATGGAATCTACCTATTGATGGCCACTCACACATGTCAACTTTCAGAACAACATTGATACCGTAATTACAAGTCCACCTAAGGCTGGGTTCACATCACCCATTGGAAAATCTGAAAGCTTGTTGCAGCAGAAGAGCAGACTACCGGAGTCACCGTATCCGGAATAGCCCCCATTCACTATAATGGGATCCTGCATGAATGCCATCTGCCAGAAAAATACCTCTACATTCAGTGGTATTTCTTTATCAGAAAGACTGTATTTATGGTTGAAACCCGCTGGATCCCAGTATAGTGAATGGGGTCCAGCAGTGCCTGGTGGTGTCCAGCTATGCCCGATGTAGCAGCTCCGGTAGTCTGCTCCTCTTCATCAGATTTACCAAATGGAGATGTGGACGAAGCCTAATGTACTACAGTGCATTCTTATTTCAGTTTTCTTTACAAATTTGAAAAAAAAACACAGCTACCTTAGTAGTCACATACTGCAGTTGTAGAAGGTGCCCACAGACCGAATAGTAACCTGGCTCTTACTATACTCTTACTATATTCACATCACCTTGTCTATTAGAAAGACGACGGCATTTTTATAACGTCCGAAATCACTTTTTGCAATTGTAGAGCTGCATATTTTTTTTAGTAAATTGTATATTTATATATATCTTATGCTTTAATAAAATAAAAAAAAACTATAAACTAGGCTATGGCTTTAATGATATATAACACACAAGGGAATTTGCAGGGCTTATATCAGCCATGTATGTATCTTTATGTAGTAACCAGTATTTCATTCTAGGTAGCCATTGTTAACATTTTATGTCCTGTGTTATTTGCTCTATGGTTTTTGTTAAGTCAGTGTTTAAAATTCGCTTCACTACAAACAAACAAAATCGATATAAAGGATATGTGCAATATATGGAATATGAGTACAGGCTTCTCATCCAGGACCTTTGTTGTTACTGAGGTTTTTGATGAAAGGAGGACTACCTGATGATCTATAACAAACCCCCATATCTGTGTTTTGAAAGATTATTCTTGTGTCTGGTTATATTTACTGGATCCCTGTGATAACAATTCCTGTCACTGGCCTTTGAAGGTCAGATGGATCCCAGTTGGAATCTAGCTTTATTTT
This sequence comes from Bufo bufo, assembly GCF_905171765.1. Taxonomy (NCBI): domain Eukaryota; kingdom Metazoa; phylum Chordata; class Amphibia; order Anura; family Bufonidae; genus Bufo; species Bufo bufo. Next base: position 73,029,064 of record NC_053394.1, on the reverse strand, counting down.
TCCAAAAATAAAGGGAAAAAAGGCTGATTTGTCGCCGGTGTCCCTTGACTGTTGTTACTGAGATGTCACAGCTCAGGGCAGGAAGTGTTATTGGGATTCAAGCAGGGATGCCCAACCTGCGGCCCTCCAGCTGTTGTAAAACTACAACTCCCATAATGTCCTGCTGTAGACTGATAGCTGTATGCTGTCCAGGCATCCTGGGAGTTGTAGTTTTAAACATCTGGAGGGCCGCAGGTTGGTCATCCCTGAAGCAGAGGAATCACTTTCTTAAAGGGGCTGTCCGGTTTCAGAAGGAAAACTGACAATACAGAAGTGATCATTTCTTACCTGGCACATGGCACGCCACCGCTCCGGTTCTACCAGCCGTGATCTGTTTACTGGGCTGCAGCAGTGAAATCAGGTCTACAACGCATGACCACTGCAGCTAATTACTGCGCCAAAGAGGCCAATGGCTGGCTGCAGTGGTCACGTGATGTCACTGCTGAGGCCTTGTAAACAGATCCTGGCTGAGAGAACCGGCGTGGGATCTTCCAGGTAAGTAACAATCACTTTTTTATTACAGGTGGATCTCCTTTGTTTGGTTTCCTTCTGAAGTGGGACAACCCCTTTAACCTTAAACACCGGTATAAATCTATGGGGTATGTAGACATTCTGGTAATTCTTAGAGCAGAGAATATTCTTGTGGAGCATATCTTTCTAAAGTATGCTGCGAAGAGCATGCTCACTCCTTTTATCAACTTACCTCTTGGAGTGGTGTGCACAGTGTGAAATTACCATTGATACCATGCACTCAGGAAACGGTGAGCCAGACCAGTGTGTTTAACCCGGGTAGGTTTTCGGTGCTCAAAAACGTGGAAGAGACATTTGCATTGTATTTAGCCCCATCTTTTCAGAGGGGATCACAGTGCACAGTGCGACCTTCCAGTTGGTACTGTGTAAGTTATATTAGCTACTAAGTAAAAACTTATTTTGAGGTAGTAGCTTATTTTTTTCTTTTTTCTTATTTTTTTCTTTTTTAAAACATAGTTGCAGCGTTGCTACCTCAATTCAGGGAAAACGCTTTGCATGGAAATAAAATCTCAAGATAAAAAATTAGAGCATTATTATATTTATCAACTGGAGTTCTGCTGCTAGTCCTCTGATTTTTAAAAAAAAATCTTTTTAAATAAGGGATATTTCAATGCATTTAAAAAAAAAACTAAACTGATGAACTGTCAGGCAGCTGATGTTATTTTTATATATTGGTTGGTTATATTCAGAACATAGTTATGCATTTCTCCCTCATACAGACATTTTTTTTTTATATTGCTTTTTTTATGTGGCTGTTATATTAACGGCTATTCATGTTGTAAGTTTTTGTCATTTTTTTTTCAGCAGCACCTCCATATTTTTATTATAAAAATATGTTTTTTTTTTTTAAATATTTGTATTTTATACAGTGCATCACCTTTTCGGTTAATTTTTCGCCTAGAGGGAGACACAGAATTCAGCACCTCGTCTCTGTGTTTTAAGATTTTTCCCATTTAAATTTTTTTTTTTTTTTTTTAAGTCTTGCACTGGGCTGGTCCCAAATAATTTTTGTATTAATATCATAAGTGCAATCCAGTTAAGCAGGTTTTAATTTGAGTGCAGTTAATATTAGATTTTATGAATAGCTTCACACTGGCTTTAACAAATCTTATCTTAAACAGCTTCAGCCACCACTGTCCTGAGTTGAGCTTCCTGTTGCTTCCAAGCCGCGGTGATAACTATTCATACCTTTCCATGGTAAGATCAGATGTTATTGGACATCTGAATAAACTAATACTAGACAAATTGCTAAAGGAAGGGTATATCTAGTTATGACTGCGGCAGTGGAAATGCTAGTATTAACGGATATGAAAACCCTTTAACACTGCAAAAGTTTTTGAGAGCCTCAATATGACAAAAAAAATACCAAATTTCAACTAAAAAAACAAGGCTAAACTGGAATTATCTGAATAACTTTCCAAGAAATGACCATGTTTGGAGCATAGTAAAAGAGGACTCTGTTCAAAGGTATATTCAGTTTTGTGTGATAAGTTTATTGTTTGCAAAGTTTCTTAAACTTCTGGGAGGTCTCTAAAGCCCACCATACATCTTCAGATTTAGCCATCTTTGCAGTAATGTATGGTGGTCTCTCTAGAGGACTGAAGACTAAGAAAGTGGCAATGACTCCTCAATCCTGCTCCTTTTAAAACAAGCTTAGTAATGTCCTTTAAATGAATGCTTTGATTTAATTTGCCGTGAATTCTGCTTCATGTAATATGTAGTAATGCAATCTATAAGTGCACTGAAGAGGTGCAAGCATGTTGTGAATCAAAAGAGCAATCCTTTAAACTGGGAACGTAAAAGGTAGAATGAACTTGATCTTGAATGCTAATCTGTTTGTTTGCGTGGCCATATTTTAGAAAAGTGATATGCTTCATTAAATGGGGTGGTCAAGGGTTAGAGAAAAGGGTCTCCTTTTATTCCCCAGAAACAGCACCACTCTTGTCCATGGGCGGTGGATTTCCTTTCAGCCCTAGATAAGTGTGTGCAGCTGATTTGTAATACCAGGCAAAATCCAGGTACAAGAAGACCCTTATAGACTAATCCTGGGCAAGCCTTTCAACCAAACCCAACAGTTCTAGGCACTGGAGGACTAGCGCATCAACAACAATGCTTTAGCCTAAATGCAGACCAGATGTATTAAGCTGGATAAGTGCTAGGAGTAACTTCGTTCAAAGTGCAAGGGCAGTAAATACTTGGGGATTCACAATTACAATGGTCCAAAAGTACAATGCTGTAGTTTAGCTTTCCCTGGTCTAATAGACTCTTAAAAAATATATGCAAACTTTAAGTATTTTCATAAACCTTTTGATTTCTTTGTGTTGCACTTGCACTCTTGTTTGTGTTGCACAAGCGTTAATTATTCCATCCATAATGGGCATTCTCTGATGCAGTCATTTATGAGGAGAGTTTTTTTTTTTATAACTATATAAATTATTCCTTCAACAGACCAGTTACAGTTGGACTATCCTCTAATTGGTCTTCAATTGAACGCATTCATTTCATTGCTCTAGGGGGTGGTAAGAGCCATAACATGAAGAATTCCTTTACTTAAATGTAGTAATATGGCTTTACTGCTGAAAGAGAAGAGGGCTGGAGAGTTTATGGAAAGATGAAGAATGTTGAGTTGGTCAGTAAATTTTCTGTATGTGGTCGCGTGTTGCTGAGTGTTTCGTCCTATGGAGTGTTATATTGAGTGAATAACAGGACATTTGAGAAAAGGGGCTAGGAGAAGTTGATTGTGAAAGATTCAGAAGGAACATAGGAAAGTTGAAATGTAGGTTTAAAATTTTGGGAGAATTGTTTACCAGTTTAGCAAAAGAATTTAATGTTTTTCTCAAAAGAAGGAATGTCAGCTCTTGAGCATATATGACTGTGTACTGTGAAACACGTAAGATGTGGAGAAGGTTGGCCTTCTAGTGAAAGTGTTGAAGTGTTTAGATGTTTAGACTACTGTTTTTAGGTCGGTCTGGTCTGAATGTTCTTAACACAGGAACTAACAGATGGACCAACTGACCTTACAAACACTAGTAGACATGAGACTTTAGATCAGTGCTACCCAACCAAGATTCCTTGAAACCAAGGTGTTTTTAGAACCTGTTATGGGTTCCTCAGGAGAAGGAAACAGCTCTAACATTTCTTTAGGGGGAAAAAGGTTGAGAATTACTGTCTTAGATGTCAGTGTTACTCTTGTTGACAAGGATGATTAGAACATTGGAAATCTTCAACTAGGTAGAAATGTGACTAAATAGTTTAAAAAATTTTGGAATGTACCAACACAATATGTGACAACCATCTGTCAGCTTGATTATTGAAAGCATTACTAATAAGTGGTAATATGTGTTGCACTGGTATGTTACCTAAAGAGGACTCCTACTGCATTGCAGCAAAAATCTTTGCCCAATGGATGGTCTGATGATGAATATCGACTGAGATTGTTGCTTCTCCTCAGACTTTAGTATTCTTTTTGTTGCCTGAAAAATATCCCATTCATTTTGTAGGAATTACTTAAACATCAGGTATTTAAAATTGCCTGATTCCTCAAATACACACATGCAAGTTCTGAACACAAGGTGCCTTTATGAACTTAGGGAAGACAGTCAGGAATCCTCATTTGCGGGAATAGTTTAGAGCCTTCAAGAGGATGTCTGGGTTTGATAACGGTATTTGTTTTCATGGTCCCCAACAGTAACCTGATCGTAAGATGTCACACTGCTGAGACCACCAAATATTAGTAATTTATTGGCTTGAATGTGGAACTTCTGTTAAGTCAGAATTCTCTAATGGGTTATATGAAAATGGGGGTTCTAAACCAGACAGCCCATTTATCAGCTTAAATCTAAAAATGTTTTTTTTTTTAAAACCTGTTTTAATTATTCCTTCAACACTGGTCCATATTTTTTAAAAGTTCCCCACACTTTTAGTATAGCAGTTTAGCAGTTAGATCAGTATTTCATTTGATCTAAGGTCCTTTGTGTCCTATGCTGATATCCATCTGCAACGTTTAGTTGGTATAAAGGGAACAAATCAATTGAAATCTTTTATGGCTCATTTTACATGAGGAGATATATAGTTCTTGCATCGGGTAACTTTTTTTATCTGTATATTTATTGAAAAAAATCATCACGTGTGATCATCTCCCAGTTTAAGTATGCTTTAGACTAAGGAGGTGCTAATGATCTTATATATTGTACTATTTATATCTACATGTAAGCAGCTTAACATATATTCCATTTCCGGCAAAGAGAAAATAAGAAAATCCCAATTTTACTTAGGCATGTATGTATTTATTACTTTATGGTAATACATTGCCCTGCCAATTGTGGTCGTTATGAACCCTACGAATTAGAGAACTTGAAAACCGTAAGCTAGGATTTGTCTTTTATGTTTACATTGCATCTTTTATTTCTTTTTGAAAAATAAAAATTTAGATTTTTTTTTGAAACCCGTTTATGTTGTGAGTATATTCCTTAATCTTGTTCTAGAAAACTTTGAATAATTACTGTAAAGTGCATTCTTTTTTTTTTTTTTTAGCTGCTAAAACCTCTCCTGTCTGTTTTAGCAGCTACTTGTATTCCCCATTTAATAACAATTCTGGAGCATCTGTTCTTATGGCTCTATGATGTGCCATTTCTTTATTATTCCTGATAGAAGTTATAAATTAATTGCAGTTTGCAGTGGAGGTCCAGATGGGTTTTACCAGTTGGGGGAGTGTCCCTGCAGAGTCTGTCACTGGCAGCACTGATTGCATAATGTCCGACTATGCAAGGAGAAACCACTCAACTGGTAACACCCATCTGGATCTTCATTGCAAACTGCTAGTAATTCGTTCATAATGTCTAGCAGGTATAGCACGTCATAGAGTCACACAGTAAGAATAGATGCCCCAGAATTATTACATGGAAAATGCAAGTAGTTATTAAACCGGACATGTCAGGGGAGGTGACATGTCCTCTTTAATGACAGCACACAGTCTATTGATTTGGGGTTGTGCCACGCTCTAAAATTATCCCATATTCATAAGCAGGATAGAGCATAACAAGCTTATTATGGAAGTCCGATCATTGGGACCCCCACCAATCATGAGAACAGGGGTCCCTGTCCTCCAAAACGATGCATGACCACTGCAGCTTCTTTTATTCTCTATGGATCTGTCAGAAATAGCTGAGCAGCGATCATGTCCAAATTTCCACTCCATTTATACAGGGGAACAGGCCTACCATTTGCATGATAGTTGGGGGTCATAGCTGTGGAAAGGGAAAAACGTTAGAGCTTGCCACAATATTTGATGATAGTGGTTCTTCCCCAGTCAGCATCTACCTGGCCAGAAAAGGAACTCTAATCTTCTTTGCTCATTAGAAATACAGAGGATGTCGTAACTAACTGGTGCGTGAAAGGGAGTCTGATTCATCACTCTATTTCTATCATAAAGAAAAGCAAAGGAATTATATAGATGTTACTTATTGCTCATATATGGTTTGTTTCTTACACATTTTCTTAGCTGGGAACTAATGAAGATACCACCAACACTCGTATTTTTAATCCAGTATATAATTCTTTGGATATATTTTGTATATACAGATGCAGACAACTTGGCAGAGCAGTGTTTACGAGTCAGTATCTCAGGCAGTGTTGGACTGGGATGCTTAGGGCCCACTAGCAACATTTTTTGGGGGGCAACCTTAAGGATACATTCAAATTAGAGATTAGCAAATTTCATATTTTGAAATTCGTTTACTGGTAAAAGGTGAATTGCGTTATGGATTCTGTTTCCACGGACTATAACGCAATCCTATGACTGAATGCCTTTAGAGGCGGTCCATTATTCATTCCGTCATAACAGAAGTCTATGGGCTGCAAAATGGATCTGTTCTTTTTTCGTTATGCAGGGGGGTCCTCTCCTGCATAACGGAAACGGGCCAGATCCATTATGCAGCCCATAGACTTCTATTATGATTTAATGAATAAAGGAATGCCCCTAAAGGCATTGCGTTATGCATTCCGTCATAGAATTGGATTTTTGGTCCGAGGTAACGGAATCCAGAACGCAATTCACCTTTTACCAGTAAACGAATCATAAATTAATTTCATAACAGGAAATTCGCTCATCTCTAATTCAAATATTACCTGCTCACACAAGATGCTGCCAGATGATAGAATATGGGGGTCCCTGCAGCAGCTTTGAGAAGGTAGGTCCTGGGGAGAAGAGGACACTGGCAGCTTTCCTCTATACCTAGAAGTCTTCTCAGCTCTGATCGAGTCTATAATAATAAACTGGAGTTTCTTTAATAATCTATCAGTTTTTTTTATTTGAACACAGGCTGGTTGAGGTGCTGTACATTGAATATATGTATGTAGTGCAGTAAGTCTACTGCGTTATGTGCCACTTGTGCAGGGGCTGGGAGAGTAGGGGCCCACCTTGCTCAGGGGCCCACCGGGGATTCACCTGTACCAAGCCTGATCTCAGTAGTCACATGTGGCAACTCCTGAATCTCTTGCAGCCTAGGACTAGTAAGGGCATAGCATTACCTATTGGCTGTAAATTTGGATAAAAGTCATGTAATTTAGTCCAAACATAAATAGACTTTTTCCATTTGGATGCTCCGTGTAGCTCACCATCGATTGTTGCATTTGAAAGTTGCTATCCTCATTATAGGTCATTAATATCAGATTATCCGGGCTCCGACTCCCGGCAACCCCACCGATCAGCTGAAGATGCGCAGAAGCTCTGCATTCTCTTCACTGTTTACCTGCTCGCTGTCGACATTGCATCGGTGAGCAGTGTAATTACAGCTCCTCCGCCCCATTCACTTTAATGGGAAGGAGCAGTTGTAGTTACACTCGGTCAGGGGCGTAGCTAAAGGCTCATGGGCCCTGGTATAAGAGTTCAGCTTGGGCCCCCCTTCCCTCAGTGCTTTGTGGCCAGGGGCAGGGAAGGACATAGCCTTCGTCCTGCCTGAGGCAAAAATTAAGATGGCAGCCCCCCCATGCCAAATTCTTGACCTAACCCCTTCCCTCCAGCCAGAAGTGTAACTTGACCAGCATGCACTTTCTATAATACTGGTGTCTTCTTATGTGGCACAAGGGTCTTTGGGCCCCTCAGGCTCCTGGGCCTGGTAGCGACTGCTACTTCTGCACCCCCTATAGCTACGCCCCTGCACTTGGTCCTATTCAAGTGAATGGGACAGAAGAGCTGTAATCACACCTGCTCACTGATCCAGTGTCGACAACGAGCAGGGAAACAGTGAAAAGAATGCAGCTCTCGCACGCATCATGAAACAGCTGATTAGCAGGGGGTGCCGGGGGTCGGACCCTAATAAAATTAAAGCTCCCTCCCTTTCTGCCCCTTTATACTCGCCATCCTATGAAAAAGTTAGCTTCGTAGGCTTTGTCTTATTATAAAACATTTTTTCTTTAAAGCCATCTTGAAAGAAACTACCACACACTGCTCATGCACAAGATCTCTAGACTTATCTTGTGTTCACCATTTACTGGGATGGGAAGTAGTTGTCTACTGGCTACAGTTTTCAGCCATATTGGATTAATGTATTAAAATGCCCATACACATTAGAGTAATGTCAACGGAACCCAACAATACCATAATGTATATGGTGGGCCTCAGGGGCGTAGCTAGAAATGACTGGGCCCCATAGCAAAAAAAAATTATGGGCCCCCCTCCCGGATCTCCCACCCCCCACATACCTCTCGAACCTCGCCGCCACATCCGCAGCTCCTCATGCACTTGCGACGGTTACGCGTAGGACTGAGCACAGACAGTTGGTCACTGGCAACGCATTTGTGCCAGTGTAGGAAATGTATGAATCTAAATGTCTGTGTATTAAAGTAGGACTAGTCAGAACTGCCACCCAGACTGCGGGACCACTCCAGGGGTCAAGTCCTGGGACAAAAAGTGTGGGAACTCACCCAAGATCCACTGCCACCCCGACCACCCCCCCCCCACCCAAAAAAAAATAATAATATATATATTTCACAGAAAATTCAGTGCAACATAAAACATAAACAAAAACTGGAATTTGCGCTATATGTCTGTTCAGACATAGTTAGTCTCTTTCATATTATAAGCTCCCCTTATATATAATTTACTTACAGTTCTGAACACTCAGGGGTGCTGGCTTAGCCTCAGGGGTGCTGACAGGCTTGGCCTCAGGGGTGTTGGGTGGCTTGGCCTCAGGGGTGCTGGCAGGCTTGGCCAAGCCACCCAATCAGACCTCAGATAAGAGCCCCATGCCTCATAGCAGCCCCCAGTAGCCTCAAGGCAGCCCCCAGTAGCCTCTCCATCAGCCCCCAGTGTTTCTCACCAGCCCCCAGTGCCTCTCCATCAGCCCCCAGTGCCTCTCACCAGCCTCCAGTGCCTCTCCATCAGCCCCCAGTGCCTCTCCATCAGCCCCAGTGCCTCTCACCAGCCCATAGTGCCTCTCGACCAGCCCCCAGTGCCTCTCACCAGCCCATAGTGCCTCTCGACCAGCCCCCAGTGCCTCTCCACCAGCCCCCAGTGCCTCTCCATCAGCTCCCAGTGCCTCTCAATCAGCTCCCAGTGCCTCTCAATCAGCCCCCAGTGCCTCTCAATCAGCCCCCAGTGCGCCCTCCCCGGTATTAAAATCATTGGTGGGCAGTGCGCCCCCCCCCCCCCCCCCCCGGTATTAAAATAATTGGTTTAGTGCGCCCCCGGTTTTAAAATCATTAGTGTTCAGTGCACCCTCCCCTGTATTAAAATCATTGGCGTTCAGTGCACCCCCCCTTCCCCTGTATTAAAATCATTGGTGAGCAGTGCACCCCCCCAGTATTATAATCATTGGTGGGCAGTGCAAGCCCCCCCCCCCAGTTTCATAATCATTGGTGGGTAGTGCAAGCCCCACCCCAGTATTATAATCATTGGTGGGCAGTGCAAGCCCCCCCCCCCCAGTATTAAAATCATTAATGGGCAGTGCGCCCTCCCCCAACCCCCCACCCCCAACATTGATGGCAGCGGCAGTTCCAATCGGAGTCCCAGCAGTGTAATGCTGGGGCTCCGATCGGTTACCATGGCAGCCAGGATGCTACTGAAGTCCTGGCTGCCATGGTCAGTTAGTCAGCACAGCATACTTACATGCGCTGTGGCCGCCCGACGCTCCTTCTTCTTGTAACTCACAGGTCTGTGTGGCGCATTGCTTATGCTTATAGCAATGCGCTGCACAGACCTGTGACGAGTTACAAGAAGGAGGAGCGCCCGGCGGCCACAGCGCATGTAAGTATGCTGTGCTGACTAACTGACCATGGCAGCCAGGACTTCAGTAGCATCCTGGCTGCCATGGTAACCGATCGGAGCCCCAGCATTACACCGCTGCCACCAATGATTGGGGGGGGGGAGGCCGCCCCCTATCGTACACAGATGATTTATTTATTTATTTTAATTCTCAGCCGGCGGCCCGGGCCCCCAGTGGCGTAGGGCCCCATAGGCATTACTATGGCTGCTATAGCGATCCCTACGCCACTGGTGGGCCTCCTGGCTAGCTTCCGCAGCACATTTTGAGGAAATTGTGTATTAGAAGTGTTGGATTTCATCAACATCATCATTAATGTTTACAGGTAGGTTACTGGAGATAGGTGTCATGCAAATATTTTTATGTGTATAACCAGCTTAAGTAACCTTGGGAGTCATTCACCATAAAAAGACCTATCTATTTGTGTTATCACTGTATGCATATCAAGCTTTATAGGAATCCTATACACTCTGCACTCTACTGTATCAGTAACAAAATGTGTTCGTAAAGGATGTGTTGGGTTCCTTCTATTTGAAACCCCAATTGGCAGAGACGGAAATAACCATTTCCATGCCAACATATTCTACAGTGCTGTACAGAGATTGTCATCACTCACATTGTCATCTGTCCCCTTTGGAGCTCACAAATTCCAAATTAACCTATTAGTATGTTTTGGAGTGTGAGAAGAAACCGTAAAACCTGGAGGAAAACCATGCAAGGCTAGATAGATCATATAAACTCCATGCAGATGTTGCCATTGGTTGGATTTTAACCCTGGACCCCCGTGCTTTAACCCCTTAAGGACGCAGGGCGTATCGGTACGCCCTATTTCCCGAGTCCTTAAGGACTCAGGGCGTACCGGTACGTCCTAACTTGAAATCGGCATTCCGGCGCCCCAGGGGTTAATCGGAACGGGATTTCGGCTGAAATCATTCAGCCGGCATCCCGTAACAATGCAGGGGGGGGTCATTTGACCCCCCCGCATTGACGATCGCAGAAAACCGCAGGTCAATTCAGACCTGCGGTTTTCTGCGTTTCCGGTCCATTCGGGTGTCCTGTGACCCGATGAACCGGAAAAAGACTGCGATCGGTGGCGTAATTTTACACCACCTATCGCAGTCCGAGGATTTGGAGAGGCGGTGCTGGCCCTGGTGCTGAACGCCGCTGTCCAGGGTGCTGATTGGAGCAGGGGAGAGAGGCGCGAGATTCAAACTTCCTGCGCTCCTCTCTCCCCTCCTCTTCCTGTCCAGCACCCTGACCGTGCAGCACCGTCCAGAACGAGCTCCTGTGTCCCCACAATCGGCATCCATCACCCTCCTGCACCCATCGCCACCCAGGTAGGTTAGGGTCAGTGAGGGAGAGGCACCGTTAGGCAGGGAAAGAAGGGAAAAGTTAGTTAGAAAAAAAAACAAAAAACTTTTATTTCCAAACTTTCCAAACTTTCTTTGATCCATCCATCAGACCCCAGATCCCCCCCTGCCACTTGCCCCCCCCACCAGACCCCCCCACCACCAGACCCCCACCCCACCCCACCCCCCTTCCCCACCACCAGACCCCCACCACCAGCCCCCCCCCTCCCCTGACCACCAGCCCCCTTACCACCACTTTTTTTTTTTCTGCGTGCGCTGACTGGCCGGCACTTTTTAGCGTCCGTCCAGTGTTAGCGCATCGCCCGCCCCACCACCCCACCGACCGCTGATCAGCGTTGTACCGCTGATCAGCAAGTTTGAACTTTTTTTTTCCTAACACTTGCCCTTTCTTTTTTTGCCTTTTTTAGTACGCGAACACCCGTTGCCCCCACACACACGCACATATAATAAAGGTTTCCACACACGCACACATACACGCACACACACCCATGGCCCGCCGGATGTTCTCGGCCGAGGAGGCATACGCCCAGATTGCCTCCGACTCTGAGAGCCCCAGTGAGGATGAGGATGACCCCACGTTCCTTTTATCATCCGCATCCTCCTCATCATCATCTGATGACGATGAGCCACCAAGGCGGCGGAGACGCCGCCAGGCGGAGCCAGGGGCCCCACATGCTAGGGATCCTGTGGCCCACCCTAGTACGAGCCGCCCTGGGGTTCGTACTGGTTTCCCGGCCCACCAAATAAGTCCACCGGAGCCCCCTGCCGATGAACTTAGCTGGTGTCCCCCAGTGGACTTTGAGCCTGAGATTCCGGATTTTGCTGGCAATCCTGGAATCCAGATTCCCACAGTGGGGTTTACTGAAATAGACTATTTTAGTTTTTTTTTCAGTAACCCACTGGTGAATCTGATGGTGGAGCAGACGAATCTGTACGCCCAACAGTTCGTCGCTCAAAACCCAGGCTCATTTTTGGCTAGACCCGGTGGCTGGACGCCGGTCAGTGCAGCCGAGATGAGGACATTTTGGGGCCTCGTGCTGCATATGGGTCTAGTCCAAAAACCCAGTGTCAGGCAATACTGGAGTGGGGACGTCCTATACCAGACCCCACTGTACAGTATGGTCATGACACGTCCCCGGTTTGAGGCCATCCGGAAATGTCTGCATTATTCCGATAATGCAGCATGTCCCCCCCGAAGTGATCCTGCCTATGACCGGCTGTACAAGATACGGCCGGTCATCGATCACTTTGGGGCCACATTTCAGCAGGCCTACGTACCTGGAAGGGAGGTCGCGGTTGATGAGTCTCTCGTTGCGTTCAAGGGGAGACTCAGTTTCCGCCAATATATTTCCCACAAAGCGGGCGAGGTATGGCGTGAAGCTATACAAAATTTGTGAGAGTACCTCAGGGTACACTTACAAATTTCGTGTGTACGAGGGGCGAGATTCCCGGATTCAACCCCCAGAATGTCCCCCCACTCTGGGTGTTACCGGGAAACTCGTGTGGGACCTTATGTACCCACTGCTGGATAAGGGTTACCACTTGTACGTGGACAACTTTTATACCAGCATTCCCTTGTTCAGGTCCCTTGCCGCCAGATCCACGTTCGCTTGTGGGACCGTGCGGAAAAATCAACGCGGCCTCCCTGCCTACCCCCTCCAGGTACCTATCCCCAGGGGTGAGACCCGTGCACTTACCAGTGGAAACCTGTTGCTGGTCAGGTATAAGGACAAGAGGGATGTCCTTATGCTGTCCACAATCCACGGTAATGGCATCACCCCAGTCCCTGTGCGAGGTACCGCGGCAACGGTCCTCAAGCCCGATTGTATCGTCGCCTACAATCGGTATATGGGAGGAGTTGATCTCTCGGATCAAGTCCTCAAGCCATATAACGCCATGCGCAAAACCCGGGCATGGTACAAAAAAGTTGCGGTCTACTTGGTGCAGGTTGCCATGTACAACTCTTTTGTACTATCCCGAAGCGCTGGCAGCACAGGGACATTCCTCCAATTCTATGAGGCAGTCCTCAAGGACCTGATCTTTTCGGACCGGGAAAGAGCAGGCCGGAGTACCTCGGGAATTGGAGGCGCCCGGATCGTCCCTGGCCAACACTTTCCAGGTGTGGTCCCCCATACTGGAAAGAAGGGACGAACCCAAAAAAAGTGCAGAGTGTGTCGCAGGAGGGGGATACGGAAGGACACCACCACTCAGTGCGACACTTGCCCCGATCATCCGGGCCTCTGCGTTATCGATTGCTTCAGGGAGTATCACACTTCCATGGAGTACTAAATTTTTATAATCCCCAACAGTCCACTAGAGAACATAAAAAACTATGGCTCTCAGACTTTGGAGACACGGAAACATTTTTTTTTTCCCCAAAAAATATTAGTTTTAGTGCAGGCATCCTCAAACTGCGGCCCTCCAGATGTTGTAAAACTATAACTCCCAGCATGCCCAGACAACCTACAGCCATCAGCAGGGCATGGTGGGAATTGTAGTTTTACAACATCTGGAGGGCCGCAGTTTTTAGGATGCCTGCTTAGTGTCTCCAAAGTCTGAGAACCATACATATTGGGCATCGTCGCGTGCGTAAAAGTCGTCGCTATAAAAATAACTTTTGCCCAAACGCCTCGGATGAACGGTGTTAAAAATATAAAATAAAAACGGTGCCAAAACACTCATTTTTGGGCAAAATTTCCATTTGAATCCTTTTTGCCGGTAATAAAGCAAGGGTTAACCGCCAAACAAAACTCAATATTTATGGCCCTGATTCTGTAGTTTGCAGAAACACCCCATATGTGGTCGTAAATGGCTATATAGCCGCACGGCAGGGCATAGAACGAAGGGAACTCCATATGGTTTCTAGAAGGCAGATTTTGATGGACAGTTTTTTTTTTGACACCATGTCCCATTAGAAGCCCCCCCTGATGTAGCCTAGACTAGAAACTCCAAAAAAGTGACCCCATCTAAGAAACTACACCCCTCAAGGTATTCAAAAGTTACTTTACAAACTATGTTAACCCTTTAGGTGTTCCACAAAACTAAATAGCGAATGTAGAAACAATTTTAGAATTTTTTTTTGTTACATTGCCTCAAAAAAGAGTAATATAGAGCAACCAAAAATCATATTTACCCCTAAAATAGTCCCAAAACAACAACCACCTTATCCCGTAGTTTCCTAGATGGGGTCACTTTTGTGGAGTTTCTACTCTAGGGGTGCATCAGGGGGCTTGAAAGGGTACATGGTGTAAATAAACCAGTCCAGCAAAATCTGCCTTCCAAAAACCATATGACGTTCCCCTTCTTCTATGTCCTGCCGTTTAGCCAAATAGTAGTTTACGACCACATATGGGGTGTTTCTGCAAACTACAGAATCGGGGCAACCCATTTTGAGTTTTGTTTGGCAGTTAACCCTTGTTTTACTCCTGGAAAAAATTGATTATATTGGAAAATTTTCCAAAAAATAGAAATTTCAAAATTGTTTCTCCATCTGCCATCAACTCTTGTGGAACACCTAAAGGGTTAACAAAGTTTGTAAACCCAGTTTTGAATACCTTGAGGGGTGTACTTTCTTAGATGGAGTCACTTTTTTGAAATTTCTATTCTAGGGGTGCAACAGGGGGCTTCAAATGGGACATGGTATAAACAAAACCAGTCCTGCAAAATCTGCCTTCCAAAACCCATATGGTGTTCCCCTCCTTCTATGTGCTCCCGTTCGGCCAAACAGTAGTTTACGACCACATATGGGGTGTTTCTGCAAACTACAGAATCGGGGCAACCCATTTTGAGTTTTGTTTGGCAGTTAACCCTTGTTTTACTCCTGGAAAAAATTGATTATATTGGAAAATTTTCCAAAAAATAGAAATTTCAAAATTGTTTCTCCATCTGCCATCAACTCTTGTGGAACACCTAAAGGGTTAACAAAGTTTGTAAACCCAGTTTTGAATACCTTGAGGGGTGTACTTTCTTAGATGGAGTCACTTTTTTGAAATTTCTATTCTAGGGGTGCAACAGGGGGCTTCAAATGGGACATGGTATAAACAAAACCAGTCCTGCAAAATCTGCCTTCCAAAACCCATATGGTGTTCCCCTCCTTCTATGTGCTCCCGTTCGGCCAAACAGTAGTTTACGACCACATATGGGGTGTTTCTGCAAACTACAGAATCAGGGCAACCCATTTTGAGTTTTGTTTGGCAGTTAACCCTTGTTTTACTCCTGGAAAAAATTGATTATATTGGAAAATTTTCCAAAAAATAGAAATTTCAAAATTGTTTCTCCATCTGCCATCAACTCTTGTGGAACACCTAAAGGGTTAACAAAGTTTGTAAACCCAGTTTTGAATACCTTGAGGGGTGTACTTTCTTAGATGGAGTCACTTTTTTGAAATTTCTATTCTATGGGTGCAACAGGGGGCTTCAAATGGGACATGGTATAAACAAAACCAGTCCTGCAAAATCTGCCTTCCAAAACCCATATGGTGTTCCCCTCCTTCTATGTGCTCCCGTTCGGCCAAACAGTAGTTTACGACCACATATGGGGTGTTTCTGCAAACTACAGAATCGGGGCAACCCATTTTGAGTTTTGTTAGGCAGTTAACCCTTGTTTTACTACTGGAAAAAATTGATTATATTGGAAAATTTTCCAAAAAATATAAATTTCAAAATTGTTTCTCCATCTGCCATTAACTCTTGTGGAAGACCTAAAGGGTTAATAAAGTTTGAAAAAACAGTTTTGAATACCTTGAGGGGTGTAGTTTCTAGAATGGGGTCATTTTTGGGAGGTTTCTATTATCTAAGCCTCACAATATGACTTCAAACCTGAACTGGTCCATAAAAAGTGGGATTTTGAAGATTTCTGAAAATTTCAAAATTTGCTTCTAAACTTCTAAGCCTTGTAACATCCCCAAAAAATAAAATATCATTCCCAAAATGCTACAAACATGAAGTAGACATATGGGGAATGTAAAATCATCACAATTTTTGGGGGTATTACTATGTATTACAGAAGTAGAGAAACTGAAAGTTTGAAATTTGCTAATTTTTCAAAATTTTTGGTAAAAATTGTATTTTTTTATGCAAAAAAATTAACTTTTTTGACCCAATTTTAGCAGTGTCATGAAGTACAATATGTGACGAAAAAACAATCTCAGAACGGCCTGGGTAAGTCAAAGCGTTTTAAAGTTATCAGCACTTAAAGTGACAGTGGTCAGATTTGCAAAAAATGGCCAAGTCCTTAAGGTGAAATAGGGCCGAGTCCTTAAGGGGTTAATATATATCCATATACAGTAGCTGGCAGCTGGAAAATACTTTACCATGTGTAGAGTACTGACATTTCTTGTCTTACTGTGCAATATATCATTAACCTTCATCAACTCTTCCACATTTATAATAGTCTTTGATACAAAAATCATTGGCTGTGCTTTGGTTTATATGATGGTATTTACTACTAATAGCGCCATTTTGAAGCCAAGTAACCCACAATGAACACTTGGTTGACATAAACTCCCAGATGAGGACGTCCATTGTTAGGCTTAGGACGTTGATGTACCCTAGTGTAGATCCTTTCTATGAATGATCAGCCTGATAGGAGCGTTGTATACAGCCCGAAGCGGCACTAATCACCTCCCACTTATCTTTGATCAGCAGTGAATTGCTCCCAATGTTAAACAAGTCTTTTAAGAGTTGACCCTGTGCCCACTGTCTTTAAAGTTGATATGGTATAAAGTATGTTCTTTGATCTCCGGTTAAGATAGGTCTCCCACTCTTTTCTCTACAAAGTGCTAGCACTTCACATGGATTTCCTAAACTGACTTGAGACACAAGTATCCAATTCAGTTTGCTGCTGACTTGTATCTCACCCAAGACAAGAAGAAATTGCTCCTACATTATATACTATCCATAGTGTGACAGATATGGGTTATGGCGGCGATCCGTGGCCACTGCCATTCCACTCCTTTTGGTAAGCATGGCTGCCATCTTGCTCACCTGCTCCATCGCTCTAAGGCTCCAGTGGTCCGGTCCCACTGGCTTTCCTCTCTTCTTGCTGCCAGAGAAACTCTGCCCACCCGTACAGGCTGAGTGCCCATAGGGCACATGCTCTCTCTCTGGCTGTTAAAGAGTAAGCATGCACACCCTAATCTTCCTAAGCCAATGGCTACCTACACTGATTCCTCTAGGGCAGGGCTGACCAATCTGCGGCTCTCCAGCTGTTGTAAAACTACTACTCCCACCATGCCCTGCTGTAGGCTGATAGCTGTAGACAGACTGGGCATGCTGGGAGTTGTAGTTTTGCAACAGCTGGAGAGCCGCAGGTTGTCCATCCCTGCTCTAGGGGAAGAGGCCTGAGCAATAGGTTCTACCATGCAAGTTTCCTGCAAAGATGTGCCATTAGTTTGTTTGACCCTTCACTGCCTGTCTCGACCTCTGCTTGATCTCTATACTGACTTTGAACAGCCCCGATTTTGGACTGTTTATTGGATTGCACTATGCCTGCCCGGACCTTGGTCTGTCCCCGCTCTACCTTCTCTTTCCACAGTTCTCTATATGTCATTATCGTTCTGTCTCTATATGCCCTCTCATACATACTTACCATGTTCCATCATCTTCCTCAGTATTGATTGTCTTTGCTCTAGTAGTCACAGGTTCTTTTTTCATACAACATACTATGCAATATACTATATCATACTCATATTATTTAGACATATGTTCCCTTGTATTTCATTATTTCTGTACGTATTCACATATATCACACGTACATACACACATCACCCCATACGCACATAATACCTCACTACTTACACCTTCCTTCCCCTCTTTTCCCTATACGCCATTACTCTTGTACATATATCATACATGTATCCTACCGGGGCGGACACAGACAGCAGAGGGCCACTGTGCAAAGAATGTACCTGCCCCCCCAACCAAACATACAGATATAAACATATACGTGCAAATAAAAAAACATCTTGTTAATATGGGTCAATATGTTTACAATATGTATATATGTATAATTTTTATACTATCCCATGCCTCCAACTCTGCCCAAAGCATAACTATTCCCACCCAGTCCCATAAATACCCCCACATAGTAATTATTTCCCTTTTGTGCCAGCACACTGTAGTAATACCAACACTGTACCTTCTTCACAGCAGTTATGCTCAGAGATGCCCCCTTCACAGCACTTATGCCCAGATATGTGCCCCCTCCCAGTAGTTATGTCCAGATATGTGCCCCCTCACAGTAGTTATGCCCAGATATGTGCTCCCTCACAGTAGTTATGCCCAGATATGTGCCCCCTCACAGTAGTTATGTCCAGAAATGTGCCCCCTCACAGTAGTTATGTCCAGATGTGTGCCCCCTTACAGTAGTTATGCCCAGTTATGTGCCCCCTCACAGCACTTATGCCCAGATATGTGCCCCTCACAGTAGTTACGTCCAGATATGTGCCCCCTTCGCAGTGAAAGTTAAAAATAATAATACCTAGTTCCTCATGATCACAGTTCAGCCGCCGGTGCTCCACAGCAGTAGCACGATGTGTCACACATTGCTCTGCTGGTCGGTGTAGGAGGAGGAGCACAGCAAATTCCCAAACTGCACCGCTCCTCCTCCTACACAGACCAGCAGTGTCATATGAGACACTACATCCTGCTGCTGTTGTAGAGCCAGGGCTGTATTTAGATTTTATGCTGCCCTAGGCACTTTAGTGCCGGCTTCCTCCCCCCACTGAAGGCCATATTTTTTGGTTACCTGACAGTAAAATGCTCCCTAGGCCTTCAGCTATCACTCAGGACTCCCTCATATGCTTGCACAATTAAAGGGCTGACCTGTTACATGTGCGCTTGGCAGCTGAAGGCACCTGTGTTGATGAGAAAAGTTATGTTTTATTATATGCAAATGGAGGTATTGCCATTACACCTAGAGGCTCCGCTCTCTCTGGAATTGCCGCGCCCTCTGCACTTTGACATGGCCAGTAGTGATGACATTTTTACTACCAGGCCCCGTCAAAGTAGAGGGAGCCTCTAGGTGTAACGGCAACACCCCTATTGCTCCTAGAGGCTCATTTGCGTATAAAACAGCATTTGCAATGTGGGCACATATGAACATGGGACCAACACAGGTGCCTTTATCTGCCAAGTGCATATACAAGTCAGCCAGTGTCATAGGTACAAATCTGCCGATAGATGCCATTTAAAGCGGTTGTCTGGGTTCAGAGTTGAACCTGGACGTATCCCCTTCTCTTCCCACTCAGCCCCTCTGACATTTCATGCTCCGATTCTCTCCCAGCAAGGGTTGTTTTGTTTACATTTTTACACTGCTAGGCAGAGACTTCCGCCCAGCAGTGCTCCTGGTGACGTCACCAGAACTGATGGGCAGCTTTACAGGTTAGGGCAGCGCTAAAGCCTATCTATTAATGCCGGTGACATCTTCAGGCTCACTGCTAGAAGCCTCCCCCAATAGTACCCCCAGTGGCAGTGACGTACATAGAGAAGTAAGGGCCCCATAGCAAGAATCAAACCAGGCCCCACACACAGGACAGAAGGGTTTTCCCTTGGGCCATTTTTCCACTGCCTCATTTGCTAAAAGTTGTTCCTTTAGAAGGTAGAGTCCTGACCAAGCTTTCACTCCCAGTAGAAGGGATGATCCCAACTGGGCCCCCTCTTAACCCTAGGCCGCATAGCAGTGGCATGGTCTGCCCAGTGGTAATAAGGCTCCCTACATTGCCCTCAGTACTAATAAGGCCCTCCTATAGGGAACCCCTAATAGAAATAAGGCCAATCTATAAGGCACTCCTATGGAGCCGTCAGTAGTAGTAATGCCCCCGTCCCCCCACTGCCCACAGTATTTCTAATGTTCCCTGCAGGGCCCCCTGTAATTATAATACCTCCTGCCATACCCCTTGGAGTTATAATTTTCTCTGTAGTTCCCCCATAAATGATAATGCCTGTCCTCTCCCTACAGTCTTCTATACAATACAGTCCCATGTAAATGACATCACTTCTCTACCTACAGTCTTCTATACCATGCAGTCCCATGTAAATAACACCAGTCCTCTCCCATCAGTCTTTTATATAATACAGTCCCATGTAAATAACCTCTTTCCTTAGTCGTCTATAACATACAGTCCCATGTAATTAACTTAAATCCCCTTCTTCAGCCTGCTCCAACACAGTCCCATGTAAATAACATCACTCCTTACCCTCCAGTCTTCTATAATATCCAGTCCCATGTAAATAACACCAGTCATCTCCCCCCAAACTTCTATAGCATACAGTCCCATGTAAATAAAGGGCCCTCCCCTCCCTTCAACCCTTCTAGCATACAGTCACAGTTAAATAGCATTTTTCTAGCACTCACATTCATTCCATGGCACCACAGGTCTCTTCCACTTCTCTCCACTGCTGCACTGATCACATGACGGTGACCTCATCACAGGCCCTACCACCGCTTCCACTGTTGAAAAGAATCACATGACTATGATGTCATCGCAGGTCCTTCAGCTATGGAGTTTAGGCACAATGGGCAGCAGATTCACAGTAAGTCCTGATCAGGAATTATGTATAAACATTATTTGAAGAATTAAATAGATCGAAATTCATTTTGCGTGTGCACTGAATTTATGTAGAATACTGACCGGGTTGAAGAGCCTTTTTGGTGGCACTGCAGCAATATATAGTGTGCTATTCCAATACACATTCACTTGGTGTGTCCCTGACTATGGTTTTGCCTAATCCCTTGGTGGTCCGAACCAGTGTCTCTTGACTCCTGTTTTTCAGCAGTCACTTGAGCAGAGTACACTGAGAGGAAGTGGCCTGATGGTTCCCTGAAGTGGAGTCCAGATCCAAATATACAGGTTAAAGCATGAATACTAATACTATCTCCTTTGTGTGTGAACCGGCGCCATCCGTTACCTGCTGCTGACAGCGATTTAAATAACTAAACCGCGCATGCGACCTCATGATCACGTTGTCGAGGGTGGGAGAAGCGGGACTCCTTTTGGATGAGCACGACTGGGCTCCAGCACAGATGAGTACAGACCCTTGGACTCTTTTCAACTCATTTGCATAATTATAACAAGCTGTTTTTCGTGGCCAAGATAAGATTGATAAGCACATAAAGGAATATCTGTAAATGACATTAGGAGAGCTATAGAGACATCCCAAGCATTACAAACAGTCCTGGTTGGTGACAGACCCCCGTTAATGTTCATCTTGTTGCTATATCCACTGTGCAAAATCTAACTCTAATAGGTCGTAATTTGGAACTTCAGCTAGAAGTTTAAAGAAATGTGCAGGTGTCAAACTTTTGGGTTTCAAAGACATTTATTATATCCTGGAAAATATGACTTGACTTCAGAAACCAGCTATATATGCCATGTGCAGTGACCCATCATGCCACTGCTAATGATTGGGTTTTATATTTTACATGTTTTCCAATGTATTTTTAGGTGTTACACTGCTATGTGAATTGTAGGTAATTTCTGGCTGAATCATAGGGTTAATCGAAGGTCACTGCCAACCGTCTCCAGACTCTTTTCTGTGGAAGTACAGTGAGCCCCCTGGAGAGCCGGGGCAGAGGATGGGAGTGATAGTGGCCCCGATGAGATGTTGTGTTATAGTGTATTCCCTCTGGTCGTCACTCCCTGAGGATCAGTGCAGTGAAAAGATGGAACAACGAATCGTCTCTCTTTACTAAATGCAAAGGATAAGTTGTGGTACATCCAGCAGTAGTTTGTACAGAGTGCAGTTTCACTCCCCAGATGATGAAGTATGGTGGCAGAGTACAGCACTCTGAGTATACTAGCCGCCAAAATCTCCTGATTCTCTTGCTAACAGTAATAAGCTGGCACTTGTGGCTATAGGTGTCCACTTGTGAAATGCAGGCTTGTGAGTGTGCCTGTCCTGAACTGTGGTGCTGGGTGTCTTAACATGTTTCCCCTCACCTGGAGGCTGGCTTGAAATGTAGAAAAGTGTTATACAAGCAAGTGCATCTTAAAAGGGACCTAAAGATATTGACTTCAGAATTTTGCCTCCATTTTTATGTGGATGATTTAAAACTTGCTCTTTAGTAACGACTTCTGGTAAATTTTAACCTGCACCACCTCTAATCCTCATCTGCCTCCTGTTCTTTAACCACAATCTGACACCAAGGGCACCATACCTTCCACCGGACAGGAGGCCATACACCTATCATCTCGCGACTCCCGTGTTACTGTAACCTCTGGGAGAGGGAAATAGTCACTGTAGTAGTACTGCTGTTCTCTATGACAGTTTTGATTATAGTGTCTACTCCTGCCTAATAAGCGTTAATACATAGTCAGTGACGACACTAATTTGGTGAATACAGCCTGTGTCCACGCAGTGTAGTAAATAGGGTTACCTGATAGTTATGCACTGGAGGACACGCTCAAAGGTTCCCATGGCAACAGAATGTCATATCCGGTTCTCTGTCTCTGCGGGCTTGGATTGGGAGGGAGCACTAGCTCAGCTACATCTCCCCTTAACTGTGAAATACATGGGAGGAGGGGTAGATGATAGGAAAATGGAGACAGAGTAGCTAGGTCAGGGGGGTTCGCCCTTCTCAGGGTGAGTGCTCTGTCATTAGGCCAACAATTTAGGGTCTACGTGCATTTAATATAGAATAGGGACTAGTTGGCATATGTTAGGGAGCCTGTGATACCTGTGTATAGAAGGGACCCCCAACTGATTAAATCAGGGATGCAATAGAAGTCTGTGAGCTAGGAGTATTTTATCTCTGGACATTTTTGGTCGTTTTTCTTTAATAGAAGCAAATTAAAGCGACCGTATGTTTTATTAGCTGCAAATTTGCCAATGCCTTTTAAAAATGACACTGAAGCCCATTAAAAGCGGTAATGGTAAGCTCATGCTTATCTTGCAGTCATCCATTTTGTCTAAAAGTGACCTCTAGTGGTCACTACATAATATTCACCTGCAATAGGAGTGAGAGTGGCCCTTGTAATTAAAGGGAACCTGTGACGTTGGACACGGAGTCTTAGCTGGAGGCAGCATGTTATAGAGCAGATTGATATATAGTTTTATGGGAAAAGATTCAGTAAAACGTGTATTTCCTTCATTTTAACTCCTGCTCCTTCTGGGCTTTGAAGTCCAGGAGGCGGTCCTATCAGTGATTGACAGCCTGTCCTCTGACTGTGTATACAGAGAGAGCTGTCAATCACTGATAGAACCGCCTCCTGGACTTCAAAGCCCAGAATGAGCAGGAATTTAAATAAAGGAAATACACATTATACTGAATCTTTTCCTATAAAACCTGCTCTATAACATGCTGCCTGCAGATTACTTCGCATTTTCATGGTGACAGGTTCCCTTTAAAGGGGCTACACAGCTATTGCCCAGTATCCTGGCACAAGATCCCCCTCAATGATCTTGAAATTATATAATTTTTAAGACATTAAAGACTATGGACACCTTTGGGGGCATTTTTTTATCATTGCATTTTACTCATTTTGGACTAAAAATATATTTTTTTCAGTTAGTCTTTATAAACTTTTTTCAACATTTCTTCCTCTACAGCGTTCACTTTCACTATATCTACAGACTATTGCTTCCTGTCTTACACGGCTTCCATCAAGGAGCTGCTCTGTCAGCTGGATGGGTGGCCTTTATCTCTGAACCTCTGACAGCTCATAACCACTCATTTAAAGGGGTTGTCTGGGTTCAGAGCTGAACACGGAAATACCCATAATTTCACTCAGGCTGCCCCCCTGATGCTAGCATCGAAGCGTTTCATGCTCCGATGCTCTCCCTTGCCCTGCACAGGATCGCGCAGGGCAAGGGCTCTTTTATTTACAATAACGCACTGCCGGGCGGAGGCTTCGGCCCAGCAGTGTGTTCGGTGACGTCACTGGCTCTGATGGGCGGGCTTTAGCACCTTCATACCCGTTTTACAGGCTAGGACAGCACTAAAGCCCGCCCATCAGTGTCAGAGACGTCACCGGGCTTACTGCTGGGCGGAAGCCTCCGCCTGGCAGCCCTATGGAGAGCCCAGTTCGTCACAAGACCTTTTGTTCCTTATACAGCAGTAATTACAACAAAGGTTACTATTTTAATGTGTAAAATTCCTAAAGGTGTTGGGAGCCTTTCTGCCAGACGCTGCCATGTGGCCGCACCTGCAAAGGGACGCATACCTGCTCCATGCCGCAAAGTGCTGACTCATTTGGTCCTCGCTGCTGTTGCCTTACCCCAGTCTCCACATGTCTACTTCCTGTTTGACGCAGGTCAGGTGGCAGCTGCAGCCAATGACTGGCCAATGTGGTGATGTGTCACATGGTGCATAAGGGACACATCACTGCTGTAGCCAACCATTGGCTGCAGAGGCCATGTGACCCACATTAAAAACGGAGGTTGACATGCAGAGACCAGTGCGAGGCAGCAGCAGTGGACAACCAAAGGAGTTGTAGTCCAGTGGTGGGGGGCAGGTAAGCCTGCTTCTCTCAGCAGGTCTGGCCACGCAGTGGGGTCTGGCAGAAAAGCCCCAGAAGGTGGACAAACCCCTTAAATATAATTTTGATATAATGTATAAAAAAAAACTTTGATTTGCTTTCTGTTAACAAAATGCTTTGTCAGACATTATCTTTACTTCATTATAATAGCGCCCTCTGGTTTTTAATCTAATTAATAATGTACACATCCACCTACTGAGTTTGGTAATAAATGCTCAGTTCCATCCTTCAATTGCTACCAGCCATATTGATAAAGGGGAATTGGAGATTTATATCTAGCTCCGTATTCTGTCCCTTTTATTCTGCTCCTAAGCTGTTGTCTTTGTTTCCTATATAACCCACTTATTCTGTGTATTATATACACCCCTCCAGTCCTTCATACACCCCAGGAGTAACATATAACCCTCGCAGATACTTATACATTACATAGAATACACCACCACACACACAGCAAATGTGGCTAATAATGTGAATGTATATACAATATATCCAGAGTCTACCAATATACTGTCTACTGGATCTACACCTCTACTAAACTCACATCCAATACCTGACCGTTAGTACATGTACATATAGAGACTCCTGCATAAACAGCATATATAATCTACTGCTAATACAATCGCAGACTACAAATATCTATATGTACACATATAAAGTCTACTGGGATATTATATTTATATACATAAGCAGAAAGAAATAATATAACTCAGCTTGCTCCTGAAGTGCTGTTGGTCCAGGGGTGGCAGGAAGAGTGAGCATCTCCAAGTTTCACATAGCCTATATGTTCCTGTGTCCCAGCCGCCACCATGGACTATACCCTGTGACCACCCAAATATCTTCCCAATCTGTTGGCCAAGAGAATGTTGTCCAACTGCTTTTACAATGTGCCCTTCCTGCCTTCGATATGCTAACAAGGGACACCATGACCAAATGGCTTCTGGCCATACTGATATCACTCAATATATCAATATATCCAATTATTACGCATATTTGTGTGGTCGTCAGGCTGAGGTTCTGGCTGAGAGACATATTTTCCAGTAACACATATCTACTGTTGGAAGCTGTGACAGAGTTGTAGCAGAAAGTACATACCCCCTGAGTAAGTACATACCCCCTGAGGTGTGCCAGGTGTTTCTGAGCTGCCAGCCTGAAGAGAATTAATTAAGAATTTATTTATTTTAATTCAGTTCAAAAAGTGATTAATTACACAGAGTAATCTATTCCAAGTGTTTCTTTCAATGTTGATTGTGGCTTACAGCTAATGAAAACCCAAAAAGTTAGTATCTCAGAAATTTAGAATATTATATAAGACCAATTAAATTATTTGAATACAGAAATACTGCCCTAGTGAAAAGTATGTGCAGTATATGCATTCGGTACTTGGTCAGGGGCTCCTTTTGAATAAATTACTGCATCAGTACGGTGTGGCATGAAGGCCATGAGCCTGTGGCACTGCTGAGGTGTTGTTTTGATATCAGCCTTCAGCTCTTCTGCATTGTTGGGTCTGGTGGCTCTCATCTTCCTCTTGACAATAGCACATAGATTCTCTATACGGTTTTGATCAGTCAGGTAAGTTTGCTGGCCAATCAAGCACAGTGATGCTGTGGTTATTAAACCAGATATTGGTACTTTCGGCAGTGTAAGCAGGTGCTGGAAAATTCAATCGGCATCTCCAAAGCTTGTCAGCAGAGGGAATCATGAAGTGCCCTTCAATTTCATGGTGGACAGCTGCGCTGACTTTGAACTTGACATAACACAGTGGACCAACACCAGCAGATGACATGGCTCCCCAAACCATTGCTGACTGTGGAAACTTCACACTGGACCTCAAGTAACTTGGATTGTGTGCCTCTCCACTCTTCCTCCAGACCTTGATTTCCAAAAGAAAAGCAAAATTTACTTTTATCTGAAAACATGACTTTCGACCACTCAGCAACAGTCCAGTCATTTTTCTCCTTAGCCCAGGTAAGATGCTTCTGACGTTGTCTCTGGGTTATGAGTGGATTGACACAAGCAATACCATAGTTGTAGCCCATGTCCTGGATACCTCTGTGTGTGGTGGTTCTTGAAGCACTGACTCCAGCTGCAGTCCACTCTTTGTGAATCTCCCCCAAATTCTTGAATGGCCTTTCCTTGACAATCCTTTCAAAGCTGAGGTTATCCCTGTTGCTTGTGCATCTTATTTTTTTAACACACTTCTGGAAAACTGTCAAGTCAGCAATCTACCTCATGATTGTGTAGCCTACTGAAGTAGACCAAGAGACAACTTAAAGGATTAGGAAGCCCTTGCAGGTGTATTGTGGTGATTAGCTGATTAGAGTGTGACACCTTGAATCTACAATATTGAACTTTTTCACAATATTCTAATTTTCTAAGATCCTGAGGTTTGGGTTTTCATTAACTATAAGTAATAATCATCAACATTAAAAGAAATAAACGCTTGGTCACTCTGTGTGTAACGAATGTATAGAATGTATGAGTTTCGCTTTTTGAATTGAATTACTGAAATAAATTAACTTGTCGATGATATTCTAATTTATTGAAATGCGCTAGTAGTTTATTAAACATGTTATGACAACACGAGCTTGTCTTTTGCACATCCTATGTGCTTTTTGCTAACCCTAATTTTTAACTCACTCTACACTCACCTAAAGAATTATTAGGAACACCATACTAATACGGCGTTGGACCCCCTTTTGCCTTCAGAACTGCCTTAATTCTACGTGGCATAGATTCAACAAGGTGCTGATAGCATTCTTTAGAAATGTGGGCCCATATTGATAGGATAGCATCTTGCAGTTGATGGAGATTTGAGGGATGTATATCCAGGGCACGAAGCTCCCGTTCCACCACATCCCAAAGATGCTCTATTGGGTTGAGATCTGGTGACTGTGGGGGCCATTTTAGTACAGTGAACTCATTGTCATGTTCAAGAAACCAATTTGAAATGATTCGAGCTTTGTGACATGGTGCATTATCCTGCTGGAAGTAGCTATCAGTGGATGGATACATGTTCTCATTCTGTTTGTGCCAAATTCGGACTCTACCATTTGAATGTCTCAACAGAAATCGAGACTCATCAGGCCAGGCAACATTTTTCCAGTCTTCAACAGTCCAATTTTGGTGAGCTCGTGCAAATTGTAGCCTCTTTTTCCTATTTGTAGTGGAGATGAGTGGTACCCGGTGGGGTCTTCTGCTGTTGTAGCCCATCCACCTCAAGGTTGTGCGTGTTGTGGCTTCACAAATGCTTTGCTGCATACCTCGGTTGTAATGAGTGGTTATTCCAGTCAACGTTGCTCTTCTATCAGCTTGAATCAGTCGGCCCATTCTCCTCTGACCTCTAGCATCCACAAGGCATTTTCACCCACATACTGGATGTTTTTCCCTTTTCACACCATTCTTTGTAAACCCTAGAAATGGTTGTGCGTGAAAATCCCAGTAACTGAGCAGATTGTGAAATACTCAGACCAGCCCATCTGGCACCAACAACCATACCACGCTCAAAATTGCTTAAATCACCTTTCTTTCCCATTCTGACATTCAGTTTGGAGTTCAGGAGATTGTCTTGACCAGGACCACCCCCCTAAATGCATTGAAGCAACTGCCATGTGATTGGTTGACTAGATAATTGCATTAATGAGAAATAGGACAGGTGTTCCTAATAATTCTTTAGGTGAGTGTAAGTGGTCCTCCATGGCAGGATGGAAATTCAAGAGTCCTTCTTACCTTCATACAGTACTACATGGAAAGCCAGAAGATATGGATTTCTCACCTCTTTCATGCTCTTCATCCTATTAGTCCAGCTGCCTGTCCTACTCGCCATGCTCCCGCCTCTGTCTCTTTATGGCGGGCATGCCCATGTTCATCATCCTTCCCCAGCCAGTGGGTATTTAAGGCACCATCTCCAGGCAGCGGGTGCTTGAGCTTTAGGTTCCCTGATGACCAGCAAAGGTGTTCTGATAGTCTGGTGCTATAGTGATCTACCTGCATTTATCCTGCATGTGTTCCTGTGCTCCAGCTTGTTCCTGCTCTGCTTATGTGTTCCAGCAATTCCAGTTTCAGTTCTGTCTATATTAACCCCTTAAGGACACAGCCCTATTTCACCTTAAGGACCAGGCCATTTTTTGCAAATCTGACCAGTGTCACTTTAAGTGCTGATAACTTTAAAACGCTTTGACTTACCCAGGCCGTTCTGAGATTGTTTTTTTGTGACATATTGTACTTCATGACACTGCTAAAATTGGGTCAAAAAAGTTAATTTTTTTCCATAAAAAAATACCATATTTACCAAAAATTTTGAAAAATTTGCAAATTTCAAAGTTTCAGTTTCTCTACTTCTGTAATACATAGTAATACCCCCAAAAATTGTGATGACTTTACATTCCCCATATGTCTACTTCATGTTTGTAGCATTTTGGGAATGATATTTTATTTTTTGGGGATGTTACAAGGCTTAGAAGTTTAGAAGCAAATCTTGAAATCTTTCAGAAATTTACAAAAAAACTATTTTTGGGGACCACTACAGGTCTGAAGTCACTTTGCGAGGCTTACATAATAGAAACCGCCCAAAAATGACCCCATTCTATAAACTACACCCCTCAAGGTATTCAAAACTGATTTTACAAACTTCGTTAACCCTTTAGGTGTTGCACAAGAGTTATTGGCAAATGGGGATGAAATTTGGGAATTTAATTTTTTTGCCTAATTTTCCATTTTAACCCATTTTTTCCACTAGCAAAGCAAGGGTTAACAGCCAAACAAGACTGTATCTTTATTGCCCTGACTCTGCCGTTTACAGAAACACCCCAAATGTGGCCGTAAACTGCTGTACGGCCACACAGCGGGGCGTAGAATGAAAGGTGCGCCGTTTGGTTTTTGGAAGCCAGATTTTGCTGGACTGTTTTTTTTACACCATGTCCCATTTGAAGCCCCCCTGATGCACCCCTAGAGTAGAAACTCCATAAAAGTGACCCCATCTAAGAAACGACACCCCTCAAGGTATTCAAAACAGATTTTACAAACTTTGTTAACCCTTTAGGTGTTGCACAAGATTTAATGGAAAATAGAGATACAATTTCAAAATTTCCCATTTTTGGCAGATTTTCCATTTTAATATTTTTTTTCCAGTTACAAAGCAAGGGTTAACAGCCAAACAAAACTCAATATTTATGGCCTTGATTCTGTAGTTTACAGAAACACCCCATATGTGGTCGTAAACTGCTGTACGGGCACACGGCAGGGCGCAGAAGGAAAGGAATGCCATACGGTTTTTGGAAGGCAGATTTTGCTGGACTGTTTTTTTTGACACCATGTCCCATTTGAAGCCCCCCTGATGCACCCCTAGAGTCGAAAATCCCAAAAAGTGAATCCATTTTAGAAACTACGGGATAGGGTGGCAGTTTTGTTGGTACTAGTTTAGGGTACATATGATTTTTGGTTGCTCTATATTACACTTTTTTGTGCGGCAAGGTAACAAGAAATAGATTTTTTGGCACGTTTTTTTTTTGTTATTTACAACATTCATCTGACAGGTTAGATAATGTGGTCATTTTATAGAGCAGGTTGTCACGGACGCGGCGATACCTAATATGTATACAATTTTTTTTATTTATGTAAGTTTTACACAATGATTTCATTTTTAAAACAAAAAAAATGTTTTAGTGTCTCCATAGTCTGAGAGCCATAGTTTTTTCAGTTTTTGGGCGATTATCTTAAGTAGGGTCTAATTTTTTGCGGGATGAGATGACGGTTTGATTGGCGCTATTTTGGGGTGCATATGAATTTTTGATCGCTTGCGATTACACTTTTTGTGACTTAAGATGACAAAAAATAGCTTTTTTTACACAGTTTTTTTTTTTTTTTTTTACGGTGGTCACCTGAGGGGTTAGGTCATGTGATATTTTTATAGAGCCAGTCGATACGGACGCGGCGATACCTAATATGTATACTTTTTTTTATTTATTTAAGTTTTACACAATGATTTCATTTTTGAAACAAAAAAAAATCATGTTTTAGTGTCTCCATAGTCTGAGAGCCATAGTTTTTTCAGTTTTTGGGCGATTATCTTGGGTAGGGTATGATTTTGCGGGATAAGATGACAATTTGATTGGTACTATTTTTGCGTACATGCGACTTTTTTGATCACTTTTATTACCTTTTTTGGGAAGTAAGGTGGGCAAAATTTCAATTTTCTAATAGTTTTTATTTTTTTATTTTTATGACGTTCACCGTGCGTGGAAAGTAACATGACCATTTTATAGATCAGGTCGTTACGGACGCGGCGATACCAAACATGTGTAGGGAATTTTATTTTTTTTCATTTTTAATCAGTGATAAATGTGTTTTTTGATTTTTACTTTATTTTCACTTTTTTTCACTTTCTTTTTGACCCAGACCCACTTGGTTCTTGAAGATCCAGTGGGTCTGATGTCTGTATAATACAGTACAGTACAATATATATTGTACTGTACTGTATTTTACACTTTGTCTGAACAGATCTATGCCTTTTAGCACAGATCTGTTCAGCACCATGGACAGCAGGATGCCTGAGACGGCATCCTGTTGCCATGGGAAACTTCCCCGTCTGCTCAGTACTGGTCAGAACTTCGCAGACGGGGAAGGGTAAGGACGGGGCTGTCGGGGGGCTCTCTGGGGGCTCTCTCCCTCTCCCATCGGGGGGCTGCAAAGGCACAGCAGCCCCCCGATGGGAGAGGGAGGGAGCTCCCTGCGCTGTTAACCTTTTCCATACCGCGGTCCGTACGGACCGCGGTATGGAAAGGGTTAAACGGCTGACATCGCAGCACAGATGTCAGCCGTTTATACCAGGGTGCCAGCAATGTGCTGGCACCCTGGTATACCCACTAGCCACCAACGATTATTCAAGGGGAGGCGGGCGGGGGATCGCGATCCCGCCTGCCGCACCGCCCGCCTCCCGCACCGCCCGCAACCCTCCCCCTGCACCTCCCACCGGGCTAAAATCATGCAGGGGTGCAGGGGGAGGTGAAATATATATATTTTGGGCATTATAAAGTTTCTGATCAGAAACTGCAAAAAGCGCATCAAACCGCAGGTCTGAATTGACCTGCGGTTTGCGGCGATCGCCGATACGGGGGGGTCACATGACCCCCCCTGGCGTTGTGACAGGATGCCGGCTGAATGATTTCAGCCGGCATCCCGTTGCGATTAACCCCCGCGGCGCCGGAATCCCGATTTTAAGTTAGGACGTACCGGTACGTCCTGTGTCCTTAAGGACTCGGGAAGGAGGGCGTACCGGTACGCCCTGTCTCCTTAAGGGGTTAAAGAGTTTATCAAGGAATTGATAATGTTAACCTATCTCCAGGATAGGTAATCATTAGAAATGAGCAAATTTCTCAAAAATTCGATTCGGCGAATTTACCGAAAAGATTGCATTCGATCCGAATTTATTTGCGTCGAATCACGTTAAAAAACAGCTATTTCCTGGCTTCAGAAAGCCTATATAGTGGTGTAGAACACTGTACCTTTCAGTAACACGCATAGGAAGTCTGCTGTGAAATAATACTGTGAGTCAGTATGACATGCAGATGACAGGCGTCGCTCTTAAAATCACTGCACATTTCACTTATTTGGGCAGTTACGGGGCCAAAACTGACCAAATAACTCAAGAGTAAATTCAGCCTTACAGGTCGATGTTAGCGCCAGGTATAAAGAACCGTGCAGAGGCCCAAGATCCTACTGTGAACGCACTCCTTTTACACCGTTGCCAGCTGATTCCACATAGATGTCTACAGAACCTGTTCTATTAAACACTTATAAAAGTAGAGGTCCCCCCCAGACAGAGTGGAGAGGGTGTCAGCAGTAAGTTTGGGTTGACGTCACTGATTATTTTGCCCTTCCTCTGATCCGTCAGAATAATAACCCCCCAAAAAACTGATCCTGTCTGTTGAGCATTCGCCTTCAAAACAGGAGTGGATGTAAAACAGAGATGACGTGAATGGAATATTTGCATGTCTTCTGTGTTTTCTACCCACTCCTGCTTTTGGCTACCAAATCATAAGGCAATTCTGATGGGACCATACAGGCATTACAGCTACTACATAGACAGGATCCGTTGTGCATCTAATTTTTCCTTCCTTCTGACAGATTAGAAGAAGGCTCAAATAAATGATAACGTCAACCAGGCCAAAAAGACAAAATAGTGGCCCAGTCATGGAGTGGGGATGGTGGGAGAACAGCTTGAGAAGTCCACAGTGTGGCTCAATGACATAGTGTGGAGGTGGCAGCAGCAGCATGAGGAAGCCACAGAGTGGCCCAATGACAGTGTTGAGTTAGCAGCAGCATGAGGAGGCCAGAGACTGGGAAGGTGACAGTGTGGAGGTGGCAGCAGCAGCAGCATGAGGAGGCCACAGATTGGCACGGTGACATAGTGTGGAGGTGACAGCAGCAGCATGAGGAGACCTGAGTGGTGGGGTGGCAGCAGCATCAGGAGACCACAGAGTGACCCGGTGACAGAGGTGGGTGGCAATAACCGTACCTGCTGACGATGGTGGGTGTAAGAAGGAGCACTTGGCATCAGATGTGTGGCATCAGGCGGGTGGCAGCATCAGAATAGTAGCAGAGGCAGGTAGCCAGAAGAAACCGTTCTCTTTTGTCAAGGTTTGGGTGAGGCAGCATGGATGATCTAATCTAATGCATCAGGCATTGGTGGGTGGAAATCGTGGCTGATCCACACCTGATTCATCTTGACAAAGGTCAGTCTCTCCACATTTTGGGTGGACCGGCAATTTCTCCCTGGGGTAACTATGGCCCCGCCACACTAAACACTCGCTCTGATGCCACACTACTAGCCGGACAGGACAGCTTTTCCAGGGCAAACACAGCCAGTTGTGGACACAAATCCAGTTTGGCTGCCCAGTAGTCCAGCGGATCTTCAATGTGGGGTGACAGGGTGCTGTCCAAGTATGCCACAACCTGCTGGTTTAGGTTCTGCTCCAGGTCTAGCTGCTGCTGCTGGTGAGTAGTTTCTTCACTAGGCAGGTTAAGAAAGCTGCTCATCATCGACTTTGGACTCAAGCTGCTGCTGATGGAGCTGGTACTGCTCCTACCCCCCCACCCTGCCACAGCAGTGGAATGAGAGGGCAGAGAGCCTCCCTGGTCAGACCTGTGAGAGGATGGACAATGGCGCAGATAGGCAGCGGCCAACTGACTAAATAGAATGTCTCTATAGTACACTGCTCAAAAAAATAAAGGGAACACAAAAATAACACATCCTAGATCTGAATTAATTAAATATTCTTCTGAAATACTTTGTTCTTTACATAGTTGAATGTGCTGACAACAAAATCACACAAAAATAAAAAAATGGAAATCTAATTTTTCAACCCATGGAGGTCTGGATTTGGAGTCACACTCAAAATTAAAGTGGAAAAACACACTACAGGCTGATCCAACTTTGATGTAATGTCTTTAAAACAAGTCAAAATGAGGCTCAGTAGTGTGTGTGGCCTCCACGTGCCTGTATGACCTCCCTACAACGCCTGTGCATGCTCCTGATGAGGTGGCGGACGGTCTCCTGAGGGATCTCCTCCCAGACCTGGACTAAAGCATCTGCCAACTCCTGGACAGTCTGTGGTGCAACGTGACGGTGGATAGAGCGAGACATGATGTCGCAGATGTGCTCAATTGGATTCAGGTCTGGGGAACGGGCGGGCCAGTCCATAGCATCAATGCCTTCGTCTTGCAGGAACT
This sequence comes from Bufo bufo, assembly GCF_905171765.1. Classification (NCBI taxonomy): domain Eukaryota; kingdom Metazoa; phylum Chordata; class Amphibia; order Anura; family Bufonidae; genus Bufo; species Bufo bufo. The sequence continues at coordinate 72,994,661 of NC_053394.1, read as the reverse complement.
GCTGACACACTCTAGCCACATGAGGTCTAGCATTGTCCTGCATTAGGAGGAACCCAGGGCCAACCGCACCAGCATATGGTCTCACAAGGGATCTGAGGATCTCATCTCAGTACCTAATGACAGTCAGGCTACCTCTGGCGAGCACATGGAGGGCTGTGCGGCCCTCCAAAGAAATGCCACCCCACACCATTACTGACCCAATGCCAAACTGGTCATGCTGGAGGATGTTGCAGGCAGCAGAACGTTCTCCACGGCGTCTCAAGACTCTGTCACGTCTGTCACATGTGCTCAGTGTGAACCTGCTTTCATCTGTGAAGAGCACAGGACGCCAGTGGCGAATTTGCCAATCTTGGTGTTCTCTGGCAAATGCCAAACGTCCTGCACGGTGTTGGGCTGTAAGCACAACCCCCACCTGTGGACGTCGGGCCCTCATATCACCCTCATGGAGTCTGTTTCTGACCGTTTAAGCAGACACATGCACATTTGTGGCCTGCTGGAGGTCATTTTGCAGGGCTCTGGCAGTGCTCCTCCTGTTCCTCCTTGCACAAAGGCGGAGGTAGCAGTCCTGCTCGCATTGATGTGCCATCCTGGATAAGCTGCACTACCTGAGCCACTTGTGTGGGTTGTAGACTCCGTCTCATGCTACCACTAGGGTGAAAGCACCACCAGCATTCAAAAGTGACCAAAACATCAGCCAGGAAGCATAGGAACTGAGAAGTGGTCTGTGGTCACCACCTGCAGAACCACTCCTTTATTGGGGTTTGTCTTGCTAATTGCCTATAATTTCCACCTGTTGTCTATCCCATTTGCACAACAGCATGTGAAATTGATTGTCACTCAGTGTTGCTTCCTAAGTGGACAGTTTAATTTCACAGAAGTGTGATTGACTTGGAGTTACATTATGTTGTTTAAGTGTTCCCTTTATTTTTTTGAGCAGTGTAGTTCAGTTTGTCCTCCCTCTCAGCGGGTGTAATAAAGGCCCCCATTTTGGACTGGTAGTGAGGGTCCAACAAGGTGGAGAACCAGAAGTCATCCCTCTGCCGAATGGTGGCAATTCGGCTGTCAATACCCAAGCAATTGAGCATGAAGCGGGCCATTTGCGCAAGTGACTCGGAGGGATTCCCTGCCTCCATCTCCACTGCATACTGCCACAGTGTGCCTGGGTCATCTGCCTCGTCTTCCTCATCTCCCTCTTGCTCCTCCGGCATCCTCAAAGGGCCTGAGAAAACGGCAGGTGTCACGCATGAGCTGCCACTGGCTGACATCGAAGTTACCCTGGGGAGTACTCCTGTCCACTTGGATCATCAAGAAATCATTTATGGCCTTTCTCTGTTCGTATAGTCAGTCCAACATATGGAGGGTGGAATTCCAACGGGTAAAAACGTCGCATATCAGCCTATGTTGGGGGGACGCTGTTCTGCTGCTGCAGCTCAAGGAGGGTGTGCTTGGCGGTGTACGAGTGGCTGCATGCAAAGTTTCCTAGCCTTTTTTAGGTTGTCTTGCAGATGGGTGGAAGACTTCAGAAACCGCATGACAACCAGATTGAACACATGCACCATGCAGGGCGCATGGCTCAGCCCTCCTTGTCGGTCACCAAGGTTCCGATTTTGAGTTGTTGCGGAGAAAGCCAGGATTCGATTTCTTGATGAAGGACACAGAGCAGTTCCTCCCCTGTGTTACTCCGTTTGCCCAGGCAAACAAGGTGTAGAACAGCGTGACGCCGCCGCGAATTGTCCCTGCAGAAGAGGCTGAGGACACGGTGGAGGATGAGGAGGCAGAGGCGGACATTGTTGCAGGAACAACGGCGTGAGAACGTGGAGGCGAAAGCGGCATCACCTGACCAAGGACTGGCCCACCTTCTGTTCTACATATTTGTGCAGGGCTGGTACTGCCTTTTTGGCAAAGAAATAATGGCTTGGGACTCTCCACCTCAGCTTGGCACAAGCCATAAATTCTCTAAAAGCTGCAGAGTCCACCACTTGGAAAGGGAGGGACTGCAGCACCAGCAACTTGGCCTGGAGCACGTTCAGCTTCTTCGCCGTTGGATGAGTGCACGCATACTGTTATCTCTTGGCAATCGCTTCAGTGATTGATTGCTGATGGAATGACTGACTAGGAGTAGGAGGGCGAGGAGCAGGAGCATCAAGACCAGTAGATGATGGGAAGGACAGACAGCTCCCTTCGGCTGAGGTGGTGGAGCCTTGACTGCCTGAAATCGTGTGCATCCCACTGGGTGATGCGGCAGGCTGGACCACCACATTAGAGCCACGGTTCTCCTAGGCCACTTTATGGTGACACAGCATATGTTGACGCAGGGCCGTGGTGCCAACATTGGCACCCTGGCCACGCTTCACCTTCTGCCCACAGATTCGGCAAATGGCCACGTTCACCTCCTCTGGCGGCTTAACAAAAATCTGACACACCGCCAAGTAGGTTATTTTACCCCAAACACTACGCACTGACTGGCTGCTACCACCACTGCCTCTGTGAACCCCTGCAGCACTACTTTCCGGGCAGGTAGGCTTCTGCAAAGCGGGAGGTCTACCCCAAGCATGTTTGGCTCCCGACCTTCCACTGCTGCCACCCTGCTGACCCCCGGCCATGCTACCGACTTGCTGGCTCCGCTGCTGCCTCACGCGCAAGCTGCCACCCTCTTCTCCTGATGATGATGAAGCCCCTTTATCACCCGGCTCCCAATTGCGATCGGCTACATCATCATTGAGTACTGTCTGCACGTCACTGATGTCCTCCTCAATGGTCTCTGAGCCAGGAGCCTGACTGCTCGCAACACCAGCTCCCACGCCACTCTCCTCATCACTACTTGCAAGCCTACCAGAGGAAGCGGCGGATGTATCCCCCAAATCTTGGCTGGGCAGTAGCTGCTGACTGTCCTCTAGTAGCTCGTCCTCGCTGTATAGTGGAGCTGAACCCACAGCATGTAATACTTCTCTGGCTGAGGGAACAGAAAAGGACAAAGGCAGGTTGAGGACAGGTGAGGGCTCAGGGCCTGCTCCCGGGCCATGCCACCTAAGGGTTGTGTCTGACGAACCCACCGACTCTTGGCTGGTGGTGTCTGATGTCACTTGGGACGAAGTGGATGACTGATTTAACCATTCAAGAACCGCTGGGTTGCTGGTCAAGACACAACCGCTAGATGACACCGGGAGCTCAGGCCTCTCACTGCGACTCCTGCTGCCACGCCCCGTTACTCTGCTGCGACCTGTGCCTGTGCCAGAAACATTTAGGCCTCTGCCACTCCTCTCTGCAGGGCCTGGCACTTCTCTGTCTGACATACTGTTAGATCAAATAAATAAATAAAAAACAAATGAATACACCCCAAAAAAGGGCTGTAATTTTGTCACTTCACCACACAACGGCTAATAAGCCCTTTTTTTCCCCACTAAGGCCCCTTTCACATGAGCGAGCTTTCCACGCGGGTGCAATGCGTGACATGAACGCATGGCACCCGCACTGAATCCTGATCCATTCATTTCAATGTGTCTGTGTACATGAGTTCTGCGTTGCGTGAAAAACGCAGCATGTTCTATATGCTATGTTTTTCACGCAGCCCTGGCCCCATAGAAGTGAATGGGGCTTCAGTGAAAAATCAGTTTTCACTGATGGTTGCTAATAGATGTTGTTTGTAAATCTTCCGTTTTTTATCACGTGCGTAAAAAAAAACACAATCGCAGACAAAACTGACTGAACTTGCTTGCAAAATGATGCAAGTTTCACTGAATGCACCCTGAACGCATCCGGATCCAATCCGTCACGCTCGTGTGAAAGAGGCCTTATACACGCCAAAAAAGGCTTTATAACTGCACCGCTGAACAGCAAATTAGCCCTTTTTTTCCCCACTTATACACGCCAAAAAAGGCTTTGGAACATATAACTGCACCTCACAACGGATGATAAGACGTACAAATATTCCCTAGTAATACACCCTGTTAATGGCTGTATCACACAGCACTTGCACCCCAATAAAGAGAATGGTTTGCTGGAATTACAGAGGTATCATCTATTGCAAACCTGAAAGCAACAGTATAATGGCAATTTGGATCCCTAGTCTGTGGATTGTTCCTATTACCCAGGCTGTAAACACCCCTACTGAACCCTGTTCTGTCAATACTGTGGAATAATTCCTCCCTCTCCTTTTCCTACACTTCTAATGATCTTTCCCTGAACTAATATTGAGCAAAATAAAAGTTTTCAAGTCTTTCCTAGCACTGTCCCTAGCGCCTGCTAACGTCTCTCCCTGCACTAAGTACACTGGAAAATGGCTGAATCCAATATGGCTCAGAGTCGCCGCATCCCCAACGATCAGCTGTTTCAGGCAGCTGCCACACTCACCGGAGCTCTGGAGTGGAGAGAGGTTTAGGTATTCACTTTATATCGTTCTGTATGCTTGTAAGAGCTCATGCACATGACCGTATGGGTATTTTGCAGTACACAAAACACTGCAAAAAATACGGATGACGTCCATCTGCATTCCGTATTTTGTGGAACGGAACAGCTGGCCCCTAATAGAACAGTCTTATCCTTGTCCGTAATGTGGACAATAATAGGACATGTTCTATTTTTTTGCAAAACGGACATACGGAAATGGAATACATGCGGAATAACTTCCATTTTTTTGCGGATCCATTGAAATGAATGGTTCCGCATACAGTTCGGAAAAAGGAACGGACTCGGAAAGAAAATAAGTTTGTGTGCATGAGCCCTAAAAGGCAGGTTGTACTGCTGAAACATTGCATTTTTGTTGGATGCACCTGCTCAAATAACCAGCTCTGATTTTTTTAAATTAACCTCTGCAATGCTGTGATCTAATTTCCTACCGTGGATTTCTGGCGGTCTGTTAATAACAAGCACAATGGGTCCTAATTCTGTTGCTGACCCTCACAATCTATTACTAATTGTTGGTATAGAGTTAGACAAAAGTGTCTATCCCTCCACCACATTTAACATCCAGCCTGAGCCTCTGTGATAAATCTGGTGTAGGTATAGATTAGACAGCCTAAATTTACGCCTTCTACAGCTTAGTAAATCTGCCCCAATGTGCCTGCCCAAAACCAGACTTCTAAGATTAAGTATCCTGCTTATATTCTTTTCCTTTGTCTTTTGAATGTAGTCATTACATAACATTAAGAGCTTTGTCCATCAATACAAACTCATAACTCTACATCATTGCCCCTGTTATTGCATCATTCAACCAGCAGAGGTCATAGTTTCATTAGAAACAATGTAATTCTTACACCAGGGAGAGAAATGGATAATTTTTATATAATTATGTAACTGTTTTATATTAACCTATTACAGTCTGATCGTATTTATAATATGTATGCCTGCATCAGTCTACCTCCCTTTATTTTTTTTTTTAATAAACGTTAAAGGGAACCTGTCACCTCCAAAACACATTTTAAACCGACATCATTACCTTGCCATAGCCCCCAGTGTGTTCCTAATCATGTTTTTCATTTATCCACTGGTTGTTGTATACTTTATAAAAACGCTGTTTTAATCCGTGTTTTTGCTATCCTCAGAGTCAGCTTGAAGTCAAGAGGGCAGCGACCTCCTTTCTTCAAGTCATGCTAAGCCCGCCCCTTACCCGTCCTCCCTTCACTGTGATCGACATCCTGCTGGGAGGCTGTGATCGTGCAGGTCTCGCGCATGCGCGGTGCGCTCCTTGTCACTGCGCGAGCCTGTCTCCAGCTCCCGCACTCAGCCGGCCGCTTTCCTCTCTCTCTGCGCATGCACCGGGTGGAAAAGTCCGGCGCATGTGCAGAGAGAGGAAAGCGGCTGGCTGAGTGCGGGAGTCAGAGACGGGATAGCGCAGTGACAAGGAGCGCACCGCGCATGCGCGAGACCTGCACGATCACAGCCTCCCAGCAGGATGTCAATCACAGTGAAGGGAGGACGGGTAAGGGGCGGGCTTAGCATGACTTGAAGAAAGGAGGTCGCTGCCCTTTTGACTTCAAGCTGACTCTGAGGATAGCAAAAACACAGATTAAAACAGCGTTTTTATAAAGTATACAACAACCAGTGGAGAAATGAAAAACATGATTAGGAACACACTGGGGGCTATGGCAAGGTAATGATGTCGGTTTAAAATGTGTTTTGGAGGTGACAGGTTCCCTTTAACATATCTGTATGTTAATAATAACAAGAGTCATAGACTGTAAACAGGAGTAAGTTACATGGTATATGATGCCACATAAGGATCTTGATATAATTATCAGTGTTGTCCAGACCTCATCGTTAGTACAATAAGGCCTTATGCACATGGCAGAGCAGCATGCACAGAGCCTGTACAGAATTTTGTGGAGCCCCCTGAAGCTCCATTCTATGGAGCCATAGAAACATATTGTACCTCTATTTTGGAAAATAACACAAAATTGATAACATTTGAGGGACACAAATGAGCATTTCAGTGCACCGAGGGTGGAACCAAGCTACTGTGTGCACCCTTACTCCTCCCCCCCTTCCTCTGCCATCTCCTCCCTTTCATTTAATGACAGGGCCAGGTTCCTGCAAAGTCATCCCACTTGGCCCTGTCAATCAAGAAGGAGTATTGTTGCCACCCGGCACTTATTTTAGTGGCATTCCGATGCCGGTAATTTTTTTCTACTGGCAATAATAAAGGTGTTCTCCGGGAATTAAGAAAATTAAAATACTTAAATATTACTTTATTGTAAATATATTCTCAAATACCTTTCATTATTTATAATGGCTCGTTTTATCTGGGGAGCAATCATCAGGGGAAACAAAATGGCCGCTGTCCCATTAGTTCACAGAAAACCTGTCCTGATCACACATGAGGACAAGTTACTATACAACACTGAGGTAAAAAGCTGCCTCCTCCTCCTCTCTACTTGTCAGAGATTATGATCCTAAATACAGATGATAAGAACTTTAGCTGAATCTCTGGGGAATTTAGTTCATGAGGAGACATGAATTACAGAGAGGACGGACAGGACAGACTGTGGTAATGTGTTGCTGCGGTAATGGTAATGGAGACTGTAAACAAGTGTTGCTGCTCATTAGCTACACCTCACCCTCCTCTCATGTCTCCTCATCATCTCTATTCCCATAGAGATTCACCTGTATTCAGGATCATGATTCCTGACAAGCAGAGCAGAGAGGTGAAGTAACTTGTGGTGAAGTAACTTGTCCTCCTGTGTGATTAGGACAGGTTTTGTGTGTACTGAAAGGATGGTGGCCATTTTGTTTCCCCAGAGAAAACGAGCCATTATAACTAATGAAAGACATTTGTGAATATATTTATTATAAAATAATATTTAATTATTTTCATTTTTTCAATTCCTGGAGAACCCCTTTAACTGCCGATAATTTTTCTACAAGGCCAGTTACTAATTAGAGCTTCCATTGCGGAGCACTCATTAAAGCCTTTACCTCCCCACACTTGTGTTAATAAAAAAAAAAAAAACTCACCTCATCTATTTGCTTGCGCTGTGGGGAACACTCGCTGATGACTGGAGGACAGGACCTGTGAGACGTCATCACGCTGGAGCACAGGTTCTTTCCTGAGCTTCCAGTCAGCAGTGAGCGTTCACCGCAATGTGAGTAAATGGAGGAGGTGGGCACAAGCAGAGAAGGTGGCACTAATGGGGGACATTATTCTTAAGGGGGGCACTAATGTGTGGCATTATACTTACGGAGGGGGAACTAATAGGGGCATTATTTTTACTGGGGGCACTAATGGGGGCATTATTCTTCCTGGTGGCACAAATGGGGTGCAATAATGGGGGACTTCTTACTGAGGGGTACTAATGGGGGCAATATTCTTACTGGGGGCACTAGTGGGGCCATTACTCTTACTGGGGGGCACTAATGGGGGCATTAATATTAATGGGGGCACCAATGGGGGCAATATTAATTCTGGGGGGCGCTAATGGGGGCATTAATATTACTGGGGGACATTAATATTATTGGGATTTACAGTATGACAGCAATTTAACACCCTGTGTTAAGCCACGCCCCCACAACCACACCCCCTCTGGGGTGTGGCTTAACTTGGCCGGTATTTTTTGTTGGAAAAGGTGGCAATCCTTAGAAGGAGAGGCAGGGGCTGGCAGTGTAAACCGGAGGAGCAAGGGTGCACATAGTTGCTTGGGCCCGCACTATCATTGCATTCAGCAGAGCTAGTCCTACAGGGCAGGACAGTAAAAAAACACAAAAAAAAAAAAAACAACAAACCGAAAATAACTAACCCTCTATGTATTCTTATAAAATCAGAGGCATACGTATGTAGGTACAGAAGGACTCCATAAAAGTCCATGGGCACCTTATTACGGCTATGTACACCTTAAAGTTATTTTCCTAACAACTCAACCAAAGGGAAGTCTGACCTTCACATGTCTTTACTACAGTGTGTAATGAGGGTACTTTTAGTCAGTGGCGTGCCTAAGGTGTTTGGCACCCTGGATGGGTCCTTTCTCTGGTAGTAATTGCAGTGTCCCACTCTGTGCTAGTCGTGGGGCCCTGTATAACTTTGGGCATATGCATTATACCATGTCAATGTATTTCTGTGTCAACAGTAATTCCTTATAACAGGCTGTTTTATTTGAACATGGCATTACATCTATTCACCCCTAGGTGGTGCTGGCACCACATATATATATCCTAGGCTACATGCACATGACAGTGAAAAAAAACGTCCGTTAAAAACAGACACACTGTCAGTTTTTCATGGCCATTTTGTATCAGTATGTGTATCAACTTTCTGGCCGTGTGTCTGTTTTTAATGTCCTTTAAAAACGAACATAAAAAATGGATGAATTTGATTGGCAGTTATTTCTAGACCCACCCTTCTGAGAACACCCACAGGATGGTAGGCCCCCAGCTAAAATAATGTCCCCCATAGTATAGAATTTTGTTTTATGCTGCCCCAGCTTTAATAATGCCCCCATGTAGGCCCCCAGCTAAAATCATTTCCCCCATAGTGTAAGTTTTTTTTTTTACTGCCCCTAGCTTTAATAATGCCCCCTATTTTGGCCCCAGCTAAAATAATGTCTTCCAAGGTGTAAATATTTTTTTTATAGTGCCCACAGCTTTAATAATACCCCCATGTAGGCCCCCAGCTAAGATAAAGTCCGCCGTAGTGTAGGATTTTTTTTTTTACTGTCCCCAGCTTTAATAATGTCCTCCATGTAGGCCCCCTGGTAAAATAATGTCCCCCATAGTGTATAATTGTTTACCGCCCCCAGCTTGAATAATGCCCCCAATGTAGGGCCCCATCTTAAATAATTTCCCCCATGGTTTAAATAATGCCCCCCATAATGGCCCACCACTTCCCTGGGGAAGGGGAAAACACCAGATACACACAAAAAAAATAAACAACAGTCTAGGCCTCTAAAGCTAAGGAAGAGGGATGGTGACCTCCTAGTAATCCCTAGGCCTTTCCCTAACTCCTGCCAGTATGAGCAGATCCTGATGGTGGAAATGTTCATACGCCGGATACCTATGCCCTGTTAAAACTGACGAGCCCTAGGATAGGTAAACGGAGACGAGAAAGCTGGTTCCTTCCCAGATGAAGAAACCTGCATCTCCCTGAAGCCTAGAACCAAAAGACACCAGAGAACAACAAACAGAACAGGTAACTTGTACTTAGCTTTGAGATGAATGGAGAAGCAGGAGATCCAAGACAAACAAGCTCTAGCAACTCCAAGAGGAAATATCAACCGCATGGTCAGCAGTGTGAGGCAGACCTAAGTAGAGCCTCATCACTGATAACAAGCAGAACCTGAGGAGAGGTGAGATCCTGCCAAACAACAACATGCTAAGAGGAAAACAGAGACCTGTCAGATAGCCTCAAGTGCAGCAAGTCTATCCGATCTTCTCACCTTTGTCACAGGAGGGACCGTGACGATTGCCTTATCCACTTGCTCTCGCTGCAGCAGTCTCTTCTCTCTTTACTGAACGGGACCTGCCGAAGGTGCTCGATGACATCACTGCGCTCTCCCTTGTGGTTACACGCATATTGCAGGTCCTTCAGCAGGTCCTGCTCAATGAAGAGAGAAGAGGCTGCCGCACCGCGAGCAAGTGGATGAGGTGAGTTGTTGTTTTTTAACCCCTCCTGGGTAAAGTGTACCCATTTTTAACGGCCGTTAGACGGGTTCACTCCTGTCAATCGGACGTTAAAAGCGGTCCCATTGATTTCAATGGGTCTGTCTGACCGTGAAAATGGCCAAAAATAGGACATGTCCTATTTTTGGACGGACTCTATTCACTGGCCGTTAATAGAACAGCCATGTGAATAGCCCCATAGACTTTCATTGGTGCTAAAAATGGCCGTGTGACGGCCTATTCACTGTCGTGTGCATGAGGCCTTATGGTGTGCCAAGGCAGGAGAAGGAAGTTAGTTGAGGAGAAGGGAGGAAGTTAGTGAAGGAGTGAGGAGCAGAACCAAATAAGTCCAATATGTAGCTGCTATTTTAGCCCCTTGGCCCTGGCCAAACTAAGGGAGTAGGGAGAGCATCCTTACATGTAGAGAAATTGCTTTTCCAGCTCACCATACCAGCTAAGGTGCACGAACTCGACCGGACCAGTCTTGATAGATGCAGTGAAAAGGAAACGTTCCAGCACACATGTAAATCCACACAGTTGTTCTTCAAAATAAAATCACGTACAGCATGTATCTACACCCACCACTGTGGACGGTTACCATGTTTCAGACCTTACATGGTCCTTAATCATAACCTGTTCAGAGTGAGTGTCCACAAGAGTATATATCTCCCCCTCCCCCTCATTGGATGGATAGGGTATAGAGGTTCCACCCCTCCTGGAGGCACACCCTTAAACACCTTCACCTGTCATAGAAAAGTAAGAAAGCTTGAACACATCAAAACCAACCTCACTCACAAGCCATATGTGTCTGTATAACACAGATGGAATGTTTGCAGAGGAACATATAATTAAAAATACCTATGAAAGAAACTACAGCATAATACCCAGCCTGGAAGAGCCACAATAAATCATGTGGACTAAAAAACGCACCATGTGAACAGGCTTAAAAAATAAAAAAAATAATTCTCCATACCACGTCCATGGGAATACGCAGGTACTTTCTATGAGCGTATGACATACAGTCAGGTCCATAAATATTGGGACATCAACACAATTCTAAAATTTTTGGCTCTATACACCACGACAATGGATTTGAAATGAAACAAACAAGATGTGCTTTAACTGCAGACTGTCAGCTTTAATTTAAGGCTATTTACATCCAAATCAGGTGAACGGTGTAGGAATTACAACAGTTTGCATATGTGCCTCCCAATTGTTAAGGAACCAAAAGTAATGGGACAATTGACTTCTCAGCTGTTCCATGGCCAGGTGTGTGTTATTCCCTCATTATCCCAATTACAATGAGCAGATAAAAGGTCCAGCGTTCATTTCAAGTGTGCTATTTGCATTTGGAATCTGTTGCTGTCAACTCTCAAGATGATATCCAAAGAGCTGTCACTATCAGTGAAGCAAGTCATCATTAGGCTGAAAAAACAAAACAAACCCATCAGAGAGATAGCAAAAACATTAGGCATGGCCAAAACAACTGTTTGCAACATTCTTAAAAAGAAGGAATGCACTGGTGAGCTCAGCAACACCAGAAGACCACAGAAAAAAACTGTGGTCGATGACGAAAGAATTCTTTCCCTGGTGAAGAAGACACCCTTCACAACAGTTGGCCACATCAAGAACACTCTCCACGAGATAGGTGTATGTGTGTCAAAGTCAACAATCAAGAGAAGACTTCACCAGAGTGAATACAGAGGGTTCACCACAAGATGTAAACCATTGGTGAGCCTCAAAAACAGGAAGGCCAGATTAGAGTTTGCCAAACGATATCTAAAAAAGCCTTCAAAGTTCTGGAACAACATCCTATGGACAGAGGAGACCAAGATCAACTTGTACCAGAGTGAAGGAAGAGAAGAGTATGGAGAAGGAAAGGAACTGCTCATGATCCTAAGCATACCACCTCATCAGTGAAGCATGGTGGTGGTAGTGTCATGGCGTGGGCATGTATAACTGCCAATGGAACTGGTTCTCTTGTGTTTTTTTTGATGATGTGACTGCTGATAAAAGCAGCAGAATGAATTCTGAAGTGTTTCGGGCAATATTATCTTCTCATATTCAGCCAAATGCTTCAGAACTCATTGGACAGCGCTTCACAGTGCAGATGGACAATGACCCAAAGCCTACTGCAAAAGCAACCAAAGAGTTTTTTAAGAGAAAGAAGTGGAATGTTATGCAATGGCCAAGTCAATCACCGAATCTGAATCCGATTGAGCATGCATTTCACTTGCTGAAGACAAAACTGAAGGGAAAATGCCCCAAGAACAAGCAGGAACTGAAGACAGTTGCAGTAGAGGCCTGGCAGAGCATCACCAGGGATGAAACCCAGCGTCTGGTGATGTCTATGTGTTCCAGACTTCAGGCCGTAATTGACTGCAAAGGATTTGCAACCAAGTATTAAAAAGTGAAAGTTTGATTTATGATTATTATTCTGTCCCATTACTTTTGGTTCCTTAACAAGTGGGAGGCACATATGCAAACCGTTGTAATTCCTATACCGTTCACCTGATTTGGATGTAAATACCCTCACATTAAAGCTGACAGTCTGCAGTTAAAGCACATCTTGTTCATTTCATTTCAAATCCATTGTGGTGGTTTATAGAGCCAAAAATTTTACAATTGTGTCGATGTCCCAATATTTATGGACCTGACTGTATATACAAATGGCCCGTACCGCAGTTGTTAGATACATATAATTTACATGACCACCATGCATTACATTAAATTGAATACCATTCCTGTAGAGATTCTTCAGAGATACATAGGATTTACAGGAAAAACACTACTGGTAATAATGCATTAATTCTCTCCTAAGGTTCAATCCCATCGGATGACATGTTTTTAGTCTAAACATCCAGAAAGCCTCCCGTAGAAGGATCTTATTTTTTGTGACCCCTGCTCTGGGAGAGGGTGTCACTTTTTCAATAGCATAAGCCCTGAAATTGTCTACTTTTCTGTTGTGTACCCTAATGAAGTGACTTGCTGCACTGGAGATCCCGGTAGCCAGGGGCTTGGAAATGTAATTAAGATGTTCCCGTAGTCTAACCTTAAGTTGCCTCCCAGTGCTGCCGACATACATAAGATCACAGCTAGTACATTTGATTATATAGATAACTCCCATACTGTTACTGTAACGGTCACGTTCACACACACACAGGGGGAAGGGTAGTGACCACTGCGCTCCACCCTCACCCCTGGCCCTGCCTACTTGCCTCACGAGTCCTGATGACAGGGGACAACTGGACGGCAATCCCTAACTTAGGATATGTGCAGGGAAGACAGACAAGACAAAATACGGAACATGAACGGACCGGGTCAGAACCAAGAGAGCTACGCAGTACAACGGATTAAGCAAAGAATGGTCAGGAGAAGCCGGGGTCAAATACCAGGAGAGAAGCGAAGTACAAGAGGAGTCCTAAGAGAGTAGTCAGGTGGGAGCCGAGGTCACAATACCAGGATGTATGCGCAGTACAGGAGGAGCAGGCAGAGGATCGTCAGGGAACAGGATCAGGTAAATATTCAGTAGTCCAACAAATAGCCAGGAGCCTAGAAATTAACGGGCAACCTGTAGCCAGCAGGCTGCCTGTATTTATAGTGGGGAGTGAGGGTCATGTGACGTGGCCAGCATCACATGACCGACAGACCAACCAGTCGAGCACCGAGTGATCAGCTCGGCGCTCAAGGCAGACTAGGAGCAGGGAGCCACCCAGCTAGTAAAGCCGCCCTGGGAATGAGGTCAAACACAGAACCTCATTCCAAAAGCTAAGCAACAGTTCTGCGGGCAATGGGGGACCGAGTGCACCTTCGGAACCCCGTGACAGTACCCCCCCTTTTACGAGGGGCCACCGGACCCAAGACTTCAGGCGATGGCTTTTCAGGGTGTTCTAAATGAAATTTACGAACCAGTCTAGGAGCATGAACCTCCCTGGCAGGTACCAAAGATCTTTCTTCAGGTCCATACCACTTCCAGTGAATCAGATACTGCAAGGAGTTACGCACCTTCCTGACATCCACTATTTTAAACACGACATACTCGACAGCATCATTAACAAGAACCGGCGGAGGCGAGGCTTTCGATGGTACTACCGGTTCAAAATATTTTTTAAGTAGAGATTTATGGAACACATTATGAATGTGGAATGACTCGGGCAGCTCCAACCTAAATGATACCGGGTTAATCACCTCCGTGATCTTATATGGACCAATAAAACGAGGAGCAAATTTTCTAGAAGCTACCTTGAGAGATAGATTCTTGGAGGACAACCATACTTTATCCCCAACCTGAAAGTTCACCCCCCTTTAACGTCTCCTATCGGCCTTGAGTTTTTGAGAACTTTGAGCCTTTTCTAGGTTCGATTGAACCCGGGCCCAAACTGTGCACAGTTCGGAGGAGAGTTTATCAGCTTCAGGGTTAGAGGAGGAGACGGACGACCCAGAATGAAAACGGGGATGAAAACCATGGTTACAAAAGAAAGGGGAGACCCCAGCAGAAGAATTGACACGGTTATTCAGAGAAAATTCAGCCAACGGAAGGAATTTGACCCATAATTGCTGGTCATCAGCAACATACAACCTCAGGAATTGTTCCACAGACTGATTAAGGCGTTCAGTCTGCCCATTACTCTCAGGATGGTAGGCGGAAGAAAAAGACAACGAAATTTTACATCTTTGACAGAAGGCCCTCCAGAATTTGGACACAAACTGCACACCCCTGTCCGAAACAATATTTTCCGGGATGCCATGTAAACGAACAACCTCTCTCACAAAAATAGACGCCAGGGTTTTAGCATTCGGAAGTTTAGACAGGGGAATGAAATGAACCATCTTGCTAAACCTATCGACCACTACCCAAACCACAGTCTTACCCTCCGCCAGCGGTAGGTCAGTTATAAAGTCCATCGAGATATGGGACCAGGGTCTACTGGGAATGGGTAGTCCCAGTAGACCCAGGGCGAGTCCTAGGTGTCTTAGACCTGGCACAAACCTCACAGGCTGACACGTAGGACTTGACATCCCTGGTCAGAGTGGGCCACCAATAAGATCTAGAAACCAGATCCTTAGTGCCCTCAATACCCGGATGTCCACAAAAGGCAGAATCGTGACACTCACCCAACAGCTGGAGACGAAATTGTACGGGAACAAACAACTTATCTGTTGGGGTGGATGCCGGTGCCAGATGTTGTTCAGCCTTAATGCGAGCCGAGATATCCTGGGTTAGAGCCGCTAAGAAGATGTTTGCTGGTGGGATGGATTCAGGCGGAGTCTCAGTGGGTTGAAAAGCATGGAAGCTCCGAGATAATGCGTCTGCCTTCACATTTTTACTTCCCGGCCTGAACGTAATGGAGAAATCAAAACGGGTAAAAAACAGAGCCCATCGGGCTTGTCGGGGATTCAACCTCTTAGCGGACTCGAGAAACATTAGGTTTTTATGGTCAGTGACAACAGTTACTCGATGCCTTGCCTATCACGGTCGGCGTGGCTATCACATACGTGACACAGAGGGAGGGAACGAGGAAGGCCCTGCCCAAGTGAGAGGGAAGGTGGTGACCCCTGACTCACCTTGCGGCTGGCACCTGGCTGCCCTGACGTCCCTAGACGGGTTCCTCACCCGTACGCCGATCACGTGCCTAAAGCCCTGGCTTTCCCTGAGCTGAGCCCTAGATAGTGAACAGGGCGGTGGGAACACTAGTCCGCACCACTAGCTCTAAGGGAAAACACCAAGGGGAGGACAGACAACACAGACTCAACATATAATCCCAGGTGGGCGACAACAGGAGACAACAATAAGCCCAACAGGGATCCGGAGGGTAGCACTCTGGAACGACAACCAGGATTCACAACTCCAGTGGGTCAGTATAGATGTCCAGGCAGGAAGCTCTATAACTGGCAACTAGAGAAGTGTGAGGGGAGAATATAAGGAGGTTGGGAGTGGCAGACAAGAAACAGCTGAGGAGGAGAAGCTACGGATCCCTGAGTGAGACAAAAAGGATAGCAAGGCAAACACAGAAAACAATCACTAAGAAACAACGTGATCTTTAGATATAGAGCGCGCAGCCACCCGCTGCGACTTCCTGACCCCGAGTATAACGGAGTCAGACGTGGCTCTTGATACCCTCGTGACATTGCCCCCTCCAAAAAATGTCTCCACTCCTCAAATGCCCATTTAATGGCCAACAGCTCCCTATTCCCTATGTCGTAGTTTCTCTCCTTGGGAGAGAATTTCTTAGAGAAGAAGGCACACGGTCTCAGGTTAGAGAGGCTAGCAGGACCTTGTGAAAGGACTGCTCCTGTGCCGTCCTCGGACGCATCCACCTCCACAATAAAGGGTCTCTCCTGATCAGGCTGGATCAGAATGGGAGCGCTACTAAATGCCTTTTTTAATGTTTCAAATGAAGAAATGGCCTTGGTAGACCAATTCTCCAAATCCGCCCCTTTCTTAGTAAGGTCGGTCAATGGCTTAGCAATTACAGAAAAATTCATGATAAATTTACGGTAGTAATTAGCGAAACCCAAAAACCGTTGTAAAGCCTTTAAGGATGTAGGCCTTACCCATTCCTTAATTGCTAAAACCTTACCAGGATCCATCTTAAAGGCGTGAGGAGTCAAAACATGCCCTAGAAACAGTATCTCCTGTACACCAAAGACACATTTCTCTTGCTTAGCGGATAGCTGGTTCTCCCTCAACACCTCTAATACTTGTTTGACATGGGACACATGAGATTCGAAATCAGGAGAGAATATCAAAATGTCGTCAAGATAGACAATAATAAATTTACCTAAGAACTCCCTAAGAATATCGTTCATTAAGTTTTGGAACACAGCTGGGGCATTGCTGAGTCCAAAAGGCATCACCTGATATTCAAAGTGTCCTATCGGAGTATTGAACGCTGTCTTCCATTCGTCTCCCTCCTTGATTCGGATTAGATTGTATGCCCCTTTCAGGTCAATCTTGGAAAACCAGGTTGCCCCCAAAACCTGGTTAAATAAATCCGGAATCAATGGGAGAGAGTATCTATTTTGGACAGTGATTTTATTTAATCTCCGGTAATCAATACAAGGCCTAAGACCACCATCCTTCTTTTTAACAAAGAAAAACCCTGCTCCCATAGGAGAGACTGAAGGTCTAATATGCCCTTTAGCAAGGCTCTCCTTAATATAATCCTCCATAGCCTTGCGTTCGGGCCCTGAAAGATTATAAATTCGACCTTTAGGAAATTCGGCACCCTCAATTAGCTCTATGGCGCAATCATAAGGTCTATGGGGGGGTAGAACCTCTGGAGTAAGGGACGAGAACACATCAGAATATTCCTTAATAACAGAGGGTAATGTATTAGACCTTACTGAAACCCCAGCCTGGACCACGGACAAGCATGAGTCACACTTAGGTCCCCATTTCACCAACTCTCCTTTGGACCAATCAATTGTGGGGTTATGTAAACGGAGCCAAGGCAACCCTAGTACAACCTCAACCGGTAGGTTCTCCAGGACTAGAAGAGAACATCTCTCAGAGTGGCACACACCCACGGACAGAGAAATTTCAGAGGTACATGACCTCACCGTACCACCAATCAGGGGAGTAGCATCAATAGCCATGACATGGATAGGTGTAGGTAAAGCAAACATTGGAATACCCAATTTACAAGCAAACTCAAAGTCAATAAAGCTGGCCGTTGAACCGGAGTCAATAAAGGCCTTACCCGGCCACTTATTAACCCCCAGAGAAATTGTTATGGGTACCAAAAGCTTACCTTTAGAAAAATCAGGGTGTACCTGGTCTTTAGGTTGTCTTGCCTTAGAAGACTTGTCAGAGAGGTCCCTCTTAGGACACTTGTTGATCCAATGGCCAGGATCTCCACAGTAGAAGCACTCTCCGCGTCTGCGACGAAGATTACCCCGGGTCATGCCAACCTGCATGGGTTCCTCGGTGGAGACCTCAGTGTTGTCCCTGGAAAAGGCCTCTGGCTGGACCACCATCTGAGAACTGAACTGTCGTTCTTGTCGTCTCTCTCTAACTCGTCTGTCAAGTCGGACAACTAGGGTCATCATCTCCTCTAAGGTCTCAGGAATTTGGTAATTGACCAAAAGATCTTTTAAATTATCAGATAGACCAGACCTAAACTGACTCTTCAGGGCTGGTTCATTCCATCCTGAGGGGACACACCACCGTCTGAATTGGGTGCAATACTCCTCCGCAGGGAGATGGCCCTGAACCAGTGCCCTAAGAGCTGTCTCGGCTACCAGGGCCCTGTCTGGTTCGTCATAGAGGGTACCCAGGGCCTGAAAAAAACCCTCCACAGAAGTTAGACAACTGGCCCCAGGAGGTAACGAAAATGCCCAGTCCTGGGGATCACCCTGTAGTAGAGAAATGATAATCCCCACGCGTTGGCTCTCGGGACCGGAGAACACGGGGCGCAAACGGAAGTAGAGTTTGCAATTCTCCTTAAAGGAGAGAAACCTCTTCCGGTCTCCAGAAAAGGGTTCTGGGAGCTTGATCTGGGATTCAAAATATGGACTGGAGGACAGAGGAGTGGAAGAACCTTGCCCTAACTCACAAGAACGGAGTTTCTCTCCTAGCTCCTGCACCCTCTGTGTCAAGTTAGAGACATGGTCAGTCAGGGTAGTAAGAGGATTCATGATACAGTGGTTATTGGGCCTGTTAATCTGTAACGGTCACGTCCACACACACACAGGGGGAAGGGTAGTGACCACTGCGCTCCACCCTCACCCCTGGCCCTGCCTACTTGCCTTACGAGTCCTGATGACAGGGGACAACTGGACGGCAATCCCTAACTTAGGATATGTGCAGGGAAGACAGACAAGACAAAATACGGAACATGAACGGACCGGGTCAGAACCAAGAGAGCTACGCAGTACAACGGATTAAGCAAAGAATGGTCAGGAGAAGCCGGGGCCAAATACCAGGAGAGTAGCGAAGTACAAGAGGAGTCCTAAGAGAGTAGTCAGGTGGGAGCCGAGGTCACAATACCAGGATGTATGCGCAGTACAGGAGGAGCAGGCAGAGGATCGTCAGGGAACAGGATCAGGTAAATATTCAGTAGTCCAACAAATAGCCAGGAGCCTAGAAATTAACAGGCAACCTGTAGCCAGCAGGCTGCCTGTATTTATAGTGGGGAGTGAGGGTCATGTGACGTGGCCAGCATCACATGACCGACAGACCAACCAGTCGAGCACCGAGTGATCAGCTCGGCGCTCAAGGCAGACTAGGAGCAGGGAGCCACCCAGCTAGTAAAGCCGCCCTGGGAATGAGGTCAAACACAGAACCTCATTCCAAAAGCTAAGCAACAGTTCTGCGGGCAATGGGGGTCCGAGTGCACCTTCGGAACCCCGTGACAGTTACAGTTTATATAGCTCTTAATAGAAAACTGTCCAGTATGCATGGAGTTATCAAAAGTGGTGGTTGGATATGCGTAATTGCAAATTTTACAGGGATGCCCTCCACACCTGCTAAAGCCCCGATACTACATTCACGTTGTCCTAGTCTGAACCCCAGACGGGGTAAACAAAGATGGAGACAGTACATTTGCTAAATTACTAGGGTGTCTGGAGACAATCCTACATCCATTTTTTAACAAGTTATAGCAAAGATGATCTTCATATCAGATCGGGAGGCACCTTTTGACAGCCTGTTCAATCTGAGGGAATTGTCTACTAAAGGTGAGAACCAGTGTCGGTTTGTCTGGGGCAATCAACTTCTTTTTGTGACCATATCCCCCATCATCCTTTTTTAATAACAATTCTGCTCTAGTTTTGTTTTTAACTATATTTAAAGCTCTGGTAAGCATCCAGTTTGCATAGCCACTTTGTTTTAAACGATCCCAAATCACCTCCCATTCCCTCCGGAAAGACACATCCGTACTACAATTCCTGCGGGCCCTCATGAATTCGCCCACCGGTATAGCTTTAACGGTATGACCCGGATGGTGACTATTAGCCTTTAATATCGAATTGCGGAAAGTCTCCGTCATTATAACTTGGCCAGGTACACCTGTTAATTTTAAATCCAAAAAAGGAATGGACAAAGCATGAAACTGGTGGGTGAATTTCAAATTATAGGGGTTATCATTGACGTATGCAATGAAGTCTGGTATGATAGACACATCGGCCCCCCAGATGAGGAGCAAATCATCCATGTATCTGCCATACCAGACCACAGAACCAGAGAAAGGGTTGTTCTCTTAGAACACAAACAGCTCTTCCCATACGCTCCCTTCACCTGTAAATTATTTTTTTTAAATTAAAGACTAAACAATTAGTAGTCATAAGTAGTGATGTAACTTCTACTATAAAATCTATAAATTCCGGTGAATGGGAGCTGTATCTGTGTAGGTGGTATTCCAGCGCTAACAGGGCTATATTGTGCGGTATCGAGAGGTACAAGGAGATCACATCTAATGTGAGCCAAGTGTATTCTTTTTTCCAAGGTTGATCAAAAAATGCCCTTAAAACATCAGAGGTATCTTTGACAAAACCAGGTAATCTCCTGACCAGAGGCTGGAGAATAGCATCCAGCCACTGTCCCAGCCTCTCAAACAGAGAACCAATGCCTGACACTATGGGACAGATGGGGGGGGGTGCCAGGGGCATAGCTATAAGGGGTGCAGAGGTAGCAGTCGCTTCCGGGCCCAGGAGCCTGAGGGGGCCCAAAAAGACTTGTGCCACATA
The DNA here is from genome assembly GCF_905171765.1 of Bufo bufo. Taxonomy (NCBI): domain Eukaryota; kingdom Metazoa; phylum Chordata; class Amphibia; order Anura; family Bufonidae; genus Bufo; species Bufo bufo. The sequence goes on along the minus strand of NC_053394.1, from coordinate 72,973,889 downwards.
AGAAGACACCAGTATTATAGAAAGTGCATGCTGGTCAAGTTACACCTCTGACTGGATGGAAGGGGTTAGGTCAAGAATTTGGCATGGGGGGTGGGGTGGCATTTCAATTTTTGCCTCAGGCAGCACGAAGCCTATATGCTTCCCTGCCCCTGGCCACTGAGGGAAGGGGGGCCCAAGCTGAACTCTTGCACCAGGGCCCATGAGCCTTTAGCTACGCCCCTGGGGTGAGGGTATATCTTTTTCTGTGTCTTTGGTAACGTATGTATGATAGGTGTGACGGGCTTGTCCACATACAGGAAATCGTACTCACTATTTTAGGAAAAAAAACCTGTCCCTCCCCTTATCTAGGAGGGATTTATACTTAAGAAGATATTTGGGCAGAGGGTCCTCCTCGAGTCCCCTGTATGTGGACACGTCCGACAGCACGTCCACCATCTGTTGTAGGTAGACATCCTTATCAATAACCACTACAGACCCCCCCTTATCTGCCATCTTGATTAAATCAGATCAGTCTCTAAGTTCCTTTAAGGCTCCCATCTGTTTTTTTGTAAGGTTATGTTGACCCTGAATACTATTATCCCGTGAACTGTAAATTTCCGTAAGCTCCCTCTCCAAGATCTCCTGGAAAGTATCCATGCCTGGAGCACGCGAGTTCACGGGATAATAGCCTGCATTTTTTATTTCAAATTTTTGACTATCCACTCTGGTTTCAAAACACTGGTTTTGTATTTGTAAATCATTCAAATAAACCAATGAATATTGTTCCGCGAAGGACAAACCGGTGAACTCATTATGTACACTCTTGAAAGATCCCGTTGTATCCCCACCCTGTTTGTCAGCAAAGTGCCGTCTTAGCGTCAGGTCACGGACAAATTTATTAATGTCCAGGATTGTGGTAAAAAGGTCAAAGTCAGTTGCAGGCACAAAGTTCAAGCCTAGCGACAATACCTCATATTGCTCTTTTGTTAATTCCGCTTGTGATAAATTAATAACTTCATGTGAGACAGGCCCATCTGAACACTCCCCTACACCTTGCGGTGTCTGGTTGACATTGCATGCAGTTTTCTTTTTATGTTTTCTGCCCGCCCTTCTTGCTCGTTTTTTGGAGGTGGACCCCCATGTTTTTGTTTGTTCTTAGACTTTTTGTAGTAAGAGAGTTTATTATGTGGCAGAGACTGTTCTTCTGGCTCCTTATCCGGATCCTCCATGGAATCCTGTGAATCACTTGTGAATTCTGAACCTTCTGGTTCGGATGAATTAAAACTTACTTTCCGGGTGGCCCTTGATTTTTGGTATCTTTTACCTGTAGATTTCGTTTTGAGTATAGATTTTGGGGTACGTGGATGATTCTCCCGTCTCCCCCACTCATATATTTGATCACTGTCATAATCAAAGAGGTCGCGTTGGAATTTGTTTTGTTTCACCTCCATTATGCCATCTTCTATTTTTTTTTTTATAAATCAGTTGTTTTTTTCCTCCAAAACCTAGACATGTTCTGAATTTTCATTTTTTTTTTTAAAGAAATACGGCATGCCTCTATTTCCTTCTAAATTGAAGCAAGTTTTTCACTCTCTTGGTCTATTATAAGAGCCATCAACTTTAGGGAACATTCAGACAAAATACTGTTCCATTGAGAAACAAATACCTCTGAAAACACTGTGGTCGGGATCTTTTTTATACGAAATCCTCTTGGTGTCATAGACCACTCCACATATTTAATCAAAGTGGTATGATCCCACCCTATTCTCATTTCTTGTACAAGAAGTTTCTCCAATTGTTGCATTTTAATTTGCATTTGTAGATGCTCCTGTGTGGATTGGTCATGTGTTGAAAATACACGATCAGCTTTCTGGCGGCGGTCGGATAGCGGTACAAAGGCCATTGTAGGTGGTAACGGGGTGGGTGTAGTAACTTGTATCATGCAAGACCTTCAATATGCAACCGTGCTATACATTTCAAGTTGTGGTGAGAAACACGGAACATCCTATAACAACTTAAATGTAGAGAAATTGCTTTTCCAGCTCACCATACCAGCTAAGGTGCACGGAACTCGACCGGACCAGTCTTGATAGATGCAGTGAAGAGGAAACGTTCCAGCACACAGGTAAATCTACACGGTTGTTCGTCTTTATTGGTCTTCAAAATAAAATCACGTACAGCATGTATCTACATCCACCACCGTGGACGGTTAACATGTTTCGGACCTTACATGGTCCTTAATCATAACCTGTTCAGAGTGAGTGTCCACAGGAGTATATCCTGATCAAAAGTTTAAGACCACTTGAAAAATGGCAAAAAAACATATTTAGCATGGCTGGATCTTAACAAGGTTCCAAGTAGAGCTTCAACATGCAACAAGAAGAAATGGGAGTGAGACAAAACATTTTTTGAGCATTCAATTTAATGAAAACAACGAATAAACTGAAACAGGCTGTTTTTCAGCTGATCGAAAGTTTAGGACCACACCTCCAAAAAAAAAATAAACCCCCCCCCCCAAAACAGAAATCCAACTTCCAAACAGGGAACTCAGTAATGAGTAGCTCCGCCGTTATTGTTGATGACTTCAAAAATTCGTTTCGGCATGCTTGATGCAAGCGTTTCCATGAGGTGAGTGGGAACATTTCTCCAAGTGGTGAAGACGGCCGCACGAAGGCCATCTACTGTCTGGTGTCCATTTTTGTAAACTTCCCTTGCCATCCATCCCCAAAGGTTCTCAATTGGATTTAGATCAGGGGAACACGCAGGATGGGCCAAAAGAGTGATGTTATTCTCCTGGAAGAAGTCCCTTGTCCTGCGGGCATTGTGTACTGTAGCGTTGTCCTGTTGAAAAACCTAGTCGTTACCACACAGACGAGGGCCCTCAGTCATGAGGAATGCTCTCTGCAACATCTGGACATAGCCAGCGGCCATTTGACGCCCCTGCACTTCCTGAAGCTCCATTGTTCCACTGAAGGAAAAAGCACCCCAGACCATTATGGCGCCCCCTCCACTGTGGCACGTAGAAAACATGTCAGGTGGGATCTGCTTGTCATGCCAGTAACGTTGGAAACCATCAGGACCATCAAGGTTAAATTTTTTCTCATCAGAGAATAAAACTTTCTTCCACCTTCGAATGTCCCATGTTTGGTGCTCTCTTGCAAAGTCCAAACGAGCAGTTCTTTGGCGTCCAAGGAGACGAGGTCTTTGAAGACGTTTTAAGTTTTTGAAGCCCTTCAGTCTCAGATGCCGTCTGATGGTTATGGGGCTGCAGTCAGCACCAGTAAGGGGCTTAATTTGGGTCGAGGATCGTCCAGTGTCTTGACGGACAGCCAATTGGCTCAGTGCTGATGGAATTTTTTTGGGTCTTCCACTTCACTTTTTTGTTCCATAACCCTCAGGATCATTTAAGAAATTCCAAATGACTGTCTTACTGCGTCCCACCTCAGCAGCGATGGCGCGCTGTGAGAGACCCTGCTTATGGAGTTCAACAACCCGACCACGTTCAAAAAGGGAGAGTTTTTTTTGCCTTTGCCATCACAACGTGTGACTACCTGACAGAAAATGACAATGAATCCACATCTTTGCACAGATTTGGCCTTTTAAAGGCATGTGGTCCTAAAATTTGGATCAGCTGAAAAACAGCCCGTTTCAGTTTAATCGTTATTTTCAATTAATTGAATGCTCAAAAAATGTTTTGGCTCACTCTCATTTCTTCTTGTTGCATGTTGAAGCTCTACTTGGAACCTTGTTAAGATCCAACAATGTAAAATATGATTTTTTTGCCATTTTTCAACTGGTCTTAAACTTTTGATCAGGACTGTATCTCCCCCCCCCCCCCCCCCCCCGCTCATTGGGTGGATGGGGTATAGAGGTTCCACCCCTCCTGGAGGCACACCCTTAAACACCTTCACCTGTCATAGAAAAGTAAGAAAGTTTGAACACATAAAAACCAACCTCACTCACAAGCCATATGTGTCTGTTTTTATGTGTTCAAACTTTCTTACTTTTCTATGACATGTGAAGGTGTTTAAGGGTGTTATCTAAGTGCCTCCTGGTCTTTACTCTTTAACACTTACAAGTCATCTGGATTCCGCTGCAGGAGGAACTTCCAGGCTACTACCTCTTGGAGTAGTCTCTGCTAAGTGACTGCTGACCCATGGAGGCAAGAGACACCAGTGTGGAGCACCAGGGGATCAGGCAAAGCCGTAGTTAGAAACAAGTCGAGGTCAAGGCAGGCAAAGTACATTCAATTGAAGAATCAGGTTGAGGCAGGCAGTACTGGAACAATACAAGAGTCAGGCAGCAAAGGGTCATATCTGGTAATCAAGCAGAGGTTGGGCATGGGATATCATAACATATATAGTGCACCTTTTTAGGGAACTTTCAAGCTAGAAACACTATTGCTCAGGTTCCTTTCCACAGGGGAAAGTGCCTCTAAATATTCTGGAGCAGATAGCCATAGACTGGGGAAGATTAGGGTGAGTGCACACTGGCCTTTCAGAACCAGACGAAGGGCATGGGAAGCCTACAGGCACAGAAGAGAGGTGCAGTCAGGAAGTAGGTCACAGCCTGCATGGAGTGGACAGAGCAGTACTACTTCAGCAGCCGGGAGTGCAGGAGTAGAGGGATGCCAGCAGATCTGGACCAGCGAAGACCTGGAGTAGGAGGATGGGAGAGTGTCTTCTCATGACTGTTTCCACAAGGAGCAGTGAAATATTGGTGGGCATGGACCACAGGTATAGCAATAATCCTCCTCATTTAGAGGACTAGCCATTAGGCCTCATTCACACACAGTGGAAATTTAGCTGTATAGCATACAAAAAAAAACATTTTTTGTAGAAGCAACATTTTGCACAAATGCAGGTTATTATTTTTATGCCTTTTCACCGCTTTTTTAAATAGTGTGCAAGGTTTAGCGGGTGGATGTCTTCCTGCAGCCCAACATTTTAATACTATAATTAATACCAGAAGCTGACCACTAACTCTTGATAATGTATATACACCTGAACAGAATTGTTGGTACCCTTCCGTTAAAGAAAGAGAAACCCACAATAGTCACTGAATTAACTTGAAACTGACAAAAATAATAATAAATAAAAATGTACTAAAAATCAGCTAATGACATTGCTTTTGAATTAAGGTTCAATAGAATAATTTAAAAAACAAACTAATGAAACTCGCCTGGACAAAAATGATGGTACCCTAGAAAATATTGAAAATAATTTCACCATAGGGTCTCCAAAGTATGGCGGGGACCTGAAGCAATCAACACTTTCCACATGCAATAAAGTATATTGCCATAAATGTGTGTTTCCCTTACTGCCTCAGCCCAGCACAGCCTTAAATTGGTCCTCAACCTTCTGTAAATACTCAGAGCTTTCTTTCCTCAGGGGATAATCCCTAGCAAAGTTGCTTTCTGGCAGTTTTCCAGGAATGGTGTTTTTCTGGATAAGGTTCTGTTTTGGCCTACCATTATTTTTTAAATGTATTGTTGTTTAGATTTCTATTAGACTTAACTGTTGTATAGCTTGACCTGGTGTCACCAGGCACATATGCTATAGGTTTTGACTGTATTGGGTGATTTTGTTAAAGCTGTTCTAGTAATGGTTTAAGAGAGTCTTTTTTGGTAATAACACATTGAACCTAGTGTTTGGTTTGAAGCAGTGCATTGCAGCTTGATGTATATGGGGCTGCTGCAGACCGGTCAGAGAGCCCCTGCTGACCCCTGTCCACTGCCATAAGTGTCTACAGTGATACATGATCACCTGAACTGAACCATGGAGCAATGGAAGAATGTGGTTTGGTCTGATGAATCCCATTTTCCTTTACATTATGTGGATGGCTAGGTGCATGTGCTATCTTACCTGCAGAAGCCATGGCATTGGAATGCACTATAGGGAGAGCGTAAACCGTTGGATGCAGTGTAATGTTCAAGGCAATGTTCTGCTGGGAAATCTTGGGTGCTGACATTCACATGGATGTTACTTTTACACATACCACCTACCTAAACCTTGCTGCAGACCAATTGACACCTTTATGACAATGGTATTCCCTAATGGCAGTGGCCTCTTTCAGCAGGCTAAAATTACCTTCCCCATGGTTTGAGGAACATGACAAAGAGTTCATGGAGTTGCACTGGTCTTCAAATATCCCAAATCTCAACCTGTTTTGGAAAAACAAGCCTAATCCTTGGAAATCCCACCTTATAAATTCAAGGATCTACTGCTAACAGCTTGGTGCCAGGCACCACAGGACACCTGAAAGGTTCTGTGGTGTCCATGCATTGATGGGTTGGAGCTTTTTTGGTACCATGTGGGGAAACCTACACAATATTAGACATTTGTATTTATACGGGTTGTCCAGGCTACAGATACTGATGACTTATTCTCAAAAAAGGTCATCAATATCAGATTGGAGGGTGTTCGACACCCGATCAGCTGAAGCACCGTAAGCTAGATGGTGTATGGAGCTGGAAGCAGACAACTCCATACACTGCGTAGTGGTCATTCGGCTCAACTGCCGAACTGCGGTTTGCCAGTGCCAGAAACTACACAATGTATGTAGCTGCGCTACAGCTGTGTGTATTTTATGCTTTTTTACACTTTCTTCATATCATTTCTCAGGCATTAGTTTTATTACATAACTTATACCGAAGCAATATTGATTTGGAAATAGACTGTTATAACAATTTTCAAGAAACCTACATAAAAAATGCATGCTTTATCCCCATTTTAGCTTTTCTGCTGATTGCTGTGCTGAGCTTGGCAGCTTGTAATTGGTGTGTGTGGGAGTAGATAGAGAGGACTGAAAGCTTCTCTTCCACCCACCTGCTCTTTACAGTCGCTCAACAAAATTAAACATATATATTTTATGAATGCAGCAACACAATGAGAAATCATATAGATAATGATCATCTTTCGCTTTTGTGGAGGTCTCCGGTCTGGTTTTCTGCAGTTGAGTCACGGCAGTCACGTATTCGATTGCAATGTGCAGGGAATGGCGTAGTTGACTGTTCACATGAATTCTAGTCTTTCAGTGCTTAAAGGGGTTTTCCAAGACTTCGATAGTGATGATCAATATCAGATCTGTGGGGATCCGACACCTGGCATCCCCACTGATCAGATTCTAGCAGGAGCCGCAGCCGTCAGAACTAACTGAAAGAAAAGCACCAGAAGGTGACAGCTCCATACTCTGTGTAGCAGCTCCTCCAGGATACGGCAGATAAGCCCCCATTATAATGAATGGGATCTGAGGTGGAGTAACCCAGCAAAGCAAATGCACAGTGTATGGAGCTGTCTGCTTCCAGCTCTGTGCACTATTACTTCCGGTGGCTGTGGCTCCTGCAGGCAGATGATCAGTAGAGATGCTGTGTGTCTGCTATGGAGGTCCTGAGAATAGGTTGTCAATATCATAGTTCTAAAAAAGTCCCTCAAGTATTATGGGACTGAAGATAGAAAAGGGTGATGAACACATTTGGTGAGACATTGTAGGTCCTCAGGATAGGTCATCAGTATCTGATCGGTGGGGGTCTGACAACCGTGACCCCCATGATCAGCTGTTGGAGAAGGCAACAGCACTCCTATGAGTGCCGTGTTCTTCTCACACCTTCTCCTCATACAGTGAGGACACTTTCATCAGTCATGTGGTCTAGGGGCAGCTCAGCCCCATTCAAGTGAATGAGGCTGAGCACGATACCAAGCACAGCCACTATACAATGTACGGTGCTGTGCTTGGTAAGCTGCGAGAAGGCTGCGGTGCTCACAGGAGTGCCAGTACCTTCTCAAACAGCTGATCGGCGGGGGTCCCGGGTGTCGGACCACCACCAATTAGATACTGATGACCTATACAGAGCACAGGTCATCAGTTATAAGATCCAGGAAAACCCTTTTAAGCCTTATTCAGACTGGAATATTGCACCGATGTATAAGGACCATTTATGGCATTTCATGGAGGCCGTATAACTCCCTAGTATGGAGCCATATGGAGTTTTTTGCACTATATAGGTCCTACCGTTCATTGACTTCACAAATCAATGTCAACATATCGTCTCTCTCAAGTATAGTTGAGAGGCCATCTACCGCACCAAAGCAAACTTCTCAGCAAATATGAAAGAATTTGTGTACAAAAATACAACTCTGTTTTAACCTCTTCATACTGAGAAAAGCTCTTACATACGTAGGTCATTACACATTCTATGTAAATAAACCTTAAAGAGGACCTTTTAATGTTTTTTTTGTTTTATTCTAGATAAATACCTTTACTTGCGGGGTACCCCACGCTGATGCTGCCACCCTGCCTGTTTTTTTTTTCAAATATCGCTCCTACGCCCCGCTGTGCCCCCTGTAGTTTTCACGCTCAGTATGTTAATACTGAGCATCGGTACAGGGAGGAGGAGACGCCAGGGTTTCTCAGTTGGCGTCACCTTCTCCCTGGCTGTGCCGCTATCCAATCACAGCGGAGAGCGTCACAGACAGGGAGGAAAAAAAAAACACCTTCCCCCTGGTGGTGACGCTCTCTGCCGTGATTGGATCGTGGCACAGCCAGAGAGAAGGAGATGCCCATTGAAAAACCCTGGTGTCTCCTCCTCCCTGTACCGATGCTCAGTATTAGCATACTGAGTGGGAAAACTACAGGGGGCACAGCGGGGCGTAGGAGCGATATTTAAAAAAAACAGGCAGGGTGGCAGCATCAGCGGGGGGTACCCCGCAAGTAAAGGTATTTATCTAGAATAAAAAAAAACATGAACGGTCCTCTTTAAAGTACACATTATATTTACTACTGTCTGTGACTTACTACGACAAAATATGCTCCAAAAAAATTAGAGCATGTTTAGAATTTTTACTTTTCCAATGGAATTAACCTGTTGTGTCTTGCTTTGGACAAAAAAATAAAAAACTACTGATTTGAATAACCACTGTGTAAAGCTTAATTTCCCCTGTGGTGGCGCTGTAGGGAAATTGAACACTTACTGCCAGGTTTCCCCACAGATTATGGCTGATCGCTCGAGACCCCAAGCACTTTGTGATAAATGAATCTTACTAGGAATTGTCCAAATCAGACATTCACTTTACCACTATAAAAAGCGTATTATAGTAAATCCCTCCAAAACAAACTACCACCTTTACTGAATGAATATTTATGATTGTTTGTGCCACTACTAGCTGCATCTCCTCCAGTGATATGAGGCTATTGTTTTGTATTTGTAGCCTTAAAGTGTAATTGCCGTTCTATTTTTATTTGTGTAATGTACAGGGGCAGTGATACTGACCATTTTTGTAATATACTTTAATGACTGAAATCATACTTTTTTTATTAGAAAAATAGTTCTAAAGTGGGCCATTTTGAGCCTTATCAACGCTCCTCTGTCTTCTGTTTACATAACAGTGGAGACTTGCTCAACACTGACTGTGTTATGTAAACAGAAGACAGAGGAGCGTCGCTAATGCTCAAAATGGGCCACTTGAGAGCTATTTTTCTAATAGAAATGTATGATTTTAGTAATTAAAGTATATTCCAAAAATGGTCAGTATCACTGCCTCTGTACATTACACAAATAAAAATAGAATGGCAGTTACACTTTAAAGTCCCTTTACATGGCACAATTTAGCAGGCGATTGTTGGGAAGGAACCGTTCCTTCCCGGTAAGAGCCTGCTCGGCATTGAATGCGACCACCGCATTTACATGCAGTGATCTCCTCCACAGTATGGTGGATCACTAATGCAATCGCTCTTCCACTTACAGAACCATTGTTTGCCAGCAGCAGAGGCTGTTTAGACGGCACAATCTGCCGCCGGCAAACGATGATTTAGGTGCCTGCACAAACAAGGCTATTACCCGAAGAACGAGTGTTTCACTCGTTCGTCGAGTAATTGGTGGCACTATTACACTGCCAGATAATCACTAACGAGCGTTCCTATGAATGCTCGTTAGCGATTATCTGGCGGATTCTTGGTTTTGTGTAAAGGGGCCTTCACTGTGCCCATGCACCATCAATAACTTTAGCTCAAACACTCATAGGGCTAAAATATCTCTCTCCCAACTCTCCCACATTCGATTCATTTGAGTGTTTATCTGTTTTCAATGGGGAGAGAGGAGAAAATCTCTCCCTACACCCCTGGTTGTGGCTTATCTCCTCGGGGAACCGAAGGGGATGGGCGCTGAAAATATTTGGGCGCTGACATAACATTTTGGGTAGCACTGGGTCGCTCCCCATAAACATTAGACTGTTGGCTGGTCCCACTGAAAATAGCAGGTTTGCCCGACAATAGACTTAGCTTGCTGGGAACACGTCACACCTCAATTTTGAGAACAAATTCACCCTAAAATAGCTACTTCTCCGCAGCATTTTGAAAATCTAAAATACAGAAACTTGGATTATTTAAATCATTTTTATTCACAATCACATTTTCATCTAAAACCATACAATGAATTATAATTCTTAAACAAAAAAAAAAGCACAAAAATAGTAATAAATAGATGGAACAATGTAAAAAGACATTCATATACATTTATTCAACAGGAACAGAAAGAAGGGTCGGGGGAGAGAGCATCTGCGATTATGGCTATAATCTGTATGCTTTAAGTACATCACACTAAAGAATGTCCAGTCCACACAGTAAAAGAGATCTGAACACTGGATATCCACTAAAGATTGGTCCACGGCTAGAAACGATATCGCAACGTATTTACATGAAATGATCAGATTTGCTATCCTTAAATCAAAGCATCCGCTGATTCGTCTTATATGACTGCCCATTTATTTATCCTATCCTATACCATCCCTTATAGATTAATGAACGATCCAGGGATTAGATCATTGACCAAAACATGCTGGATTTCATTAATGTTGACTTTCCATAATAAAGTTCCATTACAAAGTCACATGTTGGTTTAATGTACACTGCAATACATCACCTTGTGAAAATAAACCTCCGGCAGGAGCCGTAAAGCCTTGTTTTCATTGAACACATTTTTTATTCCATTTTTTTCCCAGTATGTGATTACTCAGATCTGTATTAATGAAATTCTACAGTACAAGTGGACCCAGATGTGAGAATGCTGTATGGCTGATAATTAAACCGAGTCAACTCTGGAAGTGATTGGCGACAACATAGGGTTACTGAGAAGCAGCAGGAACTCTTAATTTCTTATTATGTACTAGTAATTAAAATTTATTATGCGTTCATCTACAGTTGTTCTGCATGTTTTCCATTTTGTTGTATACAAATACTGATACCGTCTTGACTCGTATATCTGCCATATACCTTGCTAAACTTCCTTCCCCGTTACTTTCGAGGAGCTGGCATCAGGGGCAGACTGTGAACTTAAAGTGGCCCTTGAAAAAAATCTAAAAGTAACCAAATGTTATAGGTGGGTCCAAACTAAAAGTAGGTATGGCAATACAAGTAGGCAGGGACAACAGAAGTAGGTGGGGCCTGCAATACTATCAGCACAAAACACCGCCCCAGCAGAACCAAACACCACAGAGCAGCACAAAATACTGCTACCCCCGCTGCAGTGTTCAACTGTATCACCGTTATAAGGACTTGAATTCAGGTGGGCATCTGTGGCCCAGGCTCTAATACCATAGTGGGCCCAAGAGGTCCAGAAGAAATAATCTATTTGTCTGTCTTTGGAGCCAATCACTTACCACTAGGATCTATGTTGTTGATTAAAACCTGTTAGACTTCATTTATGATGTAGGGGTTGGTCCCTGAGAATAATTTCCTCTGGTAGGCCCAAGGAACCCCAGTCCGACAGTGTGTTCTTTAATCAGTGAATTTTCTTTTCTTGAATTGGGGGCTCACTTTAATTCAAGGATACCTAACATTGTATAGGGATACCAAGCAGTCAAAAGCAGGAGAGCAGGAAGACCTACCAGTTTAGCTAAGCCATAGAGCACAGAGGTTTAAGGGGGTTGTTCCCAGATCAATACTTATCACTTTGACTTTTAAAGGGTCACTAAGTTTTGAGAAAACTTTTGATATGTCATAGAGACATATCAAAAGTTTTGCTTGGATGGGTGGCTGAGTGAGGCTGAGACCTCCTCTGAACGCTAGAATGAGAAGAGATAGGTGCACGCATATCACGCTCTCTTTCCTGGCTGCAGGAAGACAGGCTCAATAGAAAGTCCATATGCCTGCCCAACTTCTGTCCCCTGCAGCGAGGAGAGAAACCACCACATGTAAGCACTTCTTTCTCCTCGTTCTAGTGATCTGTGGGGGTCTTGGTGCTCAGACCTCTACTGATCAAAGCTTTGAAAGCTTTTTTTCAAAACTCAGTAACTCCTTAAGTTACATTTCTATTCATTCATGTAATTATGTCTTATTATTTTTCTACAGCACCAAAAACTAGAACCAATAGATTGAAGTTAAACAACATTTGAGGAAGGGACATATCTTACGGGTATATTCTGCATGGCCCTCCATGTGGTTCTTAACATGACAATGAAACAAGTGTCCCATGCCTTAGAGATATCACTAGCTCGAAGAACCTTAGTGCAAAGCACTATCATGAATATTCATGTAGCATCCACACACGTGTGTTAGCCTACTTACAATGAGATGAATTGGATTAGAACACCATTGATAGTTCAATAAATCAAGTGAAATATGCTCATCAAGTCATGAAACCAGAACACCAATATCTAAACAATACTTGTACCTTGATAAAGTTTCCTATCTGTTGCATACACATACTGTACTTGGGCCTCATTCACACCTCCATCAAGGAGATCTGGCAGATTGTGTCGGCACAGAGCAGCCTTCACTGCCGGATCCCTATTAACTGCAATGAGGTCTGGCAGTAATCCAGCTGCTTTCTGGCATAAATGCCGGGTTTTGGCCAGATAAAAACAGTTGCATGCAATGGTTTTTTTTGGTGGGCCAACAGCTGGCATTTGTGCAGGATCTCCTTCACAGAGATGTGAACAAGGCTTTACAAGTAGATCTACATGCTCTTGGGGTTAATATCAATAAGGCCTTATGCACACAAGCATATTAAGGGTCCCCACAACTTGCACAATGTATGGACCTATATAGTTCTAGAAGACTGCACTATACCACTACATATTACTGAGCACGTCTTCCCCAGCATCATACAATGACATATAAAGTGTCTATGGCTGCTGCCGGGGTCTCTGTCTACCTCATGTCCTCTAGTCTTAGTTTATATAAACTCGCAAAGCCTCATTACTAGGAGTACCTTATTTTGGTTGGAAGTACTGGCCAACTATGGGCCTGTCTTAAAAAGTAAAAAGTCTTCATTCATGTTAAAATGACTAAAAGAATCATAATGAAATATTTGAGTACTATACAAATAAGAAAAGCGCACAAATATAGAAATCAATAAAATGAATCCAAAACTAATGGAAGAAATGACAAATTCATTGTTGGACAAAGAGGATGACTCAAAGGATAACACACAAAGAAAAAAAATCCTCAAAGCAAATATACAAAAATGGGTAACTGGATGGACCTATTGGTCACAATTCTGTTTTTATGAAAACGGCTATGAGACAAAGCAGAATTTGACCACTAAGTAAACCGCATCTTTGTCTCCTAAACTGCTGTTTTTACTATGTTTTGTAGTCCATCTCAAAGTTTACCATCTATCTTCACCTTATGTAAAAAGATATCTCCCAGAGAAAGAGGACGTCTCGCTAGTGCCACTTATTCAATGTGGCTCCATATGAGGCAATGTTTCATGTTTCAACAAGCCTTGGAACAGGACAAAGATACGACCAACTATTGGGGTGAGCTGATCAACATTCACCTGTGTGGATCATTAGATATCACTGAGATGACACGTCAGTGATGTCATCAGTGACATCACATTTATATGGATTACCCTGCAAAAATCATCCAAAGCTTAGGTGATAATTAACTAATCGCTGGGGAGCTGACTGCACGTGATGAGAATGATGGGTCCCAGAGTCCCCCTGAATGGAGCGGTAGTTCACACGCCGGCCAACCAGTCCATTCCCTTTCCTTGGGCTAGCAGAGCATTGTCTATGTTAACCTACTAGGACTAGGTAATAATCTTTTTCCTGGAATGAGACTTTTAAAACTTGATTATGCCATTTATAACACGTCATCAATTATGTCATTTGACTATAGTTTGCCTCAGTCATACTACTTGGACCTGGTGACATCAATGTGACATAGTGTCAATGATGTCACTAGTTCCAGGTGTATAGTACACCATAGGTTCTTAGGTGCACTGGGAGATTTTTTTTGAAACAAGCTACCTGTGTACCATAGTAAGTCTTACAAATAATACATTACAGTCATACTGTACTGCAAACCCCTTTCGGTTTTTCTAAAATTCAAAATGGCTTACAAACTTTTACTGGAACAGTCAGGTAATACAGAGGCCGCAACATGTATCCAATGTCTCTTTGTACTGTAGATTTATGTAAGGCCCAGGTAAGGCAATCCACCTTATCTTATGCTACTAGTTACTTAGTTGAGCACATTTCTAATGACAATTGTTTCTAACTACCTTTAAATGCTACATGAAAAAGAGGGATGTTCCACGACTAGGATATAGGATTTTCTGCTATTCAGATAAGTACTTTTATGGTCTGCAGAGCTTGCAGTTTGATATTATTCAGCAAATATCAGTGTGTGAAGGTCAGACCTATCATCTCCACTGCAATAAAGTCTATATAAAGTGGGTGGGATGATGCGTTTTACCCCAAAAGAATCCACTTTAATCCATAATGTTATACCCTTCCTACAGGTACTATCCAAACTGTAGCTCCCCAGCTGTTGTAAAAGGTCAACTGGCCAGCATACTTTACCATAGACAGTAGAAGACATTATTATAAACATGACCTGCCCATAGTGGAACCAGCCAATTTGTGAGCCAAGGCAATAGACTTGATTGGATTGTCGGCCAAACAATTTGGGTTAGGTTTACATCTCCGCTAGAATTTCTATTTTTCTGTTCCATCCCAGGAACAGAAAAACAAAAATAATGATACTGTCAGATCTGTCAAATGATAGGCACAAATGGTCCCTTTAAGTGCAATTGGGACTGTCGGGTTGCTGTCATTTTATAGGAAAAAAACCTGCTCAGCATGCTGCACTACTTTGTCTGGAGTTTTTGATGGAGCCTCCAAATCAGATATTATCCAAGCCTTAGTAAATAAATTACTGTTAGGTTCGTTCTCACATACGTCAAAGAAATCCGGCAGGTGCACCACATTGACTATAATGGAAAGTGGCAGAGATCTGCCCGCTACGCAGCATATAAGCCGGGATTCGACCTGACAAAAAACGTTGCATGGAGCAATTTTTGTCTGGCGAAATCCCCGCTGCATCCCATTATTGTCAATGGGGTCCAGTGGGCATGCAGCACTATCCAGCTTTGCCGGATTTGGAGAACTGTGTGAAAGTAGTCTTAGTCATTTTAATCAATAATTGCCCCAAAACATTGGTGACCAACATGATTTTTAGACATTGAGTACAATTGTCCATGTAAAATGTTTTTGATTTTACCCCTATCCTATGAGATTATGTTTGACTAAAGGTTTTTAAGAAAAAAGCCTTCTTATTTAGAAGTTATCGCCTCACATTATTCTTCACTAGTTACTATAAAGTCCTAGTCTAAGGTATTGTAGGGTTCTGGCTTATTTTCATGTATTCTGGGCATCAATTGGGCAATTCTTTTGAAATCTCAACTAGACCAGCTACATTTTTAAGATGCCTTCTTGCATGTTCAATAGTAAAGATGGAAAAGATTAAAATAATGGAGGCGATTGTCTGTTGAAACCCATGTGTACAGGAAGAAGGTTATCACTTTGAGACTGTTTCATAAGGAACCTTAGTGGAATCTGAGGGCAAGGAGTAGATAGTTCTGTTTGTGTTTGGTCATAATATTTGGATCTAAGTGTACCGGAATGAAACGGCACATTCACATTTTGCTTCTCTGAATGAATTTCTGAAGATAATAGTGAATGATGTCGGGGGTTAAAATAAGCCTTTTCGGAAAAGCAATCTGGGATGAAAACAGGCATACAATGCATTACAGTAACTACTCTGCTCAAGGCTATTGGCAAAATATCCTCCTTAGAGAACAAATAAACCCACAGATTTAAATAAAAAATACTCTTGAATGGTCTAGTAAAACCATTACACATTCCAGACTCATGGCTGTCTGGGATAACCATTGATGTCTTATTGCAGTAATATCCTTTTGTTTAACAATTATCAGAAGCGTAGTTAATAAAAAAAAAAATCTAAAAATGATGTCTGAATTAAAGTGTCTACATTTTTTTAAATCCTTTTTATACTTGTCTAGATATGGCTCCTTTCCTTTTACCAATTTTGAAAACCAGGAGACACCATTGAACCTTGCACAGGACTGTAACCACATGAAAGCCATGAACTACAGAAATGTAACAATGGGAGGGCTTTATCAATGCATAAAAGGGGCTTTCCAAAATTCTGATATTTGTGACCTATCCTTCAGATCGGTTTGAGGAGGCCGCAGAGCTCCAGTGAGTGCCGCGGCATCCTCACAGCCTACCAAGCACAGCTCCGTATGTTGGATATCGGCTGTGCTTGATATTGCAGCACAGCCACATTCACTTGAATGGGACTGAGCAGCGCCTTGGCCACATGACCGGCGAATGTGATGTCACCGACCTAGGCAGAAGCTTCGGCACTCACCAGACACTGTTCAAATAGTTGTTGGGAGTTGGCCCCCGCTGATCTGATATTGGTGACTTATCCTGAGGAAAACCCCTTTAATCTCAGCTTTATGGCATAAAGGTTCTTTATAGCCAAATGCCGTGCATCAAATTTACTAGTATTTTCTATCCCTTTCCTCACTACAAATATTTAGTACAAGGTGAAACCATATGAAGACATGTTAAGAAACACGAGACATTACTCTCACAGTGTGGTGCACCACTTGGACAGAGCACCAGTCTTAGCAAACATGCCCCAATGGGCAGGGACGGACTGGGAACTTAAAGAGGCCCTGGAAAAAAAAAAAGCAGCCCAACACAGAAGGTGGGTCAATACAAGTAGATAGGGCCAGCATAAGTAGGCAAGGACAACAGAAGTAGGCGGGCCAGCAATGCCATAGTGCAGCACACAATACTGTTGGCCTTGCCACAGTACTTAACTGTATGACTATCCTGAGCATGGCGGTACAGTTGAATTCAGAAGTGTACCCACAGCGGTTGGTCAAGTGCTCAAGTACTTGATGCTTCTACACTAATTAAAGGGGTATTCCCATCACAGACAATGTGGGAATATACCTCTGGGACCCACACCTACAATGAGAACGGGGCGGCTCGGCTATTTCCATCTGCCCCATAGAAATGAAAGGGAGCAGGGGCCGCGCGTGCGCTGTGCACTCCTATTCACTTCTATGGGAGCAGCGGGGAGTAGTGCTTGGTGGTGGATCGACCCCGGATTCCTCCAGCCACAGCTCTCCCTGCTCCGTTCTCATTGTAGGTGCGGGTCCCGCACCTATCAGACAATGGGGGCGTATCCTAGCGATATGCCCCCATTGTCTGCGATGGGAATACCCCTTTAAGTCTAAGAGAATTCGATCATTATGTACCCAGCCGTGAGATGGGCTCAGGCGGCCCTCTGGGCATCGGCCCACCGAAAAATTTCCCTGTAGGATCTATGGCCAACCTGCCCCTGCCAATGGGTCGCATGTATTTTCCTTGGTCCTCATAAAGGACATTCAATCCAAAAAAAACTTGATTCTACATTAATCAGGTTTTCAGAAAATCAATAACCACAGCCTTTAGGGTATGTCCCCACAGGATGGATTTGCATGCAGCACATCCACAGCTTTCTGCATGGATGCATAAATCGTCATGCAGTGCGGATTTTAAATCTTAGTATGTTAAATTATGCTGTGGATTTCCGCTGCAAATTTGAAAAGGATAAAATTTATGGCAACCCCGCAGCAAACTCTGCAGCAAATTCGCATGCAACAAATGCAGATTTTGCTACAGGTTTTTAAGGGGACAGTCTCGTGTGGCCATACACTTAAAATGTACATTACCACAATTTAACTTTAGGAATTAGTACTGCTCACCTTCTTTTTGTGATGGACTTATATATGTGACATTAAGAGGAACTTTTTGAAAATGTGTACTTGACACCTGCCCAACTTCCAGGCTGAGTTACTTAGTCATACATAAATTCATACACAGTGCCAACTCAAAAAATATATTATAAATTATACATCCACAGGTGAGCAGTATCAGCATACATCTGGCCTATCAATTACTGACTACGTTTTTGTCACATAATCACATCTATTCTGTAGTACAAAAAAAACAAAAACTAGAAAGTACAAAAAATTGATAAAAGACTCCATCCGCCATCCTCATACAGCAATTAAAACAGTTACTAATTAAAATGATTTGGTCAAAGTAATTTTTTGGGAAAAGTAGCTCGTGTTTTTCTGATTTCTATTTCGTATTAAAGGGGTTGTCCGGGACATAAATATCGATGTGTTACTGTATCCTAAGGATAGGTCATCAATATCAGATTGGTGAGGTTCCAACTCCTGGCACCATCACCAATCTGCTGTTGGCAGGGGCATTGATTGTCACATTCATCGGTCACATGACCTTACTGCACCTCAGTCCCATTCAAGTGAATGAGACTGAGCTACATTACCAACCATTGCCACTATACAATGGACGGTGCTTTTCTTGGTATACTATGAACAGCTTACAGAACTTGTCTGAGTGCATTAGTTGGTAAAAGCCCTGGTAAAAGGAGTCAGAGCCAGAACCGATCTGGCGTTGATGGCCTACACAGGGGAGAGGTCTTCAATGTTTAACTCTTGGAAAACCCCTTTAAATTCCCCAATTGTTTGGTTAGATTAGGAAAAACATCAGCACTTCAGGGATGATAAGTAACTTGGTGAAGTGGGACACAAAACATTTGTTTAGTCGCAATTACCCTATTGTTCATCTACCTTTTGCTGTTTATGAAAATGGATTGTACAAGTTACAAGAGCAGCACAATACACTTTGTAATAGAGCAAAGCTATCACATATTTAATCTAAATATGTACCACTATTAATTTTTGTTGACATAAAAAACATTGGTATACCCACTATGGCTCAAACCTCGCTACGCGGTAATTTTCAACACAAAAAGTTTCCATTATCTACACCTACACACCATGAAAATATCATTGTCTCTTCTGACAAACTTTTGAGAACGTCTGGTGGTATTGCTTAATATTCTTGGTTATAATAATTGGCCTCCAACTGGATCTCCAACTTCTTTCAATATGATTGCCAGATCTAAATTCAGATTATGAAAAAATCCAAAAGCTCCAGTGATCCATATCAAACTTCCATACAAAGTATTCAAAAGAATGATGGATGACCACAAGACTATGCTTCCCTGATATCTTGTTTTCCAGAATCGCTGACTTTAGTGTTTGAAACATTATGGACACTGTCAGATTTAAGTGCATTTGAATTCTTCAAGATTATCTTAAAAAATTGTAAAAGGTTGCTTTAGATGAAAACAGCTTCTTGATTGCCCTAACTGCTGCGATATGTCTTAATGATGTCTTTGATGATACGTCTGCAGATAGGACAACAGGCATTGTTCATCTTCTTAAGTTTCAGGCCACATGTGTAGCACAAACACATATGTCCACAAGAGTAGATGACCGTGTCCACCAGGTTTTCATAGCAGATGGTACACTCATCGCTCCAGGATCCTGAGACAGATGGTGAGATCGGTGACTCGGGCATGCTCACTGGGGAGTTTGGAGCTGTTCCTGTATGGGAATTTTGTAGAGAAACATTACAGAGGTTACTACTTCAGTCAATAGTACATTTCTCTAGTACTGCATGAATATATTAAACTACACCCTTAAGTCACAATTTCTCAGAAGCCATTAGAAGTCAAGTCTATTACATTCTTTAATTCAAAGTTATAGAGTTTCTTATCTTTAAGTTATGACTTATGAAATACATGAACATGTACATTGGTGAACTATCATATCATAGATGCCTTAACCTAAAAGGTTTAAACATTATTTTTATCTAAAAGGGGGAATACTGCATTGTATTGAAGGTAAATGAAACCACTTTTTTTATTTACATTTCATTCAATTCAGTGGAGAGAGAAGAGAAAGCCTCTGCCAGGCCCTTCTGGTGGTGGCTTATCTCCAGGGAGAACAAAAGGATTGGGCAACAATATTCATTCTCTTACCATCATCTATCAGGGAAGAGTCGAGAACTTCCAATACACATTGGATTGTCATCCAATACTCTAATGTGTATGGGGGCCTTAAGGGTCCTTTCCACGGGCCAAGAATCTGCCAGATAATCGCTAACAAGCATTCATAGGAATGCTGGTTAGCGAATTATCTAGCAGTGTAAGGGTGCCGCCGATTACCTGATGTACGAGCGAAACGCTTGTTCATCAGGTGATTGAATTGTTGGTGTAGGCACCTAAATTGCCATGGTGTCTAAAAACGCTCTGCTGCCGGCAAACAATGAGTCTGTATGGGCTAGAGCAATGGCTGGGAATGAATGGTTCCTTCCCGACAATTACCTGAAGAATTGTCCCGTCTAAAAGGACCTTTAGTCTCAAAGATAAATAAAAAGGTAAATAAAAACATATTAGCTTCCAAATTTTTTTAAAAACACTAAACTTGCTCATTAGGAGAGCTGTCCCTAGTATGCCCTAGCTGCAACCTACCTAGTTAGGGCATCCGCCCTGATAAGGGCAACCCGAACCTCTGTCCTTACCACACACACTTATCAGACCTACAGGGGTGATCTAAACATGGTGTATAGTTACATGTCATAGTTTTATTCCGTCCGCTCTCGGCATGTTTGCTGTGCTGCCGCCGGAACTCCCACGCGCCCCTATTATAGTCAATGGGGCCGGAGCGGTAGTCCGGGGGTACGCGTGCACTAGCGGCAGCGCGGATCCGACAGGCTGTTGACCCGCCGATACAGCCTGCCGGAGTTCCTTGCCGCTAGTGTGAAACTAGCCTAATACAGATGA
Source organism: Bufo bufo (assembly GCF_905171765.1). Lineage (NCBI taxonomy): Eukaryota > Metazoa > Chordata > Amphibia > Anura > Bufonidae > Bufo > Bufo bufo. Next base: position 72,952,883 of record NC_053394.1, on the reverse strand, counting down.
AAAAGGACATAAGTCCATCAACTTTAACCAAGCGATTGGTGGGCATGTGAATTTTAGAAAAGGGGAGTGAGACCCTGACTTGCCAAACGTGTATGTGCAGTGGCATAACTACAAATGACTGGGCGGCCTCCCAGCAACTTCTTCACAACCCCCTTCCCCTTTGCAACCCCTACTCATGTGGCTAGTCAAGATCGCTCTCTCAGACCAGGCCCGGGAGCAGCTCCACCAGTTTCCAACACATATGTACTATATGTCACTGTATATACGGTCATTGTATATAATGGCATTGAGGGGGCCCTGAAAATAAAATCTTTTAGTCTTCCTCATGGGTGGACCCCTTCTGAGTTCGGGCCCCAAAGCGGCTGCTTCCCTTGCTTCCACTATAGCTACGCTCCTGAGTATGTGTACTCAATGGGGAGAGAGGAGTATACTGATACATGTATGGGAAAAAAAATATACAAATGGGTGAAATAATTAAAAGTTACGGATTGTTCAAGCAGCAGAATGTCCTAACACGTTTCTCCCATGATTGGTAGGTTCATTACCCAACACTATGCAGACCCAGATACACAAAACCAAACTGTCATAGCGCCATCTTAGCAAATGCTAGTTTCCAAGCAAAAGGGTATTTAAACAAATAAGAAGCAAAATATTTCTAGTTTATAGTCAGCACTCACCATTTATAGAGTTACACAGGCCTCCCGGGCCACTAGTGTTTAGCACCGGATCGGAGCTGCCACTGAACAGGGCTGTTGGGCTGTTTGGTACTGATGTTGGAGAGCTTGGAGTTGATGGCTCTCTGAGATCAGTTGCTAGTGTGGATCCTGAAAAGAAAAGCAGCAGATTTATTATTTAAATACTTTTTCAGCAAAAACCCTGTGGATATGCTATATTTTTGACGGGAATACCCATCAAAGTCAAAAATTCTAATTTCTTCAAGGGATCCTGTCAGGAGAAAACCCAACAGGCTCCCTCATTACAAACAGCTATGATGCAGCACTTCATTGGAAACATTTTAAAAATGAGCTGAGAATGGGGAAAAGCTCGCTTCTAGCTTTGTCTATAGGGAGAAACCTATCAAACTGAGCCAGGTGAGGAGAAGTCGGCAAGGCTCCATGACTCTTCTTCAAGTTCCAGTCTCATTTTTAAACTATGTTTTCTCTGAAATGTAGAGTAAAACACAGCAGGAGCATAGCTATAGGGGGTGCAGAGGTAGCAGGCGCTACCGGGCCCAGGAGCCTTGTGCGCATAAGAAGACACCAGTATCATAGAAAGTGCATGCTGGTCAAGTTACACCTCTGGCTGGAGGGAAGGGGTTAGGTCAAAAATGTGGCTGCAGGAAGGCTATGTGCTTCCCTGCCTTTTGGCCACAAAGCACAGAGGGAAGGGGGGCCCAAGCTGAACTCTTGCACCAGGGCCCATGAGTCTTTAGCTATGCCCCTGTGTCTAATGATGGAACCTGTCTAATGATGTTGCGTATGTTTCAGGTGGCATGGTTCTCCTGACAGGTTCCCTAAATTAATTCTAAAATCAAACTGGTATCGTAGCACCTTCTATATGAGCCTCTACACAGACATGGGAAACACCAAAAGGCACAGTACAATATACTATAGGTATATATTATAGGTTTTTGGACAATTGGCATTGGAGTCCAGCCTCAGATACTGTCTGCATTTATCAGCTAATATGATTTCATACATCCACTATAAACACCATAAAATAAGGTACTTTTATGCAGTATCATCACCTACGTATATAATTAATATAATATGTCATTTGTCATGTCACCCGCAAATCCTTCCAGTGGTGTTTCCAGTAGTTGACTGATATTCACGTGAAAAAAGCGTCTTTGTGAGTAATCCAAAGCGGCAACTGGTCCAATGAAAATGGAATCAGGACAGATGGATCATATTAGACATGGCTACACAGGCGGTGTCTGCCATATCCCAGTAATCAATCATTAACATGGGTAACACGTGCATACTGACAGACCATGACACGTATGTTCAGACCAATCTCATGCTTGTGTATGTTGTATGTTAGGCTGGTGACAATAATCGTATTTAAAAAAACGTCACGACTCAGGGTTGGTGCCTCCATTGTAACCACTGTGATAGTTTCCATATATATAAGAGGAAAACAGTAGAGTTTATAACATCTCTGACATTGGGGACAGGTGGGGACAGCTGCTGTTGCCCACAGGTACCACTCAGATTGCCCAAGCTACGTTCTTGTTACTCTTGGCAGCATCATTTTGTCCTTGCAGTAACGTTTACACCAGTTTATATAGATGTCAGTGAAAACTGTGAGATACTGGATCTTTGTTGTGGTCCTGGTGAGCGTGGTCACATCCTGTCTCATGCATGTCTCCTCCACAATATTGCACGCTAAATTATGCTTTTTCACATTTCTACCCCCCCAGCTCTCATTTTACGAGTTTTTGACCAGTATCGTGTTATCAGCCTTCATTATCATCCACTAATTCCTGTAACAGACCCTGTACATAATATAAGAAGGGGACTGCATTATTAAAGTGATGCTGCAGAGCTCTCGCATACTACTCACTGCTGCTTGTTGATAACATAGAAACATAGACTGTGTCGGCAGATAAGAACCATTTGGCCCATCTAGTCTGCCCCCAATATACTGAATACTATGGATAGCCCCCGGCCCTATCTTATATGAAGGATGGCCTTATGCCTATCCCATGCATGCTTAAACTCCTTCACTGTATTTGCAGCTACCACTTCTGCAGGAAGGCTATTCCATGCATCCACTACTCTCTCAGTAAAGTAATACTTCCTGATATTACTTTTAAACCTTTGCCCCTCTAATTTAAACCTATGTCCTCTTGTAGCAGTTTTTCTTCTTTTAAATATTCTCTCCTCTTTTACCTTGTTGATTCCCTTTATGTATTTAAAAGTTTCTCTCATCTCCCCTCTGTCTCTTCTTTCTTCCAAGCTGTACATGTTAAGGTCCTTTAATCTTTCCTGGTAAGTTTTATCCTGCAATCCATGTACCAGTTTAGTAGCTCTTCTCTGAACCCTCTCCAAAGTATCAATATCCTTCTGGAGATATGGTCTCCAGTACTGAGCACAATACTCCAGATGAGGTCTCACTAGTGCTCTGTAGAGCGGCATGAGCACCTCCCTCTTTCTACTGGTAATTCCTCTCCCTATACACCCAAGCATTCTGCTAGCATTTCCTGCTGCTCTGTGACATTGTCTGCCTACCTTTAAGTCTTCTGAAATAATGACCCCTAAATCCCTTTCCTCAGATACTGAGGTTAGGACTGTATCACTGATTTTATATTCTGCTCTTGGGTTTTTACGTCCCAGGTGCATTATCTTGCACTTATCAACATTACATTTTAGTTGCCAGATTTTTGAAGTTGCCAGATTTTTGACCATTCCTCTAGTTTTCCTAAGTGGCAGGGTTTTGTCTTTACTTACTGACATTTTGTCTTAAAGGGGTTGTCTCACCTCAGACATTGAGGTCATATCCTAGCCATATGCCCCCGATGTCCGATAGGTGCGGGTCCCACCTCTGGGATCCTCCCCTATTTTTTGAACGGAGCCTGCAATATCTGAGGTGAGACAACCCCTGTAAAGAGGTTGTGCAGTGGTGTAATATTGATGACCTATCCTCAATATTAGATCGGTGGGGATCAGCTGTTTGAAGGGTTAGCAGTCCTTGTGCTTTCTCTTTCAAGTTTACCTGCATGCTGTAGCTTTTTTACTTTATTTTTTGGCTCCCCCTTCTAGGGAGCTTGAACATTTAATCGTTTAAGTGCTTATACCATAGACTGCAACAAAATACTTTTGCAGCCTATGGAAAAAACTTACGTTTCCTTGTGTAAAAAAATTTGCAAACCCTGTGTTTCCGAGAAGTGCCATAGCAACGGGGGGGACAGTGCCGATACCCTCGGCATATTTATTTTTAATGCCAGTTTTCTGGCGTAAAAGAAAAACTGAAATCGACGGCAGCTCGGAGGTGCTGTAGATTTCAGTCTAGGCGCACGGACTGCCAGAGGATGCGCCTAATTTATGATGAGGCCTGTACCGGTCTATGATAAATATTTGGATGATGATCGAAGGACAAGTTTTCCTTTGCACTAGTTTTGATAAATCTTCCCCCTTGTTTTTCTGAACTAGAGACCAGGTCTTATTAGCAGGGGGCTTAGGGCAGGGCTTGTATAGATATTAGAGGGGATCAAAATAAATCTCTTACCCAGTATGCGTATCTGCATGATGGCTCCATGTAGACCAAAGAACATCCACAAAGGCTGTGAGCAGTCCACACAGACCTGCATTCCAGTACTGACACCATTATGACTCAAATGTAATTCTCCTTCTGTGTTTATCACAAACCCCAAGATGTCCCCGCTCTGAAGAGGAACCAGCACTCGACAGACGGCCCAGAACTCCTTTCTGTCGACCAATGACTCTGGATTATAGGGAAGGTCACTTGGTCTCAATGTGCTGGGATCACACGACGTCACCCCATAAGACAGATTACCGGACCTTGATGAATTTGATTTGTTTATCTTGACAAAAATGGTTTCATTTATTCTAAGTGATCTATTGGTAAACACTAAAGTCCGTTCCTCTCGGGAGTGCTCCAGCCTGGCCACGGTCTGGTCATCTAAAGTCTTGATATGGGCGCCTCGGAGCGGATGAAAGCGGAGATCACTCTCCAGCTGTGATGGAAGTAAGTGGGAATGCTGTGAGTTGAGAGAGTTCTGTGGAATAGGGCACATCGCTGTCATGGACTGAAAGTTTTCTTCCTGCAAATTCAGGTCACACAAGCTGATGGACAGGCGACTGTCTTCTGTTTCTCTTCTTAGGGATGGGCGGGGGATGGCAGTAAAAGACCTTGGCCGGACACAGTCAGGTGGGATGATGTCACTGTCTGTCAAAACAAAACAAAAATTGAAATGATCAAATTTGTTTTCCAAAAATGCACATATTGTAAAAGTTATGGATTTGTAGACATCTGTAGAGAAACTCAAAGACAAGTACTAGAGAGAGAACGTATGTAAAGCTTTGGAGCACCACGTGCAATTTATGTGACAGGTGAACGTCGGCTATGAAGGTGCGCTAGGGCAGAACGACGGGCTACAGTGGTGCAGCTCACCTCCAAAATCACCCAGGGGGCTATCAGACGTGTGTCTAAAACAACAGTTCAATGAACCCTACTGCGTATGGGGCCGAAGGATGTTTACTGCATTCTCTGGGCCCACTCATCCATGTGGAAGGAGCTCTCAACCGATTTGGATATAAATCCATCCTTGCAGATCACGCACACCCATACATGCTGATTGTCTTCCTTAGGATGGACGGGATATTCCAGCAAGACAATGCAACAAGTCACACAACTAGAAATGTCCGCCCCCTAATTCTCCAGACTTGAACCCAATTGAGCATCTGAGGGACCACTTCAATGGTCAATGCCTCTTAATAAATTAGGCGCATCTCTGCCCTGCCACATGCCAGAAACTGAAGTCTACAACTTTTGCCACTTTCTGGTGTCGAGAAGCCTAAAAATTCGCCAATTTTTATGCACAAATGACATTGTGCCATATTTATTTTATGATTAATACAAGTAATTACTGATATGTCAGCAGGCTTAGACTGGCCCACCAGAGTATCAGAGTATCCTCCGGTGGGCCCAGGCTCTGATCCCATAGTGGGCCCCAATGGCCCAGGAGAAAAAAAAACATGTTGAGCTGCCTTTGGAGCCAGTTACCCTTGCCACTAAGATCTGTTTCTTTGAATCAAAATCTAATAAACATTATTGATGATATAGGGATGGGGCTCTAAGAATAATTTCCTCCGGTGGGCCCCAGGAACCCCAGTCTGACACTGCCTGTCAGGAGAGCTGATGACTGAATTGTAGGACATTTTATACATTCACATACATACATTGGGGGAGATTTATCAAACTGGTGTAAAGTAGAACTGGCTTAGTTACCCCATAGCAACCAATCAGATTCCACGTTTCATTTTTCACAGCTCCTTTGGAAAATGAAAGGTGGAATCTAATTGGTTGCTATGTGCTATGGGTTACTATTTTACACCAGTTTGATAAATCTCCCACATTGTTTTCAGGAGCTTCTTCTAAAATGCTGATCGGTCTTGAATTCATCCGAAGTTACATTATTACCCTTGAAAAAAAAAAGGGAAATCAGTCAACTGAAATTGGAGACTAGAAGTTAGTCTCTTATAACGAGACGCTATCCAGATAAGAGCCAGGTATGTTACACGCTCAATTAAATGAAGTCTGTTTAATGTGGAACTGAACATGAGCCTCGCAGCTTGGATGTAAGAATGTTCCCAGAATGTAATCTTAAATCTCACAATGTTCTGTTTTATTAGTGCCTGGCAGGCTCCTCGCTTTGTCCCTGGGATCTCCTCATTGCTAAATTTTCAACTTGAGACCTCACATTTTTTCTGATGACTAAGGCCAGGTTCACATCAGCGTTATGTATTCTGTTATGGCTTTCCGTTATAACATAATTATAATGGAAAATAACAGAATCCATAAGACGGAAGTCAAAATGGAAGCCTTAAACAGGCATTCTGTTTTGATCCGTCATAATAGAAGTCTATGGGAATCATAAGGCTCCTTTCAGACGGGCGAGATTTCCGCGCGGGTGCGATGCATGATGTGAACGCATTGCACCCGCGGTGAATCCGGACCCATTCATTTCTATGGGGCTGTGCAGATGAGCGGTGATTTTCACGCATCACTGGTGCGTTGCGTGAAAATCGCAGCATGCTCCTCTTTGGGCGTTTTCCATGCAACGCAGGCCCCATAGAAGTGAATGGGGCTGCGTGAAAATCGAAAGCATCCGCAAGCAAGTGTGGATTCGGGGCGATTTTCACGCACGGTTGCTAGGAGACGATCGGGATATTGACCCGATCATTATTATTTTCCCTTATAACATGGTTATAAGGGAAAATAATAGCATTCTTAATACAGAATGCATAGTAAAATAGGGCTGGAGGGGTTAAAAAAAATAAAATTTTATTTAACTCACCTTAATCCACTTGTTCGCGCAGCCCGGCTTCTCTTCTGTCTTCATCTTTGCTGTGCACAGGAAAAGGACTTGTGGTGACGTCACTATGCTCATCACATGGTCCTTCACATGATCCATCACCATAGTAAAAGATCATGTGATGGACCATGTGATGAGCGCAGTGACGTCATCAAAGGTCCTATTCCTCAAAGAAGAAGACAGAAGAGAAGCCGGCTGCGCGATCAAGTGGATTAAGGTGAGTTAAATTATTTTTTATTTTTTTTAACCCCTCCAGCCCTATTGTACTATGCATTATTTTCCCTTACTACCATGTTATAAGGGAAAATAATACAATCTACACAACATCTAACCCATGGGTACCAAACATGCTGATTTTTCTTACGTGGGTGCAAAACGCATTACAATGTTTTGCACTGGCGTGAAAAAATCGTGCATTTTACCGCGACGCACCCGCATCTTATCCGAGCCAAAAACATGACGCCCGTGTGAAAGAGGCCTAACGGAGCCATCTGGTTCCCATTATGCAAGACGGAAAACAAAGTCCTGTGGACGGGACTTTTTTGTCCGTTCTGCATAACGGGAACCAGGACGGATCTGTTATGATTCCCATTGACTTCTATTATGACGAAAAGCAGAACGGAATGCCTTTTAAAGGCTTCCGTTTTGCATTCTGTCATAATACAAGTCTATGGGCAGCATAACGGATCCGTCCTGGTTTCCGTTATGCAGGACTGGACTCCTGCATAATGGATCCGTTATGCTGCTCATAGACTTGTATTATGAAGCATCAAAACGGAATGCCTCTTAAAGGTTAACTGTCACATTTAGATCCTAATTTCAATTTTCATATATGTAGTTACTAATAACATGATATTCCAGAATCAGTTACTATTAGACTGACTTACCCCATATTTAATAAGATTCAGCCCTTAGCAACCAGTCTGCATAAAACTGCAATCTCACTATTCAGTTAAGATGGCCGCCACTGCCCTCACCCTGAGGCTAATCCCGCCTGCCCTCACTACCCGCAATGCATTGAGCTCCTCACATGCACTAGCCAGTAACAATAGCCCCCCAAAAGTGTCAGTAACCAGAGCCCTCCCCCCTAAAGGGTTAATCTCCTGCAGCACAAAGGGGTCCACATGTTGCTTTCATTTATACACTGAGCAGATGGCAGATCTCCCTTCCCTGTTGTGCGCTGGTTCAACACTGCTTTCTCCAGCTCTGCTGAGTGAGGGAGCGTCTGCCAAGCGCAGGGACAGGGAGAAGTGCACACAGCCCAGGCACTGTTCTCAGCTGCTGGGGAGGACCTGGCTTTAATCATTTACTTACAGTCCCTGGCTGTCAGTAATGTGAGCCTGCACGCTGCGTGCTCCGTCTATCAACACATTGACAGACCATGCCTAGCAACCCTATTTTAAGCACAGGTAAAAGTAAGCAGTACAGGGAACAAAAATGTGGAATTAAGGGGTAATTGAATACACAGTGAAAACTTGAAATAGGGCCACCAAGGTGATGTTATAATGGAAAGCCATAACGGAATCCATAACGCTGATGTGAACCCACCCTAAGCAGTAAAGTGACTGCAACATAAACACACGGGGAAATGGAGAGTGTCCAGTTGCTGAACTACAACATCCATCATCTATAGGAGCCTGCAGCATAGACCGAAAAAGGGTTGTCCACCTCTGGACAAGCCATTGTCAATGTCCTTTGCAGGTATGTCCACCTAAAGAGGGAAACGTAGGAGTTATCTGTGTCTAAGACGGAAATAGGCAGTTTGTGGCCTTCCTCCTGCCATGAAATGACAACTCTCACCATGCTCTGGTGGAACAATTAGTCTCACAGCTCTATCATCACCTTTAGCCACCCCTTAAAGTTTTTCTTTTTAGTCACTTCATGTAGAGAAAGCTAATACAAGGCACTTACTAATGTATTGTCATTATTCATATTGCTTCCTTTGCTGGCTGGATTAAGTTTTCCATCAAATTATACACTGCTCGTTTCCATGGTTACAACCACCCTGTAATCCAGCAGTGGCGCCCGTGCTTGCATGCTTTAGCAAAATATGTCTGCCTCTCTGGTGGCCGGGACCGTGGGAGCTCACATAGGCCGGTGCTTTATTTTATAGCATGAAAGCACGGCCTGGTTTTCCACTTTAAAAATCAATTACCGAAGTTATTCAACAAAGTCACGCGCGACTTTGTGAACAACTGACTTCGGCTCATCGCAGCGCATACATTTTAATACTGTACCAATCTCTGTACAGTATTTTTCTGAAATTTTGAACGAAGCGACTTCGGATGACGCATCCAAAGCTAGCTTCGCTGGAGACTATTTAAAAATGTAGAGTTTTTTTTTGTGGGACAGCTCCTTTAAGAGAATATGTATGAAGAGGGCAATCACTGCATTGCAAGTGTTAAAAGGTAACCATATTCTACATGTTGAGAGTCTAGTCTATAATTTATTGGAGATCTACATCTGTTCTACCAAAGGCTGGAAGGATCAAGCCGTATAACAGATACCAAATGGTACTGAAATGTCTTGCTAATTTGTTTACTAGCTAGATTGAATGCAAACTCTAGTCATAGGGTCTATAAAAAGATCTCAGTCGGGGCCATTTAACTCCATTTAATCATGTAGTGTCTTCAAAGCCGAATAAAGAGGCTATTTATTACATGGAGCGGATCCATGGAGCTGTATTACTCTGAGCTGCTTCTATTCTTACCCATGAAATGTCAGACACCAGCCCCAGAAATACAGTGAGTGCAGCATTTCACCCTTTATTCTCTCTAGGAGGAAGGTCCTTCACTGCTTGGACAAGGAGACAAAGGTCGTGTGGACAATCCATCAACACCGCCGACTGCCATTTCAAACAGATCTGAGGTGCCTTCATATATTATTCACGGACACTAAGCTAACGCCAAAAATAATGATCTAAGTCTATACATCTGTCTTATATGAGAATTTGAACATTTAAAAGGGTTATCCCATGACTGATGTAAAAAATGAAAATGAGACATTATACAGGACACGACAACCTCTTTCTAAGAAAGCTAGAACCAGCCCTGGACCTCACATGGATCCAGAGATCTCCCCATTCATTGCTCCAATTGCTCTGCTAGCTTATCTTCAGCCTGGCAGCTCAGGGGTTGTGTCCTTTCTGCTACAGCCTTCTCCCTACAGCTTCTAACAAAACGTATGCCTGATGGCAGTTGAACTGAGCATGTGCGACCAGCTCAGTGAGACGGAAAAAACATAAGGAAAATAACAAACAGCAGGTAGCGCTATACAGGTACATTTTATTGAATTGCTCACTGGCTTATAAAATTTTTAATTGTACGCAATTATAAGTGTTCAGACTCAGGTGCTGGTTTGAAAAATGTAGAATATGTTTTGTGACACAACTGCTTGAACTAAGGAAATGAATTATTTGCTTCACCATGGCACCCAGCTTTCCTGATTTAAGGGGTTGTCCACTTTGCACAACCCTTTTTTTTTTTTTTTTTTTTTTTTTTTTTTTTTTTAGAAAGGATTCCCTTCCCACACAATAAAATCAGGGGGTGATCAGTGATCAGCTGTAATCTACTGCACAGGCCGGCAGCAAGTGTTTATTTGCAGCGACACCACAGGGGAAAGGGAGTATTGCACCCTGCTCAATTAAATCACTGGACTGTCCGTCCAATGCATGGACAAGTTGAGTCCTCCAGAGTGATAGCTACTCTTTGGGGAGATTTTATTATAAAAATAAAATTTAAAAATTTCACATTTTCTTGCTTGTATGTTGATGTACTTTGTGGCAAACTTATCTAATGTTGCGCATTGTTTGTTAAATTTGGTGCATCTGTAAACCTAACACTCTTTTCTAGAAATGCTACTCCACTTTTTTAACACCACCTCCCCCACTAGAATGAGTTTGCTCCTTCTATTCAGTGACTAATCTAGATTGAAATTATTTAACATACTGTAGCTAACCAGACCCACTTCTCCTCCCACATTTCAAAACTTATGCAAAATGTTGCAAAATTTTTGACCAAGTAAGGGTACTTTCACACTAGCGTTAAAGTTTTCCGGGGGCTCAATACCGGAAAAAAACGCTTCAGTTTTGTCCAAATGCATTCTGAATGGAAAGCAATCCATTCAGGATGCATCAAGATGTCTTCAGTTCAGTCCCTTTTACGGTATTTGGCCCGGAGAAAATACCGCAGCATGCTGCGGTATTTTCTCTGGCCAAAGTTCCAGAACACTTGCCGGATTGCTGGGTCTGGCATTAATTTCCATTGAAATATATTAATACCGGATTCGGTACAAAGTGTTCTGGAAAAACTGATCCGTTCGCCCGGTCTACGCATGAGCAGACCTTTAAATCTGTGAAAAATATGAATACCAGATCCGTTTTTCCAGATGACACCGGAGAGACGTATTGCAATGCATTTGTCACACGGATCCGCATACGGATCCGGAAACAATTGCTATCCGTTTGCATACGGATTTCCGGATCCGGCAGGCAGTTCCGGCAACGGAACTGCCTGCTGGAATCCAACAACGCAAGTGTGAAAGGGGCCTAAGCCCAACAAGTTTGAGAATTTTTGAAGCCAAAATTCTGGAGTGCAGGGGTGGATAGATTCCCTCCTTTGTAGCTGCTCTCTGCTCCGGCTTATATATGGGGTCATCAACAGGTAATAATGAGAATTTCATACCATGGTACTAAAATAGGTATTATAAACAAGACAATCCCTATAAGGTGAGCAAATATAACAAAACATGATTTTGCACAGTTAAGCCAGTCATCTAAATCTATTAAAATATAACATTCTTGTCTGAAGAAGTTGTCCAACATTTTGATATTGATGGTTTATCATCAGGATAGGTGGGGTTCGGACACCCACCACTGCCATTGATCCACTACTTGAAGCAGCCACCACCCTCCAGTCAGCGCTGCAGCGTCCAGTGCCATACATTGTAGAGTGGCTGTGCCCATGCCCATTCAACTGAATGGAAATAGAGCTGCAACTAGGCCATGTGACGTCATTGGCATAGGAAGAGGCTGCAGCGCTCACTGGGGTGCTATGACCTCCTCAAACAGCTGATCGGCAGGAGTCTTGAGGATAGGCCTTCAATATCAAAATCTCAGACAGCCCCTTTAATCTCACACCAACTACATACAAAGATATTTTACCAAAACTGTAGTGCTTTTCTCACTGAAATTGTTCCAAAGTTAGTCAAAATCCTCAAGATGTGTGCTGTCATCCTCTGTTTCACTAACCATAAATACAACAGTCACAATCTTGAATGATTTCCATCAGATCACTCTGACCAAAATCATATATATACTCTTAACATGCGGTGGCATGGTCTCCTAATCCTCCAAAGCCCAGTTTCAGATGGCTGTAATAAAGCTGCAGTTACACCACCATACACGTCTTCTCACTTTTTATATCAGCTTGGAATATCAAACTAAGGCTCGGACTGACAGTAAAATCCTTATTTCAAAATACTGTATGTGCCCATATACACACATACTGCACATACATATTTACTAAATATACATGCACGTGGCCTCACTACTACTAGAAATACATTTAGAACAATAGCAGAATGTCTTGCAGCTCATGGTTTCTGGCTCTCCACGGCTATTCTTATCTAGGAGTGTTTACATATAAACATGAGTCCTCTGTTGTTAGTGCCTGCTCTTAGGTAAGCTGCTGTGATATCACAAGTGTATTTCAGCCAGGTAAGCTCCTGTGTAGGGCCGCAGTAAACGATTATTTTAGTAATGGAGTATTCTACCAATAATTTTTTACGATTAATCGAGTAATCTAATAATAAAAAATGAATTAATAGACTGTTTTCCTTTATAAGAACTCATCAGACCCCCTGCCATCAGTCCCCAACACGCTTCGTTCCCCCGTGCGATCAGCCAAAATGTATCAGTTACCCCCAGTGCCATCATCTCCACTATCCCCCAGTGCCATCAGCTTCCTCCCCCCTGTGCCATCAGCTCGTTCCCCTAGTGCCATCAGCTCCACTATCCCCCAGTGCCATCAGCTCTCCCCCCTTGCCATCAGCTTCATTCCCTCCCCTAGTGCCTTCAGCTCTCCTCCACCCCAGTGCCTTCAGCTCTCCCCCATCCCAGTGCCATCAGTTCTCCCCGTGCCATCAGCTCGCCACCACCCCAGTGCCATAGGCTTGCAACCACCCCAGTGCCATCAGCTCGCCCCCTGAGTGACATCAGCTCGCCCCCCTGAGTGCCTTCAGCTCGCCCCCCTGAGTGCCTTCAGCTCGCCCCCCTGAGTGCCATCAGCTCGCACCCCTGAGTGCCATCAGCCCGCACCCCTGAGTGCCATCAGCTCGCTCCCCTGAGTGCCATCAGCTTGCCCCCCTGAGTGCCATCAGCTTGCCCCCCTGAGTGCCATCAGCTTGCCCCCCTGAGTGCCACCAGCTTGCCCCTCTAAGTGCCATCAGCTTTCCCCCCTAAGTGCCAGTACTTACCTTTCCTGTAGGGGCGCCGCTCCACAGCTCCTCCGCCTTCTCCCCGCGCCGTCCTGACGTCACACAGCGTCGGGTCATAATGCACGCATACATGCACTATGTCCGGACGATGTGTCAGGGCTGAAAGTGCAGCGTGGTGCGGGCCGGCGGGTGACCATGGAGCGGTGAGTTTTAGCAAGCATTTCACTCCCACTCTGTGGTCACATGACACAAGTGAATCCTCGATGCCCAAAATTTGCATCGAGGATTTTTTTGTGTCGAATTACTCGATTCAATCTAACTATAGGTCAGTAAGCCTGACATCAATAGTGGGGAAATTAATGGAAACCATACTTAAGGAGAGGATTGTGGAACATCTAAAATCCCATGGATTGAAATATGAAAAACAGCATGGGTTTACTTCAAGGAGATCATGTCAAACTAATCTTATTGATTTTTTTGATTGGGTGACTAAAATAATAGATGGCGGAGGTGCAGTAGACATCGCTTATCTGGACCTTAGTAAGGCTTTTGACACTGTCCCACATAGAAGGCTTATCAATAAATTGCAGTCTTTGGGCTTGGACTCCCATATTGTTGAATGGATTAGGCAGTGGCTGAGGGGCATACAACAGAGGGTTGTAGTCAATGGAGTATATTCAGACCATGGTCTTGTTACCAGTGGGGTACCTCAGGGATCTGTTCTGGGACCCATATTGTTTAATATCTTTATCAGCGAAATTGCAGAAGGCCTCGATGGTAAGGTGTGTCTTTTTGCTGATGACACAAATATTTGTAACAGGGTTGATGTTCCTGGAGGTATACACCAAATGGAAAAGGATTTAGGAAAATTAGAGGAATGGTCAAAAATCTGGCAACTAAAATTTAATGTTGATAAGTGCAAGATAATGCACCTGGGACGTAAAAACCCAAGAGCAGAATATAAAATCAGTGATACAGTCCTAACCTCAGTATCTGAGGAAAGGGATTTAGGGGTCATTATTTCAGAAGACTTAAAGGTAGGCAGACAATGTCATAGAGCAGCAGGAAATGCTAGCAGAATGCTTGGATGTATAGGGAGAGGCATTACCAGTAGAAAGAGGGAGGTGCTCATGCCGCTCTACAGAGCACTAGTGAGACCTCATTTGGAGTATTGTGCGCAGTACTGGAGACCATATCTCCAGAAGGATAATGATAATTTGGAGAGAGTTCAGAGAAGAGCTACTAAACTGGTACATGGATTGCAGGATAAAACTTACCAGGAAAGATTAAAGGACCTTAATATGTATAGCTTGGAAGAAAGACGAGACAGAGGGGATATGATAGGAACTTCTAACTACATAAAGGGAATCAACAAGGTAAAAGAGGAGAGAATATTTAAAAGAAGAAAAACTGCTACAAGAGGACATAGTTTTAAATTAGAGGGGCAAAGGTTTAAAAGTAATATCAGGAAGTATTACTTTACTGAGAGAGTAGTGGATGCATGGAATAGCCTTCCTGCAGAAGTGGTAGCTGCAAATACAGTGGAGGAGTTTAAGCATGCATGGGATAGGCATAAGGCTATCCTTCATATAAGATAGGGCCGGGGGCTATCCATAGTATTTAGTATATTGGGCAGACTAGATGGGCCAAATGGTTCTTATCTGCCGACACATTCTATGTTTCTATGTTCAGCCCTATTCCTTCCTGTGGCATCAAAACTGTGTTTCAGTCAGGATCAGGTCAAGATTTAAAGGGAGTGTGTCAGCACGTTTTCATTAATAGAAGTACCAGCAATACCCAACAATGCTAACAACATTCTAAACATACCTGTATTTCTTTTGTGATATATATATATAAAAATGTACAAAAAACTAATTTTAAAGGGTTTGTCTCACGTCAGCAAATGGCATTCATCAGGTAAAGAAAGTTAATAAAATACATTTACTAATGTATTGTGATTGTCTATATTGCCTCCTTTGCTGGCTGGATTCATTTTTCTATATCATTATACACTGCTCGTATCCAGGGGTTATGACCACCCTGCAATCCAGCAGCGGTGGTCGTGCTTGCACACTATAGGAACAAGTGCTCTCCTATGCGTACTCCTTCAGTCTTGGTAATCAGAGAAGCTGGCGCCTTTTCCTATAGTGTGCAAGCACGACCACCGCTGCTGGATTGCAGGGTGGTCGTAACCCCTGGATACGAGCAGTGTATAATGTGATAGAAAAATGAATCAAGCCAGCAAAAGAGGCAATATAGACAATCACAATACATTATTAAATGTCTTTTATTAACTTTCTCTACCTGATGAATGCCATTTGCTGACATTAGGCAACCCCTTTAACTTCTCATTGAAAATGGCTGCCAAGTGCCCAGCCGGGAAGACTTTGATTTTCAAAGTGTCCAAGTGCTCCTCCCCAGGCTTCTTCTCTTCTCTCTGACATCGCATCGATGCTACAACTCTCGCGCAGGCACCCTCTATTGTGCTCCCATCGCCTGTGCAGAACAGCTTCCTGATGTGATCGCCCACAGAAGGGAATGTACAGCCTCTATCCCCAGGTCGCTTTTCAGTAGAACACAAAAATTGGTTAAGCCTCAGCCATTCACTAGCAGCCTCAGCCATTCACCGCTGTGTTCTCTGCAGGATTGCTGTCAAGATTTTTTTTTGCATATTACAGAAACAGTGCGGCCAATTTTATTTTGTCTTTTTTTTTTCTCACGTATTTCAAGGTTTCGGGCCCAGTCAAGGAAATGGTTCCAATCACAAGAAGAGAAATTTAGTAGGAATGCAATGCTAAAGGTTTGCCAAACGTATATGTAATATAGCCTGTGGATATGCTTTAGGATTTGCCCACACCTTGAATTGAATATAACTGAATGTACAGTATGAACTGTTTGCTGTTTTTAGTGCATATCGTATGTTATCAGCAGTCGGAGCCGTGCACGTTCATGTTTTCAGCCCTTTTTATATATTTTTCCTGTTACTGGTCCAGTCATTATTAAATGTCCCTGCTTATAGGAAGAAACCAATTAGAATATAAAATGTTTCTTTGCAGATAATCCCCGCAATACAAATGATTTTCTGTTCATTGGAAACATCTGTTCTCCTCGCCAGTGTCCACACAAACAGAGAGAATGCTTTAAAGGAGAAGACAAAGGCTCAGCAGCTGAGGGTCGGGCCGGCAAGATAAACGTGTACCTTTTGTTGGCATTTTTGTGGTTTCTAGGAGACAGGCTCCCACCACCTTTGTCACTATGACACACACTCTTGGACGGCTGTTTCCATGGCTATGCACGTACTCGATGAGATTGAGGTTTTCATCCCTCCCATCTTGCCTTCTAAATTTTCCACTCTCGTTCTCCAGTGCCATGTGCTCGGTCTGCATGAAACGACTCTTTAATATCCACTCCTGTAGCATCTGCCGATTTTACTTAGTTATATTTACATAAAAACACACAATGGCACACACCCATGGCATTTAGGGGACCAAATAAATATTAGGTGGCCAATACCAGACACAGTGGTGAAAAGGATGACATCATCGTCAGATGGTAACACTCTCCTGTAGGAGCTATTCCCAACTAGGGGTTAAGTTTCCCCCAGAAGACCTATCCATTTTTACAGTAGGGATAGCAAACGGATTTAAATCTGCCCATATGCCAGAGAAGAGTCTGCCCACTCAAAGCAGACTTTCCATACTAGAAAACTGCAGAAGGTGGATGGGAGCTCATGAGTAAGCCAGACTCCTCCATGGTAGTGCTTGACTATTCTCCAGCGTGGGTTGCCAACATTATACAGTAAGTTCTGGGAAACCACTTTATAATAGGAGGTTAGTGACAAAACACTGAATTTAGCATATCTGTCACTACTTTATGCTGCACAACATCAACTGGATGACATGTTCCCATTAATGCCCATTGCATTAAGTAAACCATATGTAAAATTGGCACCTTTTCACATTTTGTTAGCATATGGGTAATTGTTGGCCACTATGTTAGGTACTGGTTCAAATAATAGACAATATGACCAGTAAAGATTCAATTGCGTCACCTAGAGTCAAAGGAGTTTTCCAGGCTACAGATATTGATCAGAATATCCTTAGGATAGGTCAGTATCAGACAAGGGGGGGGGGGGGGGTGTCACACACCTGTCTCTGTGGTCTTCTCATGCTGCTGCCACCTCTACACTGTCATTGTGCCATTCTGTGGTCTCCTGATGCTGCTGCCACCTCCACACTGTCATTGCCTCCTCCTGATGCTGCTGCAGCCACCACACTCTGTCATTGTGCCACTCTGTGGTCTCTTCCTGATGCTTCTGCTGCCACCTCCACACTGTCATTGTGCTACCTTGTGGCCTCCTCCTGATGCTGCTGCCGCCACATCCACACTCTGTCATTGTGTCACTCTGTGGCCTCCTGATGATGCTGCTGCCACCTCCACACTCTGCCATTGTGCCACCCTGTGGCCTCCTCCTGATGCTGCTGCCACCTCCACACTCTGTCATTGTGCCACTCTGTGGTCTCCTCCTGATGCTTCTCCTGCCACCTCCACACTGCCATTGTGCCACCCTGTGGCCTCCTCCTGATGCTGCTGCTGCCACCTCCACACTGCCATTGTGTCACTCTGTGGTCTCCTCCTGATGCTGCTGCTGCCACCTCCACACTGTCACTGTGCCACCCTGTGGCCTCCTCCTGATGATGCTCTTGCCGCCATCTCCACCCTCCCCACTTCATGACTGGGCCACTATTTTGCCTTTCGGCCCTGGATGACATCATCTTTTATTTGACCCTTCTTCTGATCTGTCACAAGGAAGGAAAAATGAGACGCACAATGAATCCTGTCTGTGTAACAGCTGTAAGGCCTGTATGACATGGTCCCTATTTTGCATCAGAATTGGCTTTTGACTTCATAGCCAAAAGCAGGAGTGGGTACAAAACACAGAAGACATGCAAATATTCCATTCACGTGTCATCTCTGTTTTGGATCCACTCCTGTTTTTTTGGGCTTAAGCAATACTGATGAATTACTGCCCAAATGCTGACCGAGTGAAGGCGGATGCTCCACAGACAGGAAGGGCAAAATAATCAGTGGCGTCAACACAAACTTACTGCTGACACCCTCTCCACTCTGTCTGGGGGGGGGGGGCTCTACTTGTATAAGTGTTTAATAGAACGGGTTCTGTAGACACCTACACTATGTGGAATCGGCTGACAATGGTGTAAAAGGAGGAGTGCGCTTCTTCTTGACGCGAACATTGACCTGTAAGCCTGAGTTCACACTTGAGTTATTTGGTCAGTTTTGGCCCTGTAACTGCTCAAATAAGTGAAGTGTGCAGTGATTCTAAGAGCGACACCTGTCATCTACATGTCATACTGACTCACAGTATTGTTTCACTACCACAGCAGACTCCCTATGCATGTTACTGCAAGGCATAGTGCTCTACACCACTATAAAGGCTCTCTACAGCCAGGAAATAGCTGTTTTTTAATGCGATTCACCACGAATAAATTTGAATCGAACCAAATTTTTTCGAAAAATTTGGTGAGCTGGCAGAATCGATTTTTTGAGAAATTCGCCCATCTCTAGTCTCTACATTTGGATGTAGTGGGACCAGGAACGGCCACGGGATTTTCAGATAGGGCAGAACACATTTCTTCTATGATTACATCCCTTAACTCTTCCCTAATAGAGGGAACCAAATCTTTTGCCATATTGGCAGTACATTTTTTGCAGAGCTTCATATTACAAGCCTCTGGCAATTTTACCGAACATATCACACACTTCCTAACTCTAGGATTTGCTTTAGCTCTCTGAGCGCTATCTTTATCGCTCTGCATGCACTCAAGGAGAGAAGAGGACAGAGGTAACAAGGGGGTTAGCATAGGTAAAACTATACAGCATCCCCCCAAGTTAGAGTAACTTACAACAGTAGGCACCAGAGAGGTCTCCATCTGGGTTGTCCCCAGTTCAGACATACTGCTAGGCCTCTGTAATACCTTAGTCCCTTTTAAATATTCCTTACCTGCAGACCTCAGATCAGAGCCTTGATCCTCGTGCCAAATTAAGCTCCGCCCCCTCCGTGCATGTCACGCATACCGGAAGTCTTTGCTGGAATGCATGTGGAATGCACCCAACTTCCTGTGAGGTCATCGCATGAGCCGAAAGTATCAGGTTGCAGCAGGGAGCGCGCACAAGACCGGAGAAACACACTGAGTGTCCGATCACCACATGGACCTCCACGCCCGACGCGCAGAGCGGGAGATAAGGAGCAGATGCCCGGTACTTTGCGGACCCCCCGACACCTCAGAAACCCAACTAGGGAACGGGTGCTGCCTGCTTCCCTCATGTTTCCAAGCAATAAAATGTAAAACAAAAAAAACTGCCGCCTCTGTCTGCCTCCATAGACCCGGACCCATAGTAGCTGCCATGAGGAATAACTCGTCTCCCACCTGGAAGGGACAGGAAGAGACTGAGGAGGAGCCGGAGGAGGGTCAAATTTATTCTTCCTGTCCCTACCTGGATGGAGGCGGGTCATCTCTCATGGTATGCCGTCATTGAGGATGAAAGGGAAAAACTTAATTACTGAGAATTGTTAAGGGGGTCCTGCAGTGAAGACATGCACCCATCAGCAGTCCTGTGTCATACATGCAGACATCGCCATTGAGGCCAGTGACTGGGTGGTGCACGTGTACAGCCAAGGTTGCCAGACATACAGATGTGTCCACCCTTGCCTAAATTGAAAATTGGGTAAAGGAGTTTTCCCGTTAAAGGGGTTGCCTGGGTTACAGATAGTGATGACTTTTCCTCAGGATAGGTGGAGGTTGAACACCTGGCACCCCCAATGATGCCGCTGCGCATGCACAAGCACTGCTACCACACCGTCTACTCTGCTGCTGTCTGAGCGGGCAGTAGAAATATTAACAATCTACGTTTCCTCGATCCGTCTTCCCCTCCCCCACCAGAATCATCCTACTATACTGATTTTACGTGCATCAGGAGGAGCTGTCCGCAGCGATTACCGACGACACTCACAGCTCCTGTGCTTTGTAACTAGAAAGCAAAGGATGAGTCCAGAGGGAGCAGGAAATGTTTTTACAACTACAATATTCTGCAAGTTGGGCGAGGAGCTCTTCAATTTTCTTTCATGTGAGGCTGGGGAATTGTGGGAGAGTGGTTCTGCGCTGCACCATGCACCACCTACTCATATTTCTATTGCAAATGTAGAATTGACAGGATTGCATGAGGTGACGCAGATAACTAAAAGAAAATGTATTCCTCCCAAAATCACCCCATTAGCAGCATTTTAAAAAGGAAACCACTTTAAAGACTCAAATTTCAAAACCCTTGACAGGCTGCAACTCGCAACACAACCCCTGGGTGGTCAGACATAGACACATATAGGATAGACATCTGGTGGCACACTATCGCTAAATCATGTTTTTGTTTTCTAGTTATCCCCTACCCCACATCTCAGGATCTGCTAAGTCAAAAGAAAAGGTAAGGAAGGACAATTCTGTTTTGTATAAACCATTTTATATAATTGCGTAATAAGGTACATAATTAAGTAGCAGGATTTTTTATATTTTATTGCTTATCAATCTTATTGGTAGTTTTGAGTGGCAGCCACCTATCGCTTATAGGGATTGTTGGTATTGGAAAAATAATATGGAATAAAGGAGATGTTTTTGTAAGACTAGTCATTTATCACTAACCTAATGCATGGGCTAGGAAACATGGGTCTGAGTGTATGCAGCTCAAACACAGACAGAAACAGTGTATCTCAGAGGAGACAAAAAAGACAACTCTGCACTTCATAGAGCAACACAATATAAAAGCGAAATAATAAATCTCCCCCATATAGTCTTACAGCATCATGTATGCTTACGTTAATGTAAGTTCGAGTTATTAAACTCAGTCGAGTCAGCAATTGTGGTTATAACATAAATGCTAAAATGCACCCACGTTACAGCTGTCTGAATGAGGTCTAATTGTCAGTTTTCCCTAAAGTAGTGGGTGGAAACTAGCTGCTGTGATGTCATATATATATATCCATATCCCCCTCTCTTTCTTTCTGTGTTTCTCTCTCTAATCTCTTTTCTATCTCCTCTTTTCTCTCTCTCCTTTCTCTCTCTCCTTTCTCTCTCTCTCCATCCCGTTCTCTCCTCCTCCTATCGCCATAGACTAAGTGCAGAAGCTGTAACCTGATTTCTCAGTAAAGATGAAAATCCATCTCATCTCTGACTTAACCCCTGTCCGAACATGGCGCCCGCTCGCACGTGCAGCGGGCGCTATGGCCGGCAATTCTCTGCTGTTTCAAACAGCAGAGACCTGCGGCTAATTTCCGTCACCGGCAATAATGCCGATTGCGGTAATTAAATGCTTTAGATGCCGTGACCAAGTGAGATCACAGCATCTAAATGCACAAAACCCTTCCTACCGATGCCCCATGTGGTCAATTGGGGCATCGGCAGTTGCGCTGAACACTCTCAGGGTTAACTGAGAGTGAGTGCTCACCACAGGAGTCTAGGGAAAAGAGGAGTCTAATATGGACAGAATGAGGTATTTTTGTAATAAGATATATTCTAAAGTTTCTTATCATCACTTTTAATATTTATTAATGGCGCTGAGTAGTGTAGCTGTAATTACAATTACAGTGCTAGAGTGATATGAACACATACCAGAAGCAGTATTTCTGTGTGCCTCTCTCTCTGCAGTTGCTTCCTCCTTCTCCTTCCTCCATAAACTTCTATGGGCAGACACTGGAATCTGATCTCTCAGTGATCTCTGTATAATTTTTTTCCTCTCTCAAGAGAGAAGTTTCCAAGTTTCTTATCTACATGTGTACTATTAATTAATGGGAAAAAACTGAAATAATGGTTCCTCTTAAAAGGGAGTCGGTCATTAATTTTGTCATATTATATTTCATTTGAACACTTTATCTGATAGCATATTTGATTGAACACTTATTTGATTTGGACTTTTATGCTGTGCTCCAGGGCAGACTGAAGCAGAGCATAATTGTTGAGTATGAGTCCGAATAACTTGAGTACAAAAGAGTCATTAAATAGTTAATGGACTTGGTATATAAACACAGACTTGGAAAATACTTTGTTGAAATCAATATACCGTGCCATGTAAGCAGTGTCCTATTGGATGCCAACCCCCACCCCCCTCCCGATACCAGATGTTGTCATCCGCGCAACGGGGAGATGCCGATCTGAGAAGCGATGCGGGTGCCAAGGAGCGAGGACCACAACACATAGAATCGTTCTTGTATGCCAATCCAATTGTAGGGCATTATTTAATTTAAAAAAAGCTGACAAGCTGATTGAGCTGCCTCGGGATGATGAGGGTGGGGGGCCTCACTACACACTACACTGTGGCACTTACATGTACTACATATTGAAGAATTTTTCTGTCAGGCTGCTCAGCCATGATGGCATATTGTAGGCAGGATCGCATCATCACCATCTATTGTCCCAGATTTGTCCCCTCACCCCTCCCTCTAGGCAGCCA
The DNA here is from genome assembly GCF_905171765.1 of Bufo bufo. Lineage (NCBI taxonomy): Eukaryota > Metazoa > Chordata > Amphibia > Anura > Bufonidae > Bufo > Bufo bufo. The sequence continues at coordinate 72,929,872 of NC_053394.1, read as the reverse complement.
GTCCTGCTCATATTCTGGGACAGGTTGCTGGCAGCCAATTGAAATCATTCCCGGAGAAGCACTTTAAATATGACTACTCCTTCATACCAAACAACATTACAACTGTATCATTAACAATAATTGAAAACTTACAAATCACTTGTCAGAATCAAGGGGAATCTAGATGCTAGCCCAACGGGGTACTGTCTCTAAAAAACCTGATATATGATTGACCATTCAATTAATTAGAACATGAATTCATTGATAAAAACTTGTTACAGCTGAGCATGCAATAAAATGTTAACAAAGTCAATTATCCAGAAATCATACTGTTCCTGGTACCCAATAAACCACGGAATTATCAGGACTCACAATCTTCCCACTGATCATCAAGAAAACACTTTTGACTTCAAACTAAGGCCTCCTGCACACGAAAGTTTTTTCCCCCCGTTTACGGGCCGTTTTTTGCGTTGCGTATACGGTCCGTATACGGAACCATTCATTTCAATGATTCCACAAAAAAATGGAATGTACTCCGTAAGCATTCCGTTTCCGTATTTCCGTTTTTCCGTTCCGTTGAAAGATAGAACATGTCCTATTATTGCCCGCAAATCACGTTACGTGGCTCCATTCAAGTCAATGGGTCCGCCAATAAAACGGAACACATACGGAAATGCATTCCGTTTTTTGCGGAACCATCTATTGAAAATGTTATGCCCAGCCCAATTTTTTTTATGTGATTACTGTATACTGTATATGCCATACGGAAAAACGGAAGAGTACCGGAAACAAAAAACGGAACAACGGATCCGTGAAAAACGGACCGCAAAACACTGAAAAAGCCATACGGTCGTGTGCAGGAGGCCTAAATGTCTTGTCGTGAAGTGAAAATTTGATCCCTGAGATGTTTGAAGTCTTTCTACTATCGGTGATCTACATAAGCAAATGGAACAAAATGTCACATTTAATAAAAGGAAAGGAAAGACCTGAATTATAATGTTCACATCAAACAGATTGTAAACGTAATCTGATTTCCTATAAATGGTTCTGCTGTGCACTTTATGCCATTTTTACAAGCCACAATCCCGTGTATTTGCCAGATCGGATTGTGTTCTCATGATTACAAGGGTTTGTTCTAGAACAAACACATTACTGGTTCTCAGCTATTATCATGGACCCCACCCTGGAACTCTGAGATAGGGACTATCCTGCAGAACGAGAGGACATCGACCTAACTACAGTCAGAGACAATTGTCTCCAATGGTCTCCAGGTCAGTATTCCATGAGACTCGGACCAGAATAGTCCCTAGGACAGTGGTGGCGAACCTATGGCACGGGTGCCAGAGGCGGCACTCAGAGCCCTCTCTGTAGGCACCCAAGCCCAGGAAAAGTCTATGGTGTACCAATATGCCTTAGACTTTTCCTGCCATTCATCAGCGCACTATGAACAGCACAGGCAACGCACTGAATGTAGGCAGGCTATTATAGCTAAGTGATAAAGTACATGGAATATATACTATATTGGACTGTAGTATTCAGGTTAAGTTGCCGCGTTGGCACTGTGAGATAAGTAAGTGGGTTTTAAGTTGCAGTTTGGGCACTTGGTCTCTAAAAGGTTCTCCATCACTGCCCTAGGACTTCAGACCCTAGATCCTTGTGAGAACAAAGGTGTGAAAACACTGGAGCACCACTTAATTTTATGGGTTTGTCTTCTTCTCAGTGACATAGAGATATCCAGAGCCAGGTCACAATCTGTAAAGGATTGTGGACAAAATATTGTGTGGTGCCACCACAAAACCAGCCTACAAGTGAAAGTGAAAATGACAATATATCAAACTATATACTAAGAAGCAGCCAACTCTCCTGACATCTCTGTTTTAAAAACTGCTTGCATCCCCCTTGTACGTGTCCTTGCACAGTCTGACACTATGCAATCAGTGCTGCTAGTGTCAGACTGTGCAGGGACACACGCTCAACTGGTAACAGCCATCGGAAACCTTCATTGCAAACTGTTATTAATTAATTCATAACTTAATAGGAATAATAAAGGAGTGACACATCATGGAGTCATAAGAATAGATGCTCCAGAACTGTTATTACGTTGGAAATGCAAGCAGTTCTTAAAACAGACATCAGGAGAGGTGATAGGTGCTCTTTAAGCTGCATGCAGTAGCGTAATCACAACAGCATGCATTACAGTACCATAAAATACACCCAAAATGTGACTACAATGCCGAAATAACAGAGCTATATAGTACCAAATTAAAATTCTCATAGGCGTCCTAAAATACTGTTAATGCAGTATAATTTCCAGTCTTAGGTGTTCAAGCCAAGCACTAGAGGCTGGCGGATAGACCCTTCTGGAAGTCATCCCGAGGAGGGGTGTGAAATCTCTGTAATAATTTTCCCTGAAAATACCTGAACTGCAAGAACAGGTTATGTAGCTCTGATTCTGTAGGCAGTATTGGGAAATAATAGGAGAGGCCACGTGTTTAAGCCTGCTTTTCCACAGTAGGCGATATATAAAATATGACAGTAAGTGGACTAGAACTCATGGCTATTCCTGAAGTTGGAGCATGAGGGGTACAGAGCATCACAAATGTATGCTACTTACATATTGGCCAGTGTAGGTACAATACATGTGCAGCATGTGACAATACAGTATGATGTGTGGCACTATACCATGTGGCATGTAGGTGTCTTGTGCCATGCGCCACTGCCGTGTAGTCACAATCTGTAACATCCCAGAGTTATGTTACGAAACTCTTTTACCCCGCTACAATCTCCTAAGTGTATCTGCATTGTCATCCTGTGTAATTTAACATCACATTCTCACAAATGTGCATATTCTAAGCCTGTTACATGTAATTTGCTATAATTTCCATGTACACCAGCAGGTGGCAGCAATGTGTTCAGCAGGGCTTTAGTAACAGTTTAGCATATCTAAACTGGAATAGTTAATTCCAGTTTAGCTCCCCCTCTTTGAGGAGGTGTGGAATGTTCCCACATCCTGCCTCATGGGGAGGAAAGGAAGTTAGAGTTAGTGTGCCAGCCACCCCGGCTAGGGGAAGGCTGTGCTGGTAGGAGCTCCCAGTTCTAGGGATCCCAACCCAAGATCGTGTCTCGGCTGAGACCAAAGATCTTCATTCCCAGCTTGAGCCTTCAGCCTCAACTGGTGACAAGCAAGCAGCAACCTCCAGAACTCCAGGAAGAACCATACCCTGTGAGCTAACTGTGAGTACCATCTAGAGACCAGGAGAAGCCAAATTCCTCCTCAGCTAGTCAGTCCCATACACAGCAGAAGATAGCGCAGAAGATATAGATTCCTGCCACATTTTAGAGCCATAAGCAGACGACTTATCCTGCAAGAGAGCTCCAGGCACATGATAGAAGCAGAAGACAGATTCCTGCCATACATTGCCAATACCTGCTGGGACTTCAGACTATTGCTGTACCTCCTATGGATTACTGCTGCACCAGAGTAAAGACAAGTTTGAATTATATTCCAAGTCTGGATCTCATTCATTGCTACCAAGTTCCTCAATTACTCTTACTAGCAACACTCATTTTATTGCAAGTGAGCCAGGATCCAGGAGTCCAGCCGTACCAAGGTAGGAGACACCGTTGACACTATTACTGCTATCACACAGAGACATTACGCCACTCTGGCAATCCTAACCTGGTACGTGAGTTGCAACACCTTAAAAGGGCCCTGTATTCGTACCCTGCGCACGCTGCAATTGGCGTCACGAACAAAAAACTATTAACTATCATTTACACCTGACCCAGTCATTGCATATTATAGCGTCAGTGTGCATTATTCCAATCCGGCTTACTGCAAATATATTACAACACGCTATCTGGCACTACAGATAATATTTAGATTTTAGATAAATTATGCAAATCTCTGCAGTAATTTCTCATGTTTAGTCAACACAGAATATATTTCAGAGTACCAATGGGGTTTCGGTTGTCTGCCTTGTGACCCACACTGGTTTGGCACAGTATTTTAGGTGAATGTTTAGTAAAGAAGGGTTTAAGAACATCATGTGAAATATTAAATGAAAACATCTTCTAATACATAAAGCTGAGTGTATGTGTGTGTGTATGTATGTCCACCAAAGGAATCCGCACCGTCGCATTTATAATCATGAAATTTTGCACACAGGTACATCAGGTGGTCGGGAAGGTTTTAGACCGGGTCTCAGCTCTCTAGCACATACCGTTCCTGAGATATTCCCCAAAAAAATGCTAATATGGCACATCACATGACTTACATAAGCCAATAGAAGCCTGCAGGTCTTTCTCCTCATATCCCAACAGCCATACACACAGTAACATGTCCCTAATCAGCCAATAGAAGCTCGCAGGTCCTTAGTCTCTACATACACACAGTTTTACTCCAGGTTTCCATAACAACCCAGCCTTTTTTCTTCACTGCTGTAGGTCAGCTTTAAAGGGAAAGGGCACTGTGGATGATGCTGTTAATTGAGTGGAGTGCTGTGGAGGTCACAGTTCAGGGGGCCATTCAGGCCAACCTCAAAAGACGGACTTAAAAACCCCACCCCCTCCTGCTAAACACGCCCCAATTTGGTTAGGCCACGCCCCTCCCATTCTGCAGGGATTGAAACAATTAAGGTAATAATCAACTTCTGTCAGCTGCAGACAGACCGGTCGGGCACTTCGGGCATGGTCCGAGGGCCCGGGCGGGATGGGGGCCCGCCGCAGAATAATATTATTTATTATCAGCAGCGCAGTGGAAGAGTCTCTCCCTCCTCCCTGTGCTGCTGCTGCCGCGGCCAATAAGAAGAGGGACAGGGGGAGGGGCTGTGGCCAATGAAGATAACTGAGCTGTTAATACAAATGCAGGAGGCGGGTGCCGGAATCAAATAGCGGCACCCGACCTCTATGACAGAGAGCTGCACCGGAGGGGTTAACTGCCGCTGATCGCAGCTCCCTGTCATAGAGGTCGGGTGCCGCTATTTGATTCCGGCACCCGCCTCCTGCATCTGTATTAACAGCTCAGTTATCTTCATTGGTGGCGCGCCCCCCCCCCCCAGTATAATAAACATTGAGTGCGCCCCCCCCCAGTATAATAAACATTGAGTGCGGCGCCCCCCCCCCCGTATAATAAACATTGAGTTCGCCCCCCCCAGTATAATAAACATTGAGTGCGCCCCCCCAGTATAATTAACATTGGTGGCGCAGTGGGAAGTGCCAATGAGGGTTAAAATAAATAAATAAAAATTAACTCACCTCCTCCAATTGGTCGCGTAGCTGCCGGTCTCCTGTTTTCTTCAGGACCTGTGGTGACGTCACTGAGCTCCATCACATGGTCCATTACCATGGTGATGGATCATGTGATGGATCATGTGATGAGCACAGTGATGTCACCACAGGTCCTGCGTCCTGAAGAAAGTACAGAAGACCGGCTGCTACGCGATCAATTGGAGGAGGTGAGTTAATTTTTATTTATTTTTTTAACCCTCATTGGCACTGCCCACCAATGTTTATATATTTATTATACTAGGAAGGGGGGGGGGGGGGGCGCACTGCCCACCAATGTTTATATATTATTTATACTAGGGAGGGGGGGGGCGCACTGCCCACCAATGTTTATATATTTATTATACTAGGGAGGGGGGGGGGCACACTGCCCATCAATGTTTATATGTTTATTATACTGGGGTGTTGGGGGGGGCGCACTGCGCCACCAATGTTTATATGTTTATTATACTAGGGAGGGGGGGCGCACTGCGCCACCAATGTTTATTATGTTGGGGGGGGACGCACTGCGCCACCAATGTTTATTATGTTGGGGGGGGACGCACTGCGCCACCAATGTTTATTATACTGGGGTGTTGGGGGGGGCGCACTGCGCCACCAATGTTTATATGTTTATTATACTAGGGAGGGGGGGGCGCACTGCGCCACCAATGTTTATTATGTTGGGGGGGGGACGCACTGCGCCACCAATGTGTATTATGTTGGGGGGGCCCCCCATGCGCCACCAATGTTTATTATACTGGGGTGTTGGGGGGGCGCACTGCGCCACCAATGTTTATATGTTTATTATACTAGGGAGGGGGGGCGCACTGCGCCACCAATGTTTATTATGTTGGGGGGGGGACGCACTGCGCCACCAATGTTTATATGTTTATTATACTAGGGAGTATGTTTATTATACTAGGGAGTATGTTTATATGTTTATTATATTGACCTTCTACTACGCATTCTGCATTAAAGAATGCTATTATTTTCCCTTATAACCATGTTGTTATAAGGGAAAGTAATACAGTGAATAGACTTTCATCCTAGCAACCATGCGTGAAAATCGCACGGTTCAACCGGAAGGATGGATCTGGCATTCAGGCAAATCTTCAGTTTTTTTCGCCAGAGATAAAACCGTAGCATGCTGCGGTTTTATCTTTTGCCTGATCAGTCAAAAAGACTGACCTGAAGACATCTTTTCCGGTATAGAGCCCCTGTGACGGAACTCTATGCCGGAAATGAAAAACGCTAGTGTGAAAGTACCCTAAAATATTAAGTTTAAATCCCCCCTTTCCCAATTTTACATATAAAATATATAAACAATGAATAAACATATTACATAGCGCTGCGTCCGAAAAGTCCAAACTATTAAATTATTAAAAAATATCTCCTATGCGGTGAGCATTCGCCATTTTTAGTCACCTTGTCACCCCAGAAAATAGGATAGGACTGTTCTATTACGGGCCGAACGTTTCATAAAATGCGAAATGCACGCAGCTTTTTTTGGTGTTTTTTTTTTGCACGGTATTGAGTATCGCAATACTTTTTTATGGTGACGAAAGCGAATCAAAACTTTGGTATCGAAACAACCCTACGCCAATCTGATCGGCGTAGCGTTGTCACGATACCAAAATTTTGATTCAGTTTTGATTTGGCGACTAAAAATGTAATTTGGCTCCTAAATTTTTCAGTTCAGGAGCCAATGGCTACTAGGTATTTTTTATAGTCTGGAGCACTGTGCCCAGCACCCCGATTCCGAATGTTCTGCTGGCCTGGTAATGGCAGCGGGGCCCGGTGCAGTCACTGTATTCTATTACACCGGGCCCCGCTCACTGTAATACTAATATTCATATGTGAACAACTTGAAATCCTCTGCGATCCTCTCCCTCTCTGTACTCACAAACTCAGTAGCAGGCCGGGCGGCAGCGGAACTCACTGACGTCACGCGCCTGCTCCTCCCACTTTATGAATGAAGCAGGAGGAGCAGGCGCGTGACGTCAGTGAGTTGCGCTGCCGCCCGGTCTGCCTGCTACTGAGTTTGTGAGTACAGAGAGGGAGAGGATCGCAGAGGATTTCAAGTTGTTCACATATGAATATTAGTATTACAGTGAGCGGGGCCCGGTGTAATAGAATACAGTGACTGCACCGGGCCCCGCTGCCATTTCAGCACCAGATGCCGGCCCCCAGACCCTGTATTGGGGATCATTCACTCACAGGGACACTGTTATGGGGGGATCTGTGGATGACACATATATAGCATAAGGTGCTATATATGTGTCACCCACAGATCCCCCCCCACAACAGTGCCACCCACAGAGCCCCCACAACAGTGCCACCCACAGAGCCCCCACAACAGTGCCATCCACAGAGCCCCCACAACAGTGCCACCCACAGAGCCCCCACAACAGTGCCACCCACAACAGTGCCACCCACAGAGCCCCCACAACAGTGCCACCCACAGAGCCCCCACAACAGTGCCACCCACAGAGCTCCCATAACAGTGCCATCCACAGAGCCCCCATAACAGTGCCATCCACAGAGCCCCCATAACAGTGCCATCCACAGAGCCCCCATAACACCTTTTGGTTCAAAATATTTTTTAATTTGGCTATTTCCCACCCCTCTTGTAATTGTTCCGCTACTTGTGGGCTGCGCGGGAATGAGTTCAGTCACTTCGGTGCGCAATCCCGTCCTGCAGCGCGTGATCCCGCAAGACCTGCCGCTGTAGGTCACGGGTCTCGAGGGATCACGCGCCGCAGGATGGGATTGCGCACCGAAGTGACTGACATTGAATCAATGCTTTCCTATAGGGGAAAAATCTGACCCTGGAGGTCATCATGCAGAGTGTGAGGACGTCCAGCGTCAGATACCAGACCAAAGGTCTGTTTTACTCCAGGAAGCCCTCAGGTGGCTGCCAGCTACTAGAGGCCGACTTATTGCTGGGACGTAAACAATGCAGCTTCTCTAGAACATTGCAGCTCGATTTGCAAAAGGGACACTGTACCCAGACCACGTCAATGAGCTGAAGTGGTCTGGGTGCCTTTTGTGTCGCTTTAACTTTGAAATCTTATTAAAGATTGTGTAGGGTGTGGCTGGAGGCGGGGCATGGAGGCGGGACAAGGGTGGGGCTTGCAGCAGAACATGGGTGGGGCCTGTAAGGGGGCCCTTGATTTATTTTGCCCGGGGGCCCTGAGGGTTCTCAGTCCGCCCCTGGCTGCAGGGGTGGGATGGACAGTGACTTTCTCCCTGCAGCTCTCGCTCAGACAGCACAGGGCTGCTATCTGAGAGTGAGCTGTTCAAAAGAACATCCCTGTGTCCATCCAGGCCCTGCGCCGGACGGAGGACAGGGAGTCTGAAAGCCAGACTGTCCAGCCTTAAACCGGAACTCTGGCCACCCTAGGGGAAGGTTGCTGTGGAGGTCACCAGGGGACGGTCCACTATGGAGGTCAGTGTTAAGGGGCAGATTGCTGTAGAGGCCACTGTTAAGAAGACGGGTGTTGAGGAAATCACTGTTAAGGAGATGGGGTACTGTGGAGGTCACTAATAAAGAAATGGGCTGCTGTGGAGGTCACTATTAAGGGGGCAGGATGCTGTGGAGGTCACTGATAAGGGGGCGGGATGCTGTTTAGGTTTCTGTTAAGGGGACAGTGAACTGTGGAGGTCACAGTTAAGGGGACGGTCCGCTATGGAGGTCAGTGTTAAGGGGCGGGGTGCTGTATAGATCACTGTTAAGGGGCAGGGTGTTGTGGAGGTCACATTTTAAGCGAACAGAGCTCTGTAGATGTCACTGTTAAGGGGGCGGGTTATTGTGGAAATCACTGTTAACGAGACGGGGTACTGTGGAGGTCACTAATAAAGGAGCGACCGCTGTGCAGGTCACTGTTAAAGGGGAAGGTGCTGTGGATGTTAATGTTAAGGAGGCAGGCCGCTGTGGAGGTCACTGTTAAAGGGGCGGGGTACTGTAGTTATAGTGTTATAGTGGATACTGTCGATATCTTTTAATGACACACACAAATATTAAATGAAATAGATGAAATATACCCGTGAGGAATAAAGCAGGGGCAGAATGTATTTGGCACAGGACCTGTTTGTTATAAGTTTCCATACACCCATAGTCTAATTCATTGTATCAACAAGGGCTATGAGTTCACTAGCAGAGAACCAGTACAATCTGCCGGCAGCATGTTATAGAGCAGGAGAACCTCAGCAGACTGATATATAGTTTTATAAGAAAAAATTCAACAAAACTTGTAATTTAAACATTTATATATCTGCACTTTCTGAGCTCAGTTGTACATGGGGGCATCAGTGACTGACAGCTCTCTGTATACACACAGAATGCTCTCAATCACTGTAATAGTCAAATATCAGTCTTATCGATGACTGATAATACTTACAATAGCATTACAGTGGCATAACTAGAACTGACTGCGCCCCACAGCAAATTATTGAATGGGCCCCCTCTTCCCCCACCCCCCAGCAATTTCTTCACAACCCCCACTCCTGCAGCTAGTCAAGATCACTCTCGCAGACCAGGCCCAGCAGCCGCTTTGTGCGTTTCCTACACGTGTATATACTGTATGTCATGTCACTGTATATACTATTGAAGGGGCCCTAACAATAAAATATCTTAGTCCTCCTCCTAGATGGGCCCCTTCTGAATTTGGGCTCTGTAGCACCTGCCTCCCCTGCTTCCACTGGCTGTCAGTCGCTGTTAACTAAGCTCAGAAAGAGCAGAGAATTAGAATGTATAAATTACAAGTTATGTTGAGTCTTTTCCATAAAACTAAACATCAATCTGCTCACCTCCTCCTCCTCTACAACACGCTGCCTGCAGATTGCACTGCCATTCATGGTGACAGGTTCTCTCTAACAACCAGTGACTGAGGGCAGGTGATGATATGGCTAAGAGATTTTATTAGAAACAATCAGAAATTCATTCAATAAATATAAGACTCAGGGCCGGCGTCAGCACCCGGCACACCCGGGCAAGTTCTGGGGCCCACTGTGCCTGCTCACTCCTACAGGTGTATCCTGGTCTTCATTAAACTGTCTGATCTGAATTCTAGGGCAGCTTACCCCAGCAATGCAGACAATTTTCGCCATGTGCACTGCTGGGGTGGGTGGCCCCAGGATCAGAACATGGTAGATGGAGTTTCCCACCGGGCTAAAGGACCTTCCTGATGTCATCCGCCCATGTGACCAGTGGGGGAGGAGCCGGAGGAGCAAGAGAGCTGTACTCATGTAAGGAGAAGAGCCAGGCTGGAATGTGGTGAGGCTTAGCTGTGTGTGTGTGCCCCTGTGTATGTGTCTGTCCCTGTGTGTGTGTCTCTGTGTATGTGTCTGTCCCTGTGTATGTGTCTGTCCCTGTGTGTGTGCCCCTGTGTGTGTGTGTGTGTGTATCTGTCCCTGTGTGTGTGTGTGTGTGTGTGTATCTGTCCCTGTGTGTGTGTGTGTCTGAGGCATTGCTTAGACTCCATACCACAGTCTAGCCAGTGCCTAATGGGTTACAGTTTAGACCACCTTCTGGTACATGTTAATGATTCCTTTTTAAACCCCAGTTCATGTCGCCTCAGTACTGGCTGGGAATCAGTGGGAGTCATATTAGAAGGTAACAAAAGGTTGGAGCATAACTAAAGGTGGAATTCCCTTTTAATGTCCCCTAAAGGTGGCCGTACACATTAGGTAGAAGTTGGTTGATGATCTCACCATCGCATAAGTGTCTGTCTATATGTATGTGTCTGTTCCTGTGTGTGTATGTTACTGTGTGTCCCTGTCCCTGTGTGTGTGTCCCTGTGTGTGTGTCTGTTCCTATGTGTGTGTCCCTGTGTGTGTGTCTGTCCCTGGGTGTGTGTCTGTTTGTGTGTCCCTGTGTGTATGTGTGTCCCTGTGCGTGTATCTGTCCCTGTGTGTGTCCGTGTCCCTGTGCGTGTGTGTCCGTGTGCGTGTGTGTCCCTGTGTGTGTGTGTCCCTGTGTGTGTGTCTGTTCCTATGTGTGTGTCCCTGTGTGTGTGTCTGTCCCTGGGTGTGTGTCTGTTTGTGTGTCCCTGTGTGTATGTGTGTCCCTGTGCGTGTATCTGTCCCTGTGTGTGTCCGTGTCCCTGTGCGTGTATCTGTCCCTGTGTGTGTGTGTGTGTGTGTCTCCCTGTGTCTGTCCCTGTGTGTGTGTCTGTCCCTCTGTGTGTGTTTCTGTCCCTGTTTCTGTGTGTCTGTGTGTGTCCCTGTGTGTGTATCTGTCCCTGTGTGTGTATCTGTGTGTGTGTGTCTGTCTGTTCCTAAGTGTGTGTCCCTGTGTGTATGTATGTACCATCCCTGTGTGTGTGTCTGTCTGTGTGTATGTATGTACCATCCCTGTGTGTGTGTCTGTCCCTGTGTGTGTGTCTGTCCCTGTGTGTGTGCATCCCTGTGTGTGTGTCCCTGTGTGTGTGTGTATCTGTCCCTGTGTGTATTTGACCGTCCCTGTGTGTGTATTTGACCGTCCTTGTGTGTGTGTCCCTGTGTGTGTCTGTCCCTGTGTGTGTGTGTCACCATCACCATGCCCACAGTGTTCCTATGTCTTGACGCAGCTGCATCAGGACATTCTTTGCTTTGCAAGAAGAAGAAGGAAGAGGAGGCAGCGGCGCCAGTATGGAGTCGGTGGGAGAGACACAGGGAGATACACTAAGGACTTTGGTAACACTACCACATGATCTACACTAGTGTTATCTGTGGTTTTACATAGGACTGCAGGTACCACTACCACATTATCAGCACTAGTGTTATCTGTGGTTTTTACATAGGACTGCAGGTAACACTACCACATTATCATCACTAGTGTTATCTGTGGTTTTTACATAGGACTGCAGGTAACACTACAACATTATTAGCACAAGTGTTATCTGTGGTTTTACATAGGACTGCAGGTAACACTAACACATTATTAGCACTAGTGTTATCTGTGGTTTTATATAGGACTGCAGGTAACACTACTACATTTTCTGTACTCAGATAGCCATCACTGTGTTATCTGTGTTGTTACATAGGACTGCAGGTGATATCTACTATATTATCTGTACTCAGAGAGTTATCACTGTGTTATCTGTGGTGTTACATAGGACTGCAGGTGATATCTACTATATTATCTGTACTCAGAGAGTTATCACTGTGTAAGGGGGCCCACTGAGACTTTATCGCCCAAGGACCCACATGAACCTGGAGCCGGCCCTGATAAGACTAATAATGAAGCCTGAACTAACAATATAAGAGAGACACAATACACATCTTGCAAATAAACAGCTACATTTTGGAAAACGCTACTCTTCATACAATAAATTATTCTGTACATACAGTCACTCTTAGGGTATGGTCACACATGTCAGATTTGCATTTTGCAAATTTGACACGTATTTTACGACAAGATTCAAGGCCCAGGGAAGGTATGGTTGGGTCATGCAGGTGGAGATGTTGCATAATCCACACCCAATCAAAGAAATAGTCAAACATAAAAACCTGGATGGGCCCAGTCCACCAGAGTGACAGCCAGACTGTTAGCAGATCTACGCTCTGGTTCACTCCTCCTTATTGTTCATATGCTCAATGGTAAATGGGTGTTTACGTTACTGTATATATGGGGCAACTGATTTGGGTGGTTAGGGTACCTGACCTTTAGTAAAAAAAATAAGGTACCTCTTTCAATTCTCCATGTAATTTATTGGCTGTGACATTCATGCCCTGCATTAAGTCCCCCATACACAGTAGTGTTTTGTCGGCCAAACCCGCTGAGAATGGTGGGTTTGATTGACAGTCGTGTGTGGAGAACTTCGGTGTGTGGAGAACTTCGAACTCTTCCTCGACAGGATGGAGAAAAGTTAATATTTCCCACCGGCCGATCCTTTTGTTCTCCTGGAAGATAAACCTCCACCAAAAGTGTCTGGCAGCGGCTTGGTCTTCTCTACTCACTGAATAAACATATACGTTCGGCCGAGCGGAACGTATGTGTATGGGGGAGTCAGAAGAGATAGTTGTCGGCCGAACAGCTATTGAATGAGTATGGCCGTCCTACATAGCATACTGAGGATGGCCACCATAGCAATCAGTCAGTGATCAGGTCCCTTCACTCTCTCTCTAGCAGTAACAGTGAACCCTCAAGGGGTTATTTACTAACAGAAATGCCTCTATATTAGGCGTATTTCTGGCGCAGATAGTGGTGCAAAGGTTCTTTGCGCTGCAATCTGCGATTTTTTTCCCGCTCAAGCCAGGTCTAAAAAAGTTGGGGTGGCTTGGGTGGGAAAGGCGACGGGCCGGTAGGCCCATCTCATTCATCACTTTCTACGCCAGTTTTAGGCAAGGGAGCTGGCGTAGATTTAGAAGCAGTGGTGGATCCGCCGAAGTTATGTAGAGGCCAGCGCCAGCTATAGGGGATATTAAGACTGGCGTCTAAAATGCCAGCCTTAATAAATAACCCCCTCACACTTTTACATCTGCTTTACTTATTCCCTTGATTTGTATTCTCTAAAGGTTTACTGTTCCTATTCTCTCGATTGGTGAGCGTCAAAGTAGGACCCCATTTATCAGAAATTCACGTCATTTCCCGGGCGCATTATTCTGGAGACTTTCCGGATGACGTACATTTCTACATTCGTTCCTTCTGACATTACGGCTTGCAAATGTCCATCCTTTGAAAAGGAAAGCTTGTTCCAGCACAAAGTATATCCATTCTGACCTATCAGGCAAGAGCCTCACTACCAGCTGTAGACTTTTATTTAAAAGCCAATTCATGTCTAATTTGGCAGCAAGACTCCAATTTGCGACTCGCTGCCATCACTCCTGACAACAAGAAGGTTAAGAAGCCAGCTCACGTCTGACTTGGCAGTAAAACAGCAGTTCAATCAAATAGAAGCCTGTATTTTCATGCACTGTTTGCTTAAAGATGAAGTCAAGGCTCCAGAGGAATAATAAAAATAGTCATTTTTACTGACAATTGAGCTGCTGAGAGGATGATTTATGGAATGTAACCAATTCTTCAGCACAGGAGTGTACATCAACGCTCAACATATGTATGACGCTGTTACCATGCCACTGAAGTACATCAGACACGAAGGATAGGAGATCTGGCTTCCAGAAAATCAGATTTTCTCATCTAGTTAACAGTCTTATTCCTCAGAACAAATCCTTAAGGTAAATTTATCATTTAAAAAAAAAAAAAAAACACTTAAAGTGACTCTTCAGGAAGGAGCTCAAAAATGATATGTAAGTCAGTACCTCCTGGGGATGATTGCCTGCTATGTATTTTCCCTCAGGTAGTTAAGCTTGGCTGCGCTTTACCTCATTTCCATGAGGGCTGTGACGTGATTGGTGACTACAGATTAGCTACAGTGCCTACAGGAAGTTTGAGGTAGTCTGAGACACACCCCCTGTCTCATCATTGGTTTAGGCTGCAGCCTATCACAGGCTCAGCAGGAAATCAGTGTCTCTAGAGCTGATTACCATTACAGAAAGAGCAGACTCATTATAAAGTACAGATTACTAAACCACTGGGGGAAAATGATGATTATCAGGTAGGTAATACTAAGTAAAGGGGAGCCCGGAGGATCACTTTAAAGGGGTTAGCCCATGACTAATGTAAAATATAAAAACCAAATAGTACAGGAATCCCTCTTTCTAACAAAGCTAGAACCAGCCCTGTACCTGACATGGATCCAGAGATCTCCCCATTCATTGCTCTGCTAGAGCTCCAGGGGAGTGTCTTTTCTTCTGCAGCTAAGGGGGCGTGTCCATGATCTCCCTATCACAGCTCAGGGGGCGTGTCCATGCTCTTCCTATCACAGCTCAGGAGGCATGAAACTGAACATGTGCGGCCATCTCAGTGAGCAGGTCAAAGAAATAGGAAAAAACAAACAGCAGGTGGCGCTATACAGATACATTTTTTTTAATAACTCAGTGGTTATGCCACATTTTAAATTACATGCAATTCCAAAAGTATTCAGATCCAGCTGCTGGTTTGAAAAGTGCAGAATATTTTTCCTGGGACAACCCCCTTTAAAGCAATTTTAACATCACATCCAACTACTGTAGCTGCATTGACTGATTTTTTTTTTATACTTCTTTTGATACAGAGCCCTACAACAAGGGGTTAAAGAGGCAACATCTACGGCAAATCCACTGCTAAATCAATATGCACATTTTGTAGTAGATTCTCCTGTACATTGTGGATTTTGTCCTTTGCGTTTCAAAGGCCTCATGCACACTACCGTTTTTCGGGTCAGCATCCGAGCCCCATTTTTTTTGCGGCTCGGGTGCGGACCCATTCACTTCAATGGGGCCACAAAAGATGCGGACAGCACTCCGTGTGCTGTCCGCATCCATTGCTCCGTTCCGAGGCCCCGCAAAAAAAATATTGCATGTCCTGATCTTGTCCGTTTTGCGGACAAGAATAGGCATGCCTACAATGGGCCGCCCGTTCCGTTCCACAAATTGCGGAAGGCACACGGGCGGCTTCCGTGTTTTGCGGATCTGCGGTTTGCGGCTGCAAAAAATGGCACGGTCGTGTGCATGTAGCCAAAGGCTGAAATCTGCTGTGAAAATCTGCAAAAGATCTGACTTGCTGCGGATTTAAAATCTGCACCGCATGTACATTTCTGCACAGATTTGTTTGGCAGATGTGTTAAAATCGGGTCTGCTTTATTTCTACTGTAATACCCTGTCGATTTTCTGCTTGCAAATTTGTTGGGAAAATTTGCCTCGCATTTGCTACGTGTGAACATACCCTTAATATACACAGACATAGAAAAATACATATGCATTCACAGATGCAAACATTCATACATACGTACGCAGTACACAGATATGTACTGTAAATACATACTGAAAGATATACAAGTAGACTCAGCTTGTGGCATAAATGTTTTTTAGCCAGTAGGGCCCCTCTTGATGGCTAACCTCATAGAAGTTCCCAAAGAAATAAATCCGCACCCGAATAAATGGATATCACAGGTATATTTGTAAAATGGTATAGGCAAGGATTTCACATGCAACAAGTCACATACAGTTGCAAGAAAAAGTATGTGAACCCTTTGGAATGATATGGATTTCTGCACAAATTAGTCATAAAATGTGATCTGATCTTCATCTAAGTCACAACAATAGACAATCACAGTCTGCTTAAACTAATAACACACAAAGAATTAAATGTTACCATGTTTTTATTGAACACACCATGTAAACATTCACAGTGCAGGTGGAAAAAGTATGTGAACCCTTGGATTTAATAACTGGTTGAACTTCAACCAAACGTTTCCTGTAGTTGCAGATCAGACGTGCACAACGGTCAGGAGTAATTCTTGACCATTCCTCTTTACAGAACAGTTTCAGTTCAGCAATATTCTTGGGATGTCTGGTGTGAATCGCTTTCTTGAGGTCATGCCACAGCATCTCAATCGGGTTGAGGTCAGGACTCTGACTGGGCCACTCCAGAAGGCGTATTTTCTTCTGTTTAAGCCATTCTGTTGTTGATTTACTTCTATGCTTTGGGCCGTTGTCCTGTTGCAACACCCATCTTCTGTTGAGCTTCAGCTGGTGGACAGATGGCTTTAAGTTCTCCTGCAAAATGTCTTGATAAACTTGGGAATTCATTTTTCCTTCGATGATAGCAATCCGTCCAGGTCCTGATGCAGAAAAGCAGCCCCAAACCATGATGCCCCCACCACCATAATTCATAGTTGGGATGAGGTTTTGATGTTGGTGTGCTGTGCCTCTTTCTCCACACATAGTGTTGTGTGTTTCTTCCAAACAACTCAACTTTGGTTTCATCTGTCCACGGAATATTTTGCCAGTACTGCTGTGGAACATCCAGGTGCTCTTGTGCAAACTGTAAACGTGCAGCAATGTTTTCTTTGGACAGCAGTGGCTTCCTCTGTGGTATCCTCCCATGAAATCCATTCTTGTTTAGTGTTTTACGTATCATAGATTCGCTAACAGGGATGTTAGCATATTCCAGAGACTTTTGTAAGTCTTTAGCTGACACTCTAGGATTCTTCTTCACCTCATTGAGTAGTCTGCGCTGTGCTCTTGCAGTCATCTTTACAGGACGGCCACTCCTAGGGAGAGTAGCAGCAGTGCTGAACTTTCTCCATTTATAGACAATTTGTCTTACCGTGGACTGATGAACAGCAAGGCTTTTGGAGATACTTTTATAACCCTTTCCAGCTTTATGCAAGTCAACAATTCTTAATCGTAGGTCTTCTGAGAGCTCTTTTGTGCGAGGCATCATTCACATCAGGCAATGCTTCTTGTGAAAAGCAAACCCACAACTGGTGTGTGTAAGACAAATTGTGTTTTTTATAGGGCAGGGCAACTGTAACCAATACCTCCAATCTCATCTCATTGATTGGACTCCAGTTGGCTGACACCTCACTCCAATTAGCTCTTGGAGATGTAATTAGTCTAGTGGTTCACATACTTTTTCCACCTGCACTGTAAATGTTTACATGGTGTGTTCAATAAAAACATGGTAACATTTAATTCTTTGTGTGTTATTAGTTTCAGCAGACTGTGATTGTCTATTGTTGTGACTTAGATGAAGATCAGATCACATTTTATGACCAATTTCTGGAGAAATCCATATCATTCCAAAGGGTTCACATACTTTTTCTTGCAACTGTATATGATTTTTCTATATTGATATCCTCTACTGCCAGAAGACACTTTGTATAGCCCATTTAAGGTTTTTCTAATCCGGTAGAGGGTCCCATTGTGTTTGGTTTTTTGCCGGCCACAAGCACCATAACGTAATTTTGGCACAAATGCCTTGGCTTCTGTGAGGGGCTGGTGGCTGTGCCCTTGGCTGCTCTGGGGCCATAGCAGGTGTTCTCAGTGAATAGTGTTCTCCCCATCGAGACACGATAAACAAAGAACTCTTATCTGTCCGAGTGACAAAAAATTCCATTAATTCAAGATTTGAGAGATGAGCAAGATAAAAATACGGTAATTTCTTAAACAATTTGTAACTTTAACCTCTTAATGACTGGTTTGGCTCAATTCTCCTAGTTTTGGGTTGCACTTTCCCAGTGAGTTAAATGGGTTGGCCAGTATCTATTACCAGCTGCACATTTACTGGGAACAGCACACGCATGCAGCTAGTGAGAAGTATTAGGCTACCATCACATCAGCGTTTTCCATTCCGTCATGGGATCTCAAAACCAGAGGAAAACACTTCCGTTTTATCCCCATTCGTTGTCAATGGGGACAAAATGGAACTGAATGTATTCCATTCCGTTTCATTGCGTTCTCATGCTGGACACAAAAGCGCAGCAAGCAGCGTTTTTGAGTGCGTCATGGCATGAAACACAATGTAAGTCAATGGTGCTGGATCCATTTTCTCGAACACTAAAGAAAACGGATCCGGCACCCATTGACTTACAATGGATTTAGTGCCGGATCCGTCTTGGTCATTTTAGAGATAATACCACCGGATCTGTTCATAATGCAGACGGCTGCATTATCAGAAGCGTTTTTGGTGATCCCTACCGGCTCCAGCAAAAACGCAGATGTGAAAGTAGCCTTAGTAAACTATCAGCACATATGTCCGATAATTTAATATGAATAATTCACATTTACATGCAGGTCGCTTTATCGACTTGCTGATGCTGCGCTCCTAAAATGGCTGAGGTTCCTATCCATCAGCGGCTTCCATTCATTCACACTGCGGATGGGACTGCACATGCTCTAAGTCCCCGGTCTGTCCCCAGTGTAAATGAATGGAGGCCATTGATGGACAGACATTGGTGCCGATTGTTTTATTAATGCTTATTCCCAGCGCATGCACAACCCATTTAATATTGTTTTCAAGAAAAAATCTAGAGGAGGGGGCTTCTAGCTGTATACCTGATAAAAGCATGTTATAATTGTATAATCAAGGCCAACAATGAAAAGTATAATAAAAAAAAAGTTGTGTTTTGTAAATAATTTACAGGAAAGAGGAGGATGCAGATGGACCTGATGGAAGATCTGCCATACTTGATAGTATCAGGTTCCACCATCGTCCTAATCTCCTCTTTACATTGATGCTTATGTGAACCAGTTTTGCATAAGCATTTGCGATGCTAGACCATTAGACTTCAGCCAGATGTCGGATTCTGTCTTCGTGTCCTGAATCGATCAGTGACTGTACTTTGACTTGTATGACAACCTGACCTTATGTCTTAAAAAAGATGCAAAAACATTTTCTGTCTGGTAGGAATACGCAGTTATTGGACTCGAATTAGACAACAAATTGATTTAAAAAACGTAATACTAATGAGAAGACAACTTAGGTCCCGTTCACATCTGCGTCAGGGGTTCCATCGTCAGTTTCATCACATCATGTGGGACTGTTATTGTCATCAAAATGATAGAATCTGCAACATAGTCCCAACAGATACCATTATAAGATAAGGGGGTCCATTGGGTTACCTTTGTTTAGTTGAACCATGGGCTCAGCACAGCATAATTGCTTCTGTCATGGATGGATACAGATGTGAACAGAGCCTTATTTGACAGAAGAGGAGGAAGATACAAGAACCTAGCAACAGTGACGTATGTTCCTCCATCTTTAACTCTCCCTACTCCTTCCTACTTGCACTATATTAGGTGAGGAACTTTCCCCTTTAACTTTAGTAAAGCTGAGGTACATTATGCGACATCTGTCCATATTTACTATCCTAATCCTTTATAATTATATTACTGAGCTAGACTGTTGAAACAAACAGGGATTTGCCCCAGATCCACCTGAATATAGAATCTATTAGCAGTGAATACATTTTAATCCTCTTAATAAAAGATGTAAGTTTACTTTTCAATTTGACTTAGATTATCTTTAGATGCCAGAATCAAAATAAGCAGGATACATGGTTTGTTTTCTGAATCTGAGCTTTCCTTTTAGCTAGTGGTAGTGACCTTAGATTATTACAATGTAAGTCCTCCATATACAATACCTCTGAATGCTATTTTTTGATTTACTCACTTACTGTATTTTCCGCTCTATAAGATGCAATTTTTGCACCAAAGGTGGGGGAAAAATGGCAGTGCGTCTATTAATGGAAGTGCTTACTAGTATGCAGGAGTCGTGGGGAGTGAGGCGCTGCTAGCGCTTGCTGTACTCAGGGGGGCATGATCTGATATGGGGGTCTGATCTGAGGTCTGACATGGGGGTCTGATCTGAGGTCTGACATGGGGGTCTGATTTGAGGTTTGGTATGGGGGTCAGATCTGAGGTCTGATATGAGGATCTAAACTGAAGTCTGATAATGGGGGGTCTGATCTGAGGTCTGATCTGGGAATCTGATCTGAGGTCTTATATGGGGGTCTGATCTGAGGTCTGATATGGGGGTTTAATCTGAAGTCTGATGAATATTGGGGGTCTTATTTGGGGGTCTGATGAAGATTGGGGGTCTGTTCTGAGGTCCGGTAAAAAAAAACAACACTTATTTTCCTTCTCTTAAATCTAGGTGTGTCTTATCATCAGGTGCATCTTATAAAGCGAAAAATAGAGTATATAGCACTGACATAATTCACAGCGCTTTACAGACATTATTATCAGATGTTACTATATCTGACTTTTCCTGAAAGAATAACGCAGTGGAATTAAGAGTTTTCATTCCTCCAGCACTTTTATCTGTCCAGAGGTCTATGAAGGACTGTAAATCTGGTGCCTGCTAAATATAAAGCCTTTGGAAATTCCTACAGGCTTGTGGCACATATTGTGCATCCAAGGTTACATACATTATATAAGAAAAAAACAGTGTGATAAGAAATGCGGATGTAGTTACTACATGCAAAATGATGATACAGGACAGTCTTCTACAACGCAAAACTATGCAGCATCCACAGCACCATAAACTGTACTTACCTAGTAACTCTACACCTCTTGTCAACCCATAAACATCGATCAAAGCCCAGAGTGGTTCTGTGGTCCTTACTCCACTGAAGAATAACATTGCACCAGAATCATTGACCCTGTAAAATACTCGGCCCTTCTTATCCACCCAGAAAGCTATGATGTTTCCTTCATTTGCAAAGTCTTCTGGTAATGCCTTGGCCCAAAACCCACTCTGAGACACAAGGTCGGGACAAGCATATTTGGGTAATGTATCAGGGTTAATCCTTGAAGGATCTTTGGATGTAAATCCAAGTCTGAGAGCTCCACTCCAGCAACATTGCTTCTTTGTGATCTGCAAAAAACATAACACCACTAATGAGCATATATGAAAATCCTGCATTATGTAGATGTTTCTTAAGAATATAGTCATCTGTATAGTAGAAGTTTCCAACTACGGGCTGTTTAAATCCATCCTTAGTAAGATATAGATGGATGTGTAACGCCCCAGAGTGGCATTACCACTACTGCACCCCGCTACTGTCTTTACTGGCTAATAAAGTGTCATCTTATGCATTTATTTCAGGCCCAAACACTGTGCATTTCTAATGTTGGTAACTGTTCTTGTTCATGTAATTTACCTGGTTCACTAGAAGGTGGCAGCAATCAGCAATCTACATTTATAGAGAGTGGAACTCTTCTTTCCATTCTAACAACCCCTCTGTGGTGTGGTGGGAGTGTCCCACTTGCTGCAGGGAGGGTGGAGTTCTAGTTAAAGTCAGTTCTAGTTTACCCCCTGCCAAGGGAGGGTGTGCAGCAGATGCGGCCCAAGCCAGCTAGAGCAACTTCAGCTCTGCTGGAGGTGGAGGCCACAGCTTGGAGCCTCTGAAGCCAGAAGGAGTTTTCCCTGGACAAATCTAGAGTCAGACTACAGAGAGAAGTTGCAGCAGACAGCTAAAGCAAAGTTATTCAGTAAGCCTGTCAACACAGCAGAGCCAGAGAGCGCCAGATGTAGCAGGGTTGGGTTTGTTCACCTGCCAAAGTTAATGCTAAAACCTGCTGGGAACCAAGACAAAGCCTGAAACAGTTGGAGAAACGTTTATGCAAAGTAAAGCTGTTATTTAACTTTATCACAAGGTCTGGACTCAATTTATTTCATCATCCCCTTCATCAACCCCCCCCCCCCCACCTTTCATTGCTTCAGGGCCAAAGCCTGGAGTCTAGCGTATCCAGGTAGGAGCACCGTGACACGTGCACCAACATTAAAGAACATTTAGGCAACCCTACCACTCTGGCATTCCTACACTTGGGTACGATCCACAGTATTACTAAAAGGGGGCCCTTGCTGCTTAATTGCTACTGGCGTTACGAAACAAGTACTAGGACTCTTAAAGGGCCCTGGGTGGAGATATTAGGTCTCTGGAAGAAATACATTTCTGAGATTCACATGGAATCCAACAGAAAAAAGAAAGTATGAAATTAAAAGCATAACAGGGAAAGCATAGAGTCTGTGGGTGCCCACTATACCACTGCTACAATCTAGACGGCATATAGGTAAATATTGAAAGGTGTTGTCCGGGCTCCCCCGCCGATGTCCTCTTCAAGGGGTTCTGCGGGCTTTTAATATTGATGACCTATCCTCATGATAGGTCATCAATATCAGATCGGCGGGAGTCTGACTCCGAGCCCCCCCACCAATCAGCTGTATAAAGGCAAGGTGTGCGCAGTGAGCACATGCCGTCTCCCTTTTCTCTTCCTGCTCACCATAGACATAAAAGCAGGAAGAGAGACAGGAGATGGTACATGCACATTCCCTTCATACTGCTGATCGGCGGGGGTGCCGGGTGTCGGACCCCCGCCGATCTGATAATGATGACCTATCCTGAGGATAGCAATTGTGGCAGAAAAGGGAGAGGCGCTCATAGGGTAATAGTTTTTGGGTTAAATAGTTGACCAGAAAAATAAGTTGTGCTCACCTTTTTGTGTTGTGCAAGCATAGGCACAACACTAGTGTAGGCGTGTGGTTAGATAGTGGTCGGTGCTGCCAGTATCAGTCGCTTCTCGCTTGTAGGGTTGCCAGTCCTCCAGAGGAGCGATGAAAAGACAATACAAGGGTGTGGAGTAGATGTGGTCCACCGTTTTTCAATATTTCTTGGCGCAAAGGTATGACCTCAGGTAGTTGTAGATGGTTCCTTTATTGTTTATATAGAGAGGTGACAACGCGTTTCGGAGTAGCGAACACTCCTTTTTCAAGTCTGAAGTTAAAAAAACAACGTCCTCTGTGCAGACAGCGCGTTTTTCTCCTAGAAAACGCACTGTCTGCACAGAGGACGTTGTTTTTTTTAACTTCAGACTTGAAAAAGGAGTGTTTGCTACTCCGAAACGCGTTGTCACCTCTCTATATAAACAATAAAGGAACCATCTACAACTAACTGAGGTCGTGTCTTTGCGCCAAGAAGTATTGAAAAACGGTGGACCACATCTACTCCACACCCTTGTATTATCCTGAGGATAGGTCATCAATATTAAAAGCCCGGAGAACTCCTTTAAGAGGATATCTGGCCCTCACCAATCTGATATTGATCACCTATCGTTTATGTAACTCCTATAGAAGTAAATGGGAGTTATGGAACCAGAATAACAAAGACTGCTCAGCTGTTCTGTCCGGCTACTTTCACATCTGCGTTTTTGCTGGATCCGTCATGGATCAGCAAAAATGCTTCTATTAGGATAATACAACCAGTTGCATCCGTTATGAACGGATCGGGTTGTATTATCCCTAAAATAGCCATGACGGATCCAACTCTAAAACCATTGTAAGTCAATGGGTGCTGAATCCGTTTACTTTTGGGTCAGAGAAAACGGATCCGGCACCATTGACTTACATTGTGTTTCATGCCGGATCCGTCTTGCTCCATATCCCATGATGCACTCAAAAACGCTGCTTGCGGAGCTTCTGTGTACCTCATGGGAACGCAACTGAACGGAATGCATTCTGGCGCACTCCGTTCCCTTCAGTTTTGTTCCCATTGACAATAAATGGGGACAGAACTGAGGCGTTTTCCTCCGGTTTTGAGATCCTATGACGGATATCAACACCGAAAAGGAAAACGCTGATGTGAAAGTAGCCTAACCCAGTTATGAATGGTGCAAAGGGAAACTGGCTTTGTTTCATTTTACAAAGGATCGCTGAAAAATGAAACGTGGAATCTGATTGGTTGTCATGGACAACTAAGCCACTTTTCCTTTACACCAGTTTTGATATATCACTCCCATTGGGGGAAATTTATCAAAACTGGTGCAAAGGGACACTGGTTTAGTTGCAACCAATCAGATTGATCCTTTCATTTTCCAAATGAGCTCTCAAAAATAAAAGGCGGATTCTGATTAGTTGCTATGGGCAAATAGGCCATTTTTTTTGTTACAACTAGCTTTGACAATTCTCCCCTAATATCTCTTAAATAAAAGTGAAATGTCTTATTATAATTTCTCTCCAAGAGACGACAGGTTATATGAGAGCGAAATAACCTTGACACGTACAAGGCACACGTATACTCTATGGATTCCTGTGAAAACAGTCCACGCCTGTGGTTTTTGCTCATATTACCAGATATTTTACAGCTGTGTAAGGTCCTCCTGCAACACGTTCTTCTATATGTTATAGAGAAAGGGCAAATATACATATAAAGTCAATCGACTGTATGCTTGGATTGTCACAAGCCATAAGATGTCACGTATAACAACACAGAGACATCCTCTACTTTTGAGATCCAGTTTATTTTTCTAGGATGGCCAGCCAAGACAAAGAGCTTGCGTGTAATCGGACTTGACAGACTATAGCCGCAGTCATCAAGGCTGGTCCAAATATGCTTGTTCGATACGTATCCTTTCCTTCCATTTAAATGAAGGAAGCCAGGCGTGACGTTTTTAGACCTGCGAGATGCCTAGGAGTGCGGTTCCTCTCACAAAATAAATTGTGTACACTGGTTTTCTCCTCACTTGCAGGTTTTAAAACCAGTAAAGGCCAGATATGTTTTCTTTCCTCATGCCAATTTAGCACGGAAAATTAACATATCCCAAACCCAACTGACAAGCGAAAGCTGCCAGAATATTTTTGCCGCAAATGGTAATTGACTTGGAGGCAGTGTAATGGTTTGACACCATGTCATTGCTAGACGAGGTGGAAAGGTGCATGTAAGGGGGAAATTATTCTTGGTAAGTTTTCTTCATACTTTGCTGACAAGTAACTAAAAACAATGTAAAGCCACAGACACCACCAGTGTCGGACTGGGGTTCCTGGGGTCCACCAGAGGAAACTGTTCTCAGGGCCCAACCCTTATTTCATCCATAATGTCTAATAGGTTTTGATTCAAAGAAATAGACCTTAGTGGCAAGTGACTGGCTCCAAAGACAGATCCAAATGGGATTATTTCTCCTGGACCTATGGGGCCCACTATTCCATGAGAACCTGGGCTCATCGGAGTATCCTCTGATGGCCCAGTCCAACCATGCACACCACAGATATCACACTCAAAGTCATATGGAAAGTTCTCTATTTAATATATTAAAGGGCATCTGTCACCCCACTAAAGCCTTTTTTTTTTTTGGCTACTTAAATTCCTTATACTGCGATATATCAATATATAATGCTCTTACTGATTTTCGTTCTGTATTTTCTTCAAAAAACTGACTTTTATAATATGTAAATGACCTCTCTAGCAGCAGGTAGGGCGGCTACTTGCTGGTAGCAGCCGCATCCTCCTTTCATAATGACGCCCCCTCCTCATGTTGATTGACAGGGCCAGCGAACGCGCTCGTCCTCTGACTGGCCCTGTCTGCGTTCAAAATTTCGCGCCTGCGCCGTACCGGTCTTCAGTCGGCGCAGGTGCACTGAGAGGAGGACGCTCGCTCGGCCGCTCCATCCTCAATGCGCCTGCGCCGATGACGTCACATCTACACCCGACGCAGGCGCACTGAGGGAGGAGCAGCCGAGCGAGCGTCCTCCTATCAGTGCGCCTGCGCCGACTGAAGACCGTTACGGCGCAGGCGCAAAATTTTGAACGCAGACAGGTTCAGTCAGAGGACGAGCGCGTTCGCTGGCCCTGTCAATCAACATGAGGAGGGGGCGTCATTATGAAAGGAGGATGCGGCTGCTACCAGCAAGTAGCCGCCCTACCTGCTGCTAGAGAGGTCATTTACTGTACATATTATAAAAGTCCGTTTTTTGAAGAAACTACAGAACGAAAATCAGTAAGAGCATTATATATTGATATATCGCAGTATAAGGAATTTAAGTAGCCAAAAAATATAAAAATGACTTTAGTGGGGTGACAGAAGCCCTTTAAAGGGGTTTTCAATATGGGCGACCTATCCAGTCAGGATAGGTCATCAATATCTGATCAGTGGGAGTCTGACTCCCGGGTCCCTCACCAATCAGCTGTTTGAAGAGCCCATGGCGTTCTGGTGAGCACAGTGGCCTCTTCTTTGGCCACTGAAGTCACATTCATTAGTCACAATTCAAGTGAATGGGGCCGAGCTGCAATACCAATGTACAGCGCTGTATTTGGTATGCTTGGTGGGCTGCGGGAAGTCGGACCTCCACTGATCAGATATTTAAGGCACGCCAGTCCGACATTGAACACATGCATACACATTACAAAGACAGACAGCCACACATGGGCCCCCTGGAAGCGTCGGGCCAGGGGCTACCGCCCCAAAGGCACATTAGAACGTTACATGACTTTTCAATATACAAAGGGGATTCCTCATTTTTAACAGGTTTTCCCACTAACTATATTTGTCACCTATGGCCAGAATAGGTGATAAGCGTTTGATAGCCTGGACCCTCACCGATCAATAGAACAGGGGTTCCTCTCTTCTCTGTATTCAAAGTTTATGGGATTGCTGGTGACACAAGCATATTCGCACTGCTGCTTCCAGAGTCCTCCTCAATGTGGTTGGGTGGGGGCACGTAAGCCACTAGTTGAGCATCGGTGCTTCATTGGGAGTCTCAGTCAGGACAAGAAAATGCTGTGAATATATCTCAGTTTGATAATCTGTGCCCGTACATTATCTAAATGTCGTATTATAAATCAAGCAGCAGGAATTCCACTTGATTCCCTCATTTTCAGCCATTCTGATTAGAGTCGTATGCTCTTTAGAGTCCGCACTTTTACATTGTGAACCTTCTGCTCAGGCTTGATTAATGTGTCTCTTACTAGGCTTCTAAAATAATAGGAGTCTGATAAATGCTGCAGGTTGCCAAACTACATATTGTGCGCATTTTTGCATGATAAATGACCTCACTGGCTTAGGAAAATCTAATACCAGTCTGGAGAACAGGTACAATGGGATGAGGCTAGGTGCACTGTACTATAGCCACCAGTCAGACATTTGCACTACACAGATCACTGGCCAAGTAATGTCCACCTACCTTAAGCCGCACTTGTTCATGTATGACCACTGCTCTGTTGCTGAAGGTGATGGCATTACAGAAACTAGCCTGCCTCTTTACTGCTTTCTGGGTGGTATCCATCATGATCTGGGATCCCTTGGCATGGGGATGGAAAAGGAGGGGGCTGATTACCAATCCCCCACATTGTGGCATGGGCATGCAGTGCTTCTGCTTGTGATGACATCGGTGAGAGGAGGCTGGAAATGTCCCACCTATAGAATCTGAAAAGAAAAAGGGTATAAGAAGGAGAACAATATCCAAATATTTTTCATACATTTAGTTCAAGCAATGTCTTCAATCAGTGTAGTACATAGAAGACAGGGGCCCCTGTACACATTAGATGGTCAGCCAGTCATGCCAAAATTTCTGAGTTCAGACAACGTTTACCTAATGGGTATGGCCGGACCTGTCACCTCTCCAGACATCTCCAGGAGCATCTATTCTTCTGACTCTATGTTGTTCCATTCCTTTGTCTTTTCTACTAAAAATTATGAAGGAATTGCTAGCAGTAAAGGTACAGATGGGTGTTACCAGATGGAGGGGTGCCCCTTCACAGTCTGAGGCCTGGACAGAGTCAGATACACCTGCTACTGGTGAAAGCCAGCAGTACCGTTACTGCAGACTGCTGGCAATTTATTTGTAAACTTCTAGCAGGAATAATAAAGGAATAGCACAACATAGGGTCATAATAATAGATGCTCCAGAATTGTTATTACATGGGGAATGCAAGTAGTTAGTAAAACTGACATTTCAGGAGAGGTGACAGGTCCTCTTTATGGGCCTCATAGGAGCTGGATGGGCTGCCTCTGCGGTGCATATGGCATTCTGTACAATTTCCCATCATGGTAAGTGATGGAATGTTGCTAGAATATCCAATCACGTCCTGATCGGTGGGGCCCTGCATTGTGATTGCCTGAAAGCATCGGATGTGCAAGAAAAAAATGTGAAGGAACCTCACACACATTCTAGTCTATGAGTCAGTGAAAACCATGGACACAACACAGATGTCATCCTCGTTTGGTCCGTGGTTTTCATAGATCGTTGCTAGAATATCCTCTGGAAACCAATTTTCAGCCTAGCATTGTCCGTACAGATGACACACAGAGGGCAAAAAACACGCCCAAGAACCAAACAGGGATTCTTCATGGACATCTTTACAGATGAATCATTGACCATCTTGACGTGGATATCATCATGGACGTGGAGGTGTAAGAGTCCTAAGGTACGTCCCTCAGCGGATGAGGTGCAGTGAACTATTCTTTTGGGCTTATGTGCATCATAAATATGTCTAAAATGAGATGAACCAATTTTGGCACAAATTTGTCAGAATTTAGGCGCAGCTACAATAGTGTATGTTGGCCATTGTATGTGTAATTTAAAAGTTTCAAAAGATGTACGTAGAGGAGAGAGTTCCATACAAATTTGTGTTTAGGAAGAAGTGCTCATGATCAGTTCTCCAGGTCATCAGTTACTGATGTCAGACATCTACTGATTGAGATTTTAAGGCCAGGGGTGTACATAAAGCCTGTGCCGCTACACAGCAACCCAGAAGGCGGGTGAGGCCCAGTCTAGTCACAGGGGGTTTAAAAGCAAGTAACCTGCTTCTACACTCCATGGGTCTCTCTTAGATCACACAAACATCGCCTGTCAGCCGATCACAAAGCCTTGTCTGAGCCATTTAGAGACACAGGGCCAGAATTACAAAGTCCAGTAGTTTTCAGCATAGGGAGTTAACCCCTTCACTGCCCTAGATGACCACTGATGCTATTATTACCTTGCTAGGTCACTTGAGCACCAGGGATGTTATCATTAACCCTAGTAATACTATCATTGGCCACATTCAAACCTGTAGCTCACTAGGGATGTACCATTAATCTTTTCCTCTCCTTGACCACCAATAATGTTACGGTTATCCCCTTCACTACCCTAGACCACTAGGTATTTAATAAAATAAAACCCATCACTGTTCTAGATCACCAGAAATGTTACCATTATCCTTTCACTAACTTAGACCTCCAGGGATAATACCAATTATTGTATGAGAAATTTACGATCATTATTTTAAAGGTGAGAAACTGCAAGTTGCAGGCATGATGGAGGAAAGGGGCCCACGTGCTGATTTTAGCCAGGGGCCCTCAGCTGTCTACTATCCTGGCAATACGCCATAAGATTCAGTCTTTGGTATGCACTTAAGCGGTCATTTATTGTAATAAAATACCCCTATATTAGGCGTATTTTAGGCGCAGATGGCGGTGCACCGCCATTTTTGGGGCTTATTAAGACTGTCATCTAAAACGCCGGTCTTAATAAATGTGCCCCTTAATTTTGCATCCCACAAAGACATGTTCCCATCCATATAAGAAAAAGACACCTTACTGATGTGATATAAATTTAATTAATTTAAATATGTTCATTCTATGTGCAATGCACAATATCGGAACATTGTATGGTCATATATAGGGAAAACAAAACCAAATTGTCTGACAGCCCTAAAAACTATGACACTGCATATTTATTGACAAAAAAAATTGATAGACAGCTAGATAGCCTCATATGATCCATCATAAGATGACAATAGCGGAGGAAAACGCTTCAGTTTTATCCCCATTTATTGTCAATGGGGACTAAACTGAACTGAAGGGAACAGAGTGCAACAGAATGTATTCTGTTCCGTTTCACTGTGTTCCCATGAACCCATGCAAGCAGCGTTTTTGAGTACGTACTGGGATGCGGAGCATGAAGGATCCGTCATGACTCACAATGTAAGGCGTCGTGCACACGGCCGTTGCGGTTCCGTTCCGTGCTTTGTGCGGTCCCCAATGCACGGGCAACGTCCTAGAAGCGGTCGGGACGGATCCAAACCTATTCAACTTGAATGGATCCGTGATCCATCCGTTCCGCAAAAAGATAGAACAAGTTCTATTTTTTTGAGGAATGGAAGCACGCATCGAAAAACCACGGAGTGTAGTGCTTCGTGCTTCCATTCCGCACCGCACCTCATTCAAGTGAACGGGTCCGCATCTGTGATGCGGAATGCACAAGACTGGTGCCTCGTGTATTGCGGAACAGCTGTATGCGGCCCCCAATACTGCCACGGGAGCACAACGGCCGTGTGCAAGAGGCCTAAGTCTATGGAGACGGATCAGTTTCCTCTGACACAATAGAAAACGGATCGGTCCCCCATTGACTTACAATGGTTTTAGAGACGGATCCGTCATGGCTATTTTAGACATAATACACCCGGATCTGTTCATGACATATGTAGACGATTGTATTATCAAGACTGAAGCGTTTTTGCTGATCCATGATGGATCCATCAAAAACACTGGTGTGAAAGTAGCCTTATACAGATTGTACTATGTAAACATTTCCTATATAGAATTTTACGATGATAATAATAATAAAAATAGCAACCGGCGAATTATTATTATTTTTTTTTTTCTTGGGATGTTTCTAGTTATCAACAGAGGGCCACTGCATGGGATCGAAACATTGCCATTGCAGGGTTGGTTTACAAGTTTTGCATGTGTAATGTACAGTATATAACTACTCTAATGGATACAACTACTTCAGGCAATCATATTCCAAGTATATAGTGGGCATCAAGTTACAACTCTAAATCACTCTAAATTGACTCTGCACCCAGCATTAAGGCTCCCACTGTGAGTAGAATAAGTTGTCAGGCAGCACGTTGTGTTCACATCTTTCTTCCAGATGGAAAGAGTTGTATCCAGGGACAGAACCTTTTAGAACCTAGCATGGTATCGCGGCCATGTCTAGCATGAGGTAACATGCAAGTTCTGTTATATCCCCAGCATGGTGTACAGAGTGCTCTACAGTAATAACTGCTACAGTATAGATTGTATATTGTAATTTACCATGTTGCTGCCCATATTTCTTTAGGGAACGTCATACCATGTAATCATACAAGGAAGAGTGTGCTACACTTACAATAATTCATTCCCATAGTTTGTACGGGTCTTAAAGGGACAGTGTCATCAGGCTCACGCGGGACCCCCTCCGCTTGCCAGAGTATACAGTTGTAAGAAAAAGTATGTGAACCCTTTGGAATAATATGGATTTCTGCATAAATTGGTCATAAAATGTGATCTGATCCTCATCTAAGTCACAACAATAGACAATCACAGTCTGCTTAAACTAATAACACACAAAGAATTAAATGTTACCATGTTTTTATTGAACACACCATGTAAACATTCACAGTGCAGGAGGAAAAAGTATGTGAACCCCTAGACTAATGACATCTCCAAGAGCTAATTGGAGTGAAGTGTCAGCCAACTGGAGTCCTATCAATGAGATGAGATTGGAGGTGTTGGTTACAGCTGTCCTGCCCTATAAAAAACACACACCAGTTCTGGGTTTTCTTTTCACAAGAAGCATTGCCTGATGTGAATGATGCCTCACACAAAAGAGCTCTCAGAAAACCTACGATTAAGAATTGTTGACTTGCATAAAGCTGGAAAGGGTTATAAAAGTATCTCCAAAAGCCTTGCTGTTCATCAGTCCACGGTAAGACAAATTGTCTATAAATGGAGAAAGTTCAGCACTGCTGCTACTCTCCCTAGGAGTGGCCGTCCTGTAAAGATGACTTCAAGAGCACAGCGCAGACTGCTCAATGAGGTGAAGAAGAATCCTAGAGTGTCAGCTAAAGACTTACAAAAGTCTCTGGCATATGCTAACATCCCTGTTAGCGAATCTACGATACGTAAAACACTAAATAAGAATGGATTTCATGGGAGGATACCACAGAGGAAGCTACTGCTGTCCAAAAAAAACATTGCTGCACGTTTACAGTTTGCACAAGAGCACCTGGATGTTCCACAGCAGTACTGGCAAAATATTCTGTGGACAGATGAAACCAAAGTTGAGTTGTTTGGAAGAAACACACAACACTATGTGTGGAGAAAAAGAGGCACAGCACACCAACATCAAAACCTCATCCCAACTGTGAAGTATGGTGGTGGGAGCATCATGGTTTGGGGCTGCTTTGCTGCGTCAGGGCCTGGGCGGATTGCTATCATTGAAGGAAAAATGAATTCCTAAGCTTATCAAGACATTTTGCAGGAGAACTTAAGGCCATCTGTTCACCAGCTGAAGCTCAACAGAAGATGGGTGTTGCAACAAGACAACGACCCAAAGCATAGAAGTAAATTAACAACAGAATGGCTTAAACCAAAGTAAATACGCCTTCTGGAGTGGCCCAGTCAGAGTCCTGACCTCAACCTGATTGAGATGCTGTGGCATGACCTCAAGAAAGCGATTCACACCAGACATCCCAAGAATATTGCTGAGCTGAAACTGTTCTGTAAAGAGGAATGGTCAAGAATTACTCCTGACCGTTGTGCACGTCTGATCTGCAACTACAGGAAACGTTTGGTTGAAGTTATTGCTGTCTAAGGAGGTTCAACCAGTTATTAAATCCAAGGGTTCACTTACTTTTTCCACCTGCACTGTGAATGTTTACATGGTGTGTTCAATAAAAACATGGTAACATTTAATTCTTTGTGTGTTATTAGTTTAGGCAGACTGTGATTGTCTATTGTTGTGACTTAGATGAAGATCAGATCACATTTTATGACCAATTTGTGCAGAAATCCATATCATTTCAAAGGGTTCACATACTTTTTCTTGCAACTGTATATGATGGATGCAGTCACTGAAATGTCTAGTGCCTAATACTCCAAATGTCTTGCTGGCTACGCCTGGTGATAAACCTATTGCCTAGAGCAGGGGTCAGCACCTTCCGGCCCTCCTGCTGTTGTGAAACTACTTCCCCAGCATGCACACTTGCTCTGCTGTTCTGAGCATTCGGGTAGTTGTAGTGTCACAACAGCTTGGGTGCCAGAGATTGCCGATGCCCGACTTAGGGTTTCCAAAGCTGAGCTTGAGGTGATCAGACGGTTGCTGCATCAGATTCATCTTGTAAAGGGGGTTGTCTTAACGAGGGTACCTGCTGCAGATGCTGTGCCACCCGTGAGGAGGAGATCCCCAACTCTCTGCCCCCTTCCCTACTGGTGGTGAAACCAACAAGAGTGGCTTTTCTCTCCAACATTGGAGGGTTTGTCCATGAGAACTTCTTCCTAAACACTTGAACTCATTTTTATGGAACTCGCTCTCCTCTTACATACTTCTTTTGAAACTTTTAAATGACACGTACAATTTGGGTTGGGGAGTGATAAAAAAAAGAGAGACGACAATGGAGGATGTCATGGTTTAATTATGTATTGTTATAATTTTGTGGTTTTCTAAATAAAAATTATAAAAAAAATTAAAAAAACATTACACATACAATGGTCAACATTTACTATTGTAGCTGCGCCTAAATTCGGACAAATTTTTGTCGAAATTGGTGCATCTCATTTTAGACATATTTATGATGCACATAAGCCCAAAAGAATAGTTCTCTGCACCTCATCTGAGGCACGTGCCTTAGGACTCTTACACGTTCATGTCCATGATAATATCCATGTCAAGACGGTCAATGATTCATGCGTAAAGATGTCCATGATTCTTCTCCCTGTTGGGTTCTTGGGCGTGATTTTTGCCCTCCGTGTGTCATCTGTACGGACAATGCTAGGCTGATAATTGGTTTTCAGAGACTTCTCTTAGCAACGATCCATAAAAACCACAGACCAAATGACATCTATGTTGTGTCCATGGTTTTCACGGACTCATAGACTATAATGTGTGTGAGGGATTTGTAATCATGGCAAAAATATAGCATGCTCCTGTAGTGTCACCACAGACCCATGGTTTGTGGAAAACCACCTATGTGTGAATACACGCATTAAAGTCAAGGGGTATGAGTGCTTCCCATGGAGACCATGGACTGCACACGTCTGTGATACACTGACACGTCAAAGAGACCTTAGTAGGAAAGGCCGTGGCTTACCATGAAAGTGGCATGACTTGAGATGTACCGTTTTGCACCAAAATTACAAAAATACAAAATAAACACAAGAAAAAGTAAATAAATACATATAAAGTTCAACCACAAACTAAGCCAACCAATGCCTGGTATAAAGTTAGACAAAAGTATCCAGCCATGCACCAAATTTCTCATCCAGCCTGAGCTCCTGTGATGAATCTGGCACATCTTTAGACTGCCTACATTTTAGACAGGATTAGTAAATCTGCCCTAATACATATCGCACTATTCTTAACTACAGCAAAAGATAGGCTGGCATTGTTCCCCTCCGGCATGGTAACTGACCCACAGCATACCAGGCGGACAGCAGGGAATTCAGGAGGTGTTCTTTTTTTTTTATATCGTGAGCAATGTCACAAGACAGGAGCTTTCTGCAATTACTTATCATATTCAGAAATCTTGGTCATCCTGGTTTTCCAATTTATATGTCAAAGCAGAGGAAACCCAACAATGCAGATCACTCCAAAATGCAAGTCATACAGTGTCTAGAAAAAAATGGAAAATTAATCTCCTGTGCTGTACTTTCTGAAAGAATGACAGGAAGATGCCTTCTCTTCCTCCAGATATGTTCTGTTCAGGTTTCCCCATCCGCACGCTCCTCGCTATGTAAATACTCCCTGCACACGCTTCTCATCTCCTTGTCTGCCTTCTATAGCCAACATTCTGCCAGTTTTAACCACACACATGACAGGGCTCGGACTGGGATACTCCACTCCATTTAATCACAGAATCAATAGAAAATAGATAAATAAAAGGGGTACTCCGGCTTTAATATATTGACCGGATAGGTCATCAACATCAGATCAGTGGGGGACGCCAACATCCCCCCCACTGAACAACTCTTTTCTATAACCAGAAGTAGAAGGCTCCATACATTGTGCTGCAGTTGTGCCAGCGTCCTGCAGCACAGAAGCTTCCAAAAAAAAAATTATCGCTGGGGGGGCACCCTGTGTCAGACCCAACTGATCAGATATTCATGACTCATCCGGAGGACAGGTCATCAATATCTAAAAGCAGGAGTATCCCTTTAAATTGGGTTTGAATACTACACATGCATATATAGGTTGCTAGCAAATATAACATTTTTGAACAGGACCACCCCCTCCCGTCGGTCCCCTTAATGCAGACCGCAGACCGTACCAAAAAAATAAAATACTCACCTCTCTTATCCTGCAAGCATCTCGGCTCTTCATGCAACACTGAATCTAGGCACTGACCTGACGATGCACAGCGCCAGGTCATAGTGCGCGCCTACGCACACTACGTCTTGCCCTGAAGCTGTGCGCTGCCAGGACTTAGTGCAAAACAGCCACCCAGAGAAGAAAACCAGGGAGAGGTCAGTAATACCAGCACTATATTCACCGCTTCCTGGACCTTGAGAATAACTTCATTTGTCCTCCTCCTGGGCTCCTTCCTGAGTTTGGGCCCCGTAGCAGCCGTTTCCCCTGCATTCATGGTAGCTATGACCCTGGATGGAACTGTATAGTTCTGGCGCCGTGGCTAAAGGTAACAGGTGATCTGCAGGGTATCAGATCCCCAATTATCAGATATTGCGGGTCTATCTTGAGGATAGACCATCAATGTAAGTATTCGAGAAAACCCCTTTATCTAGATCCCTGTATTCCAGTGGTGGATCCTTCAGTCACATAATCCCTATCCTGAGATCAGGAAGAAAGTGTTCCTTCAGAGAAAACCCCTTTAAAAAGGTCCTGCTCCTGCAATCTGGGAGAGGAGACAATTGAAATAGTTTCATCTCCTCTTTTGAAGTCTACGTAGTGTGTAATGAAGTGTATGTGGTGAATAGAGGCAGCGGCAATGTCACTGATCACCATCACCCAACATACGGATAGAGATGTATACCAATTATTTAAAAAAAAAGATGGCGGCGCAGCACAAAATTGGACCATGAATGAAAGGCTCATAGGTAATCTGATGGATCCCTAGGGCTACACTCCCACAACACATAGTAACACTGGCCAACAGTAACTAATACACACCACAATGTACAACATAAATCAGTGTATGTGTCTATAACCAGTGATGGAAGCATTGACAATGTAACTGTGTGTTCTGTCCACACCCGAACGCTGGGGTTTCCTTTTTTCTCTCTGTCCTTTCTGATGACATCCGTGACTTGTTTATGAATGCAAACTTCATGTAAACCTCACATGTTCTACAGAACTTCATGGAAAGATGATGCTGCTTCCCAAGAACAAATAAGGGAAGTTATTCATTATCATCATATCTTAAGCAAATTTTCCAGTGATGTCACTGGTGGGTATCAGCCAACGCTGGTTTTGTGTCCGGTGTACTGCAGAAGGCCCAGAGCTCTGTGACGGAGAACTGAGAAGATCTTTCCAGAGAAGAGCTGCTGTATGGATCTCATGACTCGTTATTTCTCAATGGACGTTCTTCTTGCAGCGCTGATGTTCTAATCCTCTGTCTGTGTTCTCTCACAGAAGATATTACACTTTACATGTGTAGAGAGGAGAGGAGAAGTACCACAGGCAAATCGGTGGGTCTAATAAGAAGGACCAATGTCAGATACTGTATTCCAGACAGGCTTGAATTCTGAGCAGCAGGCGTATCCCACATCACAACTCAATACACCATGTAGATATACCGTTTACTAGTCCTGCCAATGTCCACGCATATATGTATGTTAGGTAAGGTTCACCTATGGGGACCCCGTGCCACTGTTTGGAAGTCTATAGAAACCAAATGTACACCATAATAGTCAATGGGCACCATTAGTGTCTGCCATATGTCAGATGTGGCATTTTGTTTTTTGTTTGGAAAACGTGCCACGTATGTGAACCTAACTGTATAAGTAATTGTGATGCCATTGTCCCGGATTTTGATAGTGATGGCCTATCGTCAGGACCAATCATGAATGTCAGATTGGAATGGGTCTAAGTCCCAGCACCGATCAACTTTTTTTTTAAAGAGGCTGCGGCGCTCCGTAATCACTGTGACGTCACGTTCATTGGTCACGTGGCCCAGGTGCGGCTCAGTCCTATTCAGGTGAATAGGGCTTAGCTGTAATACCAAGCACTGCCACTATCTAATGGATGGCTCTGTGCTTGGTTTTCTGCCAGGAGGCCACAGTGCTCACAGCTGATCAACAGGGGTGCTGGGAGTCAGAGCCCCTCCAATCTGATAATGATGATCTGTCCTGAAGATATCAACATCAAAATCTCAGAAAACCCCTTTAAATTTACCCCCTGGACAAAAGATTAAGTGAAAATACGTCTTTTGCCCAAAATTTCACTTTGTTGTTCACTACATAGCCAGAAGTCCTCGGAAAGCCATCTTTCAGACCAGTCCTTTTCCTGTACAGGATTGTGGCCAGGTCAAGGCAACCGATGCAGAGATGTCTGTGTCAGCAAGGAAAAGGTAAGTGACAGTTTGCGCATGGGTCACTGCCTCCACACTGGGCCACAGCAGACGGGCCACAGGATTGATTTACTTTTTAAATTACACCCCTACCCTGCCAGACCCGTGAAGGGAAGGATGCTTACCTGTTCCCCACCGCTAGGTTCCGGCTCCGTTGGTCCCCATCTGTCTTCATTGCACTTTAGTCCCCACATGTCAACTTCCAACACCGGCTGGGTCACGTGTGCCACTTAAGCAATGATTGATTGTCTGCGACGAGGTGTCTCCAAGGGTCACTGCTGGATCATGTAGTGCTTGGGGACCACCACTGCTGAGACCAGAGATTGGCTGCAGCGGTGCACGTGACCCCATCTATGCCAGAAGTTTACAGGCGGAGAGCTGCAGAGACAGAACTGAGCTGTAAGTCCAGCGGGGTGGGGCTGTAATTTAGAAAGATAGTCAATCATGGACAACCCCTTTAAAAGGGTTGTTTCAAGGAAATAACCCACTTTTGTAAGGATGCTGGACTGATGATCAGCTAATCACCACTGGGCATTTCCCCTACAGCGGCTGCACATTATGATGACCACTCTCTGTCTTGTCTCATATACGGAGGATACCTAGTGGAGGACCACCTCCTCTATGATAATAATATGCCCTAATACAGCAGTGTGCCACTATCTAAGAATCGGAAGCTAAATAAGCCATAGGATCTTTAAAAAAAAATGTATATATATATATCTCTTAAATACCGATGCTAATATAAATATACAGTATATATATATATATATATATATTATCCATTAGTTGCAGTGTATGATCTGCAGCTCGTAAGTGTATCTTGGATACAAGTTCCATGTTCCTAAACACCAGGCCTAACCTTTCACGTACTACGTTGGTTGGAATGTGTACATATTGTTACCATCACTTTACACTGTGACTCTCCGCCGCGTGCTCCTAACATATAACATCTGCTCGTTTAATAGGTCTGTCCCTCATCCCTCTTTCCTACTGGAAGATGGTGCCGAAAACAGATAGTGATCAAGCAGTCTCTGGGGATCGCCTCCTGCTCATGACTGCCCAGAAAGTTACATTGGCCCAAATCTGTATGTATGCACCATGTGAGGCGGACAGATGGATCACTGTCACATATGGAACTAATAGCTGTGCTGATCATAATCAGAATATAATTAAAATCACATTATAGAGAATTAAACAGAAACAACTCGTAGAAAATTGAGCAGATACAACATGAGGTCTGGATTCATTCAAATGAAAGATATTTAAGGGGGACTCGAGCAGTAGCCTAATTCAGGATCCTCCAGGTAGGATTTTAGACTCCCTAGATGATGTATTTTCATGGCAATGATCAAATATGACAAGCCGCGATATTCACTGTTGGTTACCACACCAGCTGACACCCGCAAGCACTGGCGTGGGCCCGAGTCCTAAGCCAGCACCACTGAAATGACTTACCATTATGGCACAGAATGTTAACTCACTGCGCTCTGTGCTCTAATAGTAGAAATCACATTTGTCAGCAGTCATGTCATTATCATCACAGGAAGGATTACAATGGAAGATAAACTTTCTATATAGATAATACAGGATCACAGCATTCACAATAGCTCACCTCCTCGCCTATACATGCTCTGTGACCTCTGTACAGGTCACAGAGGATGTGTAGAACCCCAGCAGCTCAAACTGAGCCGAATCTTCACCATTAGGACCTCCACTGATCCCAAGAACGAGGGACACAGATTACCCCGAATAAATGGAGCTTCATGCCACCAATCTATTCATTCTCATGGAACTGCTGGAAACAGTCGACAGTTTCTCCATTCATTCGAGGGAATCTGTCACAGTCATTACTGCTGGCTGTGACCTTCTGTCTATGCTCTCGCTGCAGCTCCGTTCCTCTGTATTATTTGTGGTTCTGTATGGGTTAACTCCCCTGTATTCCTATTAGGAGTTAATCCTCTGTCTGCTCCATGGGTGTGGTCTCTCTGCTGCACCCATGGAACCTGTATATAAGGCTGAGGTTTCCTCAGTTCTGTGTCAGCTCTCCTGGTGTGTGTTGTCTTGTCCTGTCCTGCGCCTGGTTTGTACTTTCTCTCCCATGCTGCTGACCCATGGGATCTGTGTCTGTCTGTCTGTCTGTGCTCTGTGAGTTTCCCTACTTGTTCATTTGCGTCCTTTTTCCTGTCTTTCTGTTCTGCCAGTTATGTTTTAGTTACTTTGTGTTTATTCTGATGTCTGTGTTCAGCAAGCCTTTGCAGCAGAGTGGCATGACAAGGCCATGCAGATTACTACTGGTGGAGCAAGTCCTTCTCTGCTCATTGCCACTCCTGCTCCCTTGCATGAACTCCTGCTTGTATTATTTGCCCTGTTTTGTATTTACCTGTCTGTTATGTTTGCCTATGTGCCGTCGGTACCTTCTGGTACCTGTTGTCCATTCGCTCCTGCTGTCACTGTCTAGGTCACGCTCCAGAGTGGACCCTGGCAACTTTCTGCGGCTAAGTCTAACCCTACCATCTAGGGCTCTAGTGAAAACCAGGAGTTGCTTAGTTACGCCCCTCTGGAGTATTACTAGACAGTGGCGCAGTGGGGGTTTTCTCCCACTGTGCTGACGGTACATAGAGCTCATGTTTTGTCTGTGCTGCCTTCCATGTATGTTTGTGCAATAAACTCTTATGTGTCTGTACCTGATTTCCGTTTATTGCTTGACGACGCGGTGGTCTCTCCTGGGACCTCCAACTCGTGACAGAATCAAGACTCCCATTTTTGGGAAAGGTGGAGAACCCTTTGCTGGGACCTCTAGAGATCAGATGCCTATCCCCTATCCTGTGCATATTTTATCTGAATATTCATACTGACAGTTTAAAGATCCTTTTAGATACAGTACAGACCAAAAGTTTGGACACACCTTCTCATTCAAAGAGTTTTCTTTATTTTCATGACTATGAAAATTGTAGATTCACACTGAAGGCATCAAAACGATGAATTAACACATGTGGAATTATATACATAACAAACAAGTGTGAAACAACTGAAAATATGTCATATTCTAGGTTCTTCAAAGTAGCCACCTTTTGCTTTGATTACTGCTTTGCACACTCTTGGCATTCTCTTGATGAGCTTCAAGAGGTTTTCACTTCACAGGTGTGCCCTGTCAGGTTTAAGAAGTGTGATTTCTTGCCTTATAAATGGGGTTGGGACCATCAGTTGCGTTGAGGAGAAGTCAGGTGGATACACAGCTGATAGTCCTACTGAAAAGACTGTTAGAATTTGTATTATGGCAAGAAAAAGGCAGCTAAGTAAAGAAAAACGAGTGGCCATCATTACTTTAAGAAATCAAAGCAAAAGGTGGCTACTTTGAAGAACCTAGAATATGACATATTTTCAGTTGTTTCACACTTGTTTGTTATGTATATAATTCCACATGTGTTAATTCATAGTTTTGATGCCTTCATAGTCATGAAAATAAAGAAAACTCTTTGAATGAGAAGGTGTGTCCAAACTTTTGGTATTTACTGTACATCCTAGAGACAGTAATAAAAACCCTTCAAGCATATTACAACCACACATAGGCATTCTCTGAGATGAGATGTCTACTTCTTCTCAAGTCGTTTGGTCCTCATTAGGACTCCTCATTAAAGTTTTCACAAACTGCATAAAACTATCATTCCCAAGAAACAATTAACCTTGACAGAAACACTGGGTTGAACATTGGGACATACTTAGATCTATTGTAATCCAATATCTAATCAGCATTAATGTACGCCTGATTTATTGTCTGCCGATGTCATGGACCACCTGGAAGGTTCTATGCCTTGATCTCCATTACAACCCCTTCTATCTAGGGCTCTCTGCTCCAGTGCTGTCATCCGCAATGTGCCACTGGGGAGGATAATAAGAATACACAAAATAACAATGGTCATACGGAACATGTGGTCTTCAGGACAGATGCCCAAAAGTTAATCTCTTAAGTAGCCCTTAAAGGGGTTGTCTGATAGGACTTGGTCCAGAATGGGTTTTAAAAAATAATATAATAATTTCCTCACCGACTCCCCGCCGTTCTCACACTTACTGGGTGCCCTGTGCTCTCCGACTCCTGGTCCTGTCTCGACAGACAGGAAATGACAAGAAATGCAGTCTTAGCCAATCACTGACCGAGGCGGATCACTGCTCTGGAAAGTGACTGGCTGAGTGGGCATTTCCTGTCAAGTCTTTCGAGATCAGCTAGGGGTTACGGAAATAGTATAGCTTGCTGTGCTATGCTGTTTGCATAGGTCATATTCACTGCCATGGGAGATATGAAAACAGCGGAGCACTTCTAAGTTTCTGTCACTTCGGGCACCCCTGGCGGGGGCTTATTGTGTGTTATTCCCATCTCAGCCATTACAGGTTAAATTTAGGTTGCACAGGTTTTTTGTTAACCTTTAGCAATACAAATTTTACAGTTTATACAATACCACACAAATGGCGAATAAAGGGAATGTATCAGGAAATAACACATTAAATTGTTTAATATATTATTTTTCAGACTGTTCAGCCTTTTTTTTTTTTTTACTTGTTTGACTATCCACAAAATTTAAGTTTTCATAATAGCACATGGAGCAGAGACATTAGGCTGGGACTTTTAGTCTCGCTTGTCAGCTTTGCCGTATAGACTGGGTCAGAGTCAGCAGAGGGAAGGGATCTAACGATTGCTCTATTGTGGTGCTGGTGACCTAGATTAGACAGGATAGTAATACTAAGTACACAGATATGGCTCTCCATTCATGTACCCTGCTGCCCCCTGGTGTCGGGGGAGGAGCTGTACTCCATAGCTTCCTAGAGACTGTAATCATTTATGGCATATCTCTGTTAATAAACTTTTACTTATTGCAACAGGATTGATATACAAAGTGTTTCTTTTTTTTGTGGACAACTTATCAAAAAGTTACAGACTGAAAACATTTTTCACTGACGAATTGGGAAAACATAATAAATGATTTTAAAGTGTACCTAACCTTCTGAACAAGTTTATTAAAACCTATTCTAGATACTACAGGGCACATTTATTAAGACCGGAGTGTTAGACGCTGGTCTTAATAAACCCTTAAGCTGGCGGTGGTTCCGCAGAAGTTATGAAGAGCCTGCGTCCGCTTGCTCCTCTAAAAGCTCTACCTAGCACATCAGTGCAGGAGACCCTGTACCAATGTGTTACGCCAGGCAGTGTGGAGTGGGACAGGAAGGAACAGAGACGTCCTATGCAGAGTTCCTGCCTGTGCTCACCCCGCTTTGCTTAAGTCTTGCATAGCACAATGGTATAGGGCAGTGATGGCGAACCTATGGCACGGGTGCCAGAGGCGGCACTCAGAGCCCTCTCTGTGGGCACCCGCACTGTGAAAAAAGTCTGTGTTGTACCAATATGCCTTAGACTTTTCCTGCCATTCATCAGCGCAGGGTGCACTATGAACAGCACAGGCAGGGCACTGAATGGCAGGGCACATATTATAGCTAAATGATAAAGTACATGGAATATATACTATATTGAACTATAGTATTCAGGTTAAATTGCCGTGTTGGCAGTTTACGATAAACAAGTGGGTTTTGGGTTGCAGTTTGGGCACTCGGCCTCTAAAAGGTTTGACATCACTGCTATAGGGTCTCCTGCACCGATGTGCTATGGAGGAGTCAGCGGGAACAGGTGGGAGCTCTGCATAGCACATTGCTGCACCTGTCTGTGCCCACTCTGTTAAACCCTGGCATAGCACATTAGGTGTGTTATGCCAGAGCAGAGCGGACATTGCACAGGTAGGAGCAACGATGTGTGCTTCTGCCAGTACAGTGCTCACTGTGG
Organism: Bufo bufo; assembly: GCF_905171765.1. Lineage (NCBI taxonomy): Eukaryota > Metazoa > Chordata > Amphibia > Anura > Bufonidae > Bufo > Bufo bufo. Next base: position 72,886,168 of record NC_053394.1, on the reverse strand, counting down.
CCCCTATGTCTGCAGTACAGTGGATGTCATACATCATTGACATACATTGTCATACATCATTGACATGTCAGCGTTGTACGAGTGTACGGATTCCAAAGCGCTACAGACGCCTGAACAGTAAAAAAAATAAAAATTACGTTTAATACAAAAATTAATGATATGGCATTTAGAATAGTTTTTAATTAACTTATTCAAAAGATTAGGTACACTTTAGGCCTAGAGCTCAATACAGTGTCACTGGGGTTCCTTGGGTCCACCAGAGGAAATTATTCTTGGGGCACAACACCTATATAATCAATAATGTTTAATAGGTTTTGAATCAATGAAATAAGCCCTAGTGGCAAGTGACTAGCTCCAAGGGCCTTCAAATGGGGTTTTCTCCTGTTTCTTTGGGACCTATTATGCTATTAGTGCCTGGGCCCACAGGAGGATCCTCTGGTACTCTGGTGGGCGGGTTCCTACCTCAATATACTAATAAGAACTCAATGCCATAATTACCAATGTTTAGGTTGATAAAATCGGGGCATACAAAACCCCACCACTGGGACAGCCCCACTACCACCCACTTATGGTGGGGTTATCGTTAGTCACACCCATTTTGGGGCACTGGACAGCCTGAATTTGTGAGGACTGTCTCTGAAAATTTGAGACAGTTGGCCACTATGCAAAACGAGTATTAACTGGGAACTGTAAAATAATAATTACCACCATTTTTAACCTACTCCAGTGCCACCAGCCTAAAATAAATTCCCTAACATGTCTCTAGTTTCTTTTTTATGGACACAGGAAAAAAAGTCCCCTATCTTTAAGGACCGTTCAGGAGTTTATGGATGGTTTGCAACCCTGCATTGCAGCTGCCCTAAAGCTCACACACTCTCTGCTGCACCATTTGTATTTGCATCCTTTTTGCCACAGATATATTTTTATTCTAATGCAATTTACAACAATTTTATCAAAAGGCACTTGTGTATGGTGGATGGTAACTCTGTCTCAAGTGTCTTCAGTTTGGGGTTTTTGGAAAAAGTAACCATTTTATTCCATCTCTCCTCTGGAGTAGCTAAAAAAAATTGAGACTAATTTTTTTTTTAACAATAGCACACAGAACTAAAAATGACAAAAGAGGCGCAAAACACTCTAAAACAAGTGCAAAATTCTTTATAAATGTGACAACTTTGGGGTTTCGCTCTGGTAGATAGGGTAAGCGGGAGCAGTACAGAGGCAAAATACAAGTTATTAACTCAAAACGTCAGTGTTTATTCACACTTGAGGCAATTACACAAAACAGCACGTAACTTTGCAGTCTTGGTGTTAATTCACACACAATGTAAAGTTCATATAACACAAGTCACCTTGCTGGCAGTTCTACCTCCAGTAGTCCACAGCAGGCTTTAGGGTGACTGTTTCCCCAGCATGCGACTCTCAGCCCTCCAGCACGGCACAAAGCCTCAGATCCCAAAAACAGAGACATCTCTGCTGAGCCCAGCTGCCTATTTAAGGACAGCCAGGTGCTGCAAAAACCCAGACCAGAGTTTAAGTGCCGGCCCGGGTTTTGGCAGCACCTGGCTGTCCTTAACCCCTTAAGGACTCAGCCCTATTTCACCTTAAGGACTTGGGCATTTTTTGCAAATCTGACCAGTGTCACTTTAAGTGCTGATCACTTTAAAACGCTTTGACTTATCCAGGCCATTCGGAGATTGTATTTTCGTCACATATTGTACTTCATGACACTGGTAAAATCATGTAAAAAAAAATCATTTTTATTTATAAAAAAATACCAAATTTACCAAAAATTTGAAAAAAATTGCAAATTTCCAAGTTTCAATTTCTCTACTTTTATAATACATAGTAATACCTCCAAAAATAGTTATTACTTTACATTTGGATCATTTTGGGAATAATATTTTATTTTTTGGGGATGTTACAAGGCTTAGAAGTTTAGAAGCAAATCTTGAAATTTTTCAGAAATTTTCAAAAACCCAATTTTTAGGGACCAGTTCAGGTCTGAAGTCACTTTGCGAGGCTTACATAATAGAAACCACCCAAAAATGACCCCATTCTAGAAACTACACCCCTCAAGGTATTCAAAACTGATTTTACAAACGTCGTTAACCCTTTAGGTGTTCCACAAGAATTAATGGAAAATAGAGATACAATTTAAAAATTTCACTTTTTTGGCAGATTTTCCATTTTAATATTTTTGTTCCAGTTACAAAGCAAGGGTTAACAGCCAAACCAAACTCAATATTTATGGCCCTGATTCTGTAGTTTACAGAAACACCCCATATGTGGTCGTAAACCGCTGTATGGGCACACGGCAGGGCGCAGAAGGAAAGGAATGCCATACGGTTTTTGGAAGGCAGGTTTTGCTGGACTGTTTTTTTTTACACCATATCCCATTTGAAGCCCCCCTGATGAACCCCTAGAGTAGAAACTCCATAAAAGTGACCCCATCTAAGAAACTACACCCCTCAAGGTATTCAAAACAGATTATACAAACGTTGTTAACCCTTTAGGTGTTCCACAAGAGTTATTGGCAAATGGAGATGAAATTTCAGAATTTCAATTTTTTGGCAAATTTTCCATTTTAATCCATTTTTCCCAGTAACAAAGCAAGGGTTAACAGCCAAACAAAACTCAATATTTATGGCCCTGATTCTGTAGTTTACAGAAACACCCCATATGTGGTCGTAAACCGCTGTACGGGCACACGGCAGGGCGCAGAAGGAAAGGAATGCCATACGGTTTTTGGAAGGCAGATTTTGCTGGACTGTTTTTTTTGACACCATGTCCCATTTGAAGCCCCCTGATGCACCCCTAGAGTAGAAACTCCAAAAAAGTGACCCAATTTTAGAAACTACGGGATAGGGTGGCAGTATTGTTGGTACTAGTTTAGGGTACATATGATTTTTGGTTGCTCTATATTACACTTTTTGTGAGGCAAGGTAACAAGAAATAGCTGTTTTGGCAGCGTTTTTATTTTTTGTTATTTACAACATTCATCTGACAGGTTAGATCATGTGATATTTTTATAGACCAGGTTGTCACGGATGCGGCGATACCTAATATGTATACTTTTTTATTTATTTATGTAAGTTTTACACAATGATTTCTTTTTTGAAACAAAAAGAATCATGTTTAAGTGTTTCCATAGTCTGAGAGCTATAATTTTTTCAGTTTTTAGGCGATTACCTTGGGTAGGGTATGATTTTTGCGGGATGAGATGACGGTTTTATTAGCACTATTTTGGGGTGCGTGTGACTTTTTTATCGCTTGCTATTACACTTTTTGTGATGTAAGGTGACAAAAAATAGCTTTTTTTACATCGTTTTTATTTTTATTTTTTTACGGTATTCATCTGAGGGGTTAGGTCATGTGATAATTTAATAGAGCAAGTTATTACGGATTCTGCGATACCTAATATGTATACTTTTTTTATTTATGTAAGTTTTACACAATGATTTCATTTTTGAAGCAAAAAATATCATGTTTTTAGTGTTTCCATAGTCTGAGAGCCATAATTTTTTCAGTTTTTGGGCGATTACTTTGGGTAGTGTATGATTTTTGCAGGATGAGATGACTGTTTTATTGGCACTATTTTGGGGTCCATATGACTTTTTGATCGCTTGCTATTACACTTTTTGTGATGTAAGGTGACAAAAAATGGTTTATTTAGCACAGTTTTTATTTTTTATTTTTTACGGTGTTTATCTGAGGGGTTAGGTCATGTGATATTTTTATAGAGCCGGTCGATACAGACGCGGCGATACCTAATATGTCTACTTTTTTTTTTCTTCCTATTTTTTACCTTTTTTTTTTTACTTTATTTGGGGAAAATGACGTTTTTGTTTATTTTTAATTGAAACTTTTAATATTTGGGGGGGAAACTTTATTTTTTTAACTTTTTTTTAGCTTTCTTTTATGTCCCACTTTGGGACTTCAACTTTTGGGGGTCTAATCTCTCGAGACCCCCCCCCCCCCCCTGGCTTTGTGACAGGATGCCCGCTGAATGATTTCAGCGGACATCCTGTTGCGATTAACCCCCGCCGCGCCGAAAATCGCGATTTAAACTTAGGACGTACCGGTACGTCCTGAGTCCTTAAGGACTCGGGAAACAGGGCATACCGGTACGTCCTAAGTCCTTAAGGGGTTAAATAGGCAGCTGGGCTCAGCAGAGATGTCTCTGTTTTTTATTTAACCTCACCTGACTGGAAACCAGCCCAGCCGCACATGCTGGGAGGAAAATACCTGCCTTGCCAGACACAACCCCTCACTGTGTCACACAATATTAATAAATCCCCCTATTATTTCTGTTTATTTAACCTAAATTTGTATAATCTATGTATAGCGCAGTGGAAAATGCTGGTGCTAAGCCAGGGGCGGACTGGGAACTTAAAGTGACCCGGTTTTTTAGTCTGGTCCAAACTGATGGAAGGCATGGCCAGCAATACTGTATTGTGGCACATTATACCACCCCAACAGAGCCAAATACTACAGTCCATCACAAAATACTGAGGCCAGCAGCACAAAATACATCCCCAAACACTTCCACTGGCTGGCTGTGAGGAGGGCTCAGGTGGCCCCCTGGGCATCGGCCCACCGGGAAATTTCCCTGTAAGGTCTATGGCCAATCCGCCCCTGTGCTAAGCAACTTGAAATAAATAGTGCATAGGGCCGATGTATGAAATGGTCTAAGATCACGGATCGGTCACGGATCAGCTTTTATTTTGAATTATAGGCTTGAAAAATGAAAGCTGTGCTGTGATTGGTTGGTATGGACAACTAAGGCAGTCTTTCCATCAGACAGCTTCAGCCATCGTCTCCTATATGTTTATGCACTCATAGTTTATTCAGGAACTTTACATGCCCTTAGCAGATACATCAATACAGACTAATGACAAACAAGTAAAATCCATCTAGAAAAATACTGAACACTCAATCACTCAGATAAAAGCATCATTTACAGCCTCCATTTCCCAGGGGGAAATACTATAGATTGAATATAATGTGCTAAAGCGTATAAGCCAGAACACAGAGAGCGCATAGTTCACAAACTTGTACAGTAACCACAGACTTAGAAATCATAAATTACCCCCTTTAAAGCCCTTGTCCCACGAAACATATTCTACATTTTTCAAACCATCACCTGGATCTGAATACTTTTATAATTGCATGTAATTAAAAATGTATTATTGCCAGTGAGCTATTCAATAAAATGTATCTGTATAGCGCCACCTGCTGTTTGTTTGTTTCCTTATTTTTTTGTCCGTCCCACTTTGCTGATCAAACATGCTCAGTTTAAGGCCTCATGCACACGACCGTTTTTTTTTTTTTAAGGTCCGCAAAAACGGGGTCCGTAGGTCCGTGATCCGTGTCTGTTTTTTCTTCCGTGGGTCTTCCTTGATTTTGGAGGATCCACGGACATAAGGAAAAAATCGTTTTGGTGTCCGCCTGGCCGTGCGGACCCAAACGGATCCGTCCTGACTTACAATGCAAGTCAATGGGGATGGCCCCCCCTCCCTCCCTCTAATATATTAATTTCATTGGTGGCCAGTGTGCGACCCCCCTGGCCCCCCCTCCCTCCCTCTATTGTATTATTTTCATTGGTGGCACAGTGTGCGGCCTCCCCTCTCCCCCCCCCCCGATCATTGGTGGCAGCGGAGAGTTACGATCGGAGTCGCAGTTTAATTGCTGGGGCTCCGATCAGTAACCATGGCAACCAGGACGCTACTGCAGTCCTGGTTGCCATGGTTACTTAGCAATATTAGAAGCATCATACTTACCTGCTGCGCTGTCTGTGACCGGCCGGGAGCTCCTCCTACTGGTAAGTGACAGGTCTGTGCGGCGCATTGCTTAATGATCTGTCACTTACCAGTAGGAGGAGCTCCCGGCCGGTCACAGACAGCGCAGCAGGTAAGTATGATGCTTCTAATATTGCTAAGTAACCATGGCAACCAGGACTGCAGTAGCGTCCTGGTTGCCATGGTTACCGATCGTAGCCCCAGCGATTAAACTAGGACTCCGATCAGAACTCTCCGCTGCCACCAATGATCGGGGGGGGGGGGGGAAATGGGGAGAGGGGAGGCCGCACACTGTGCCACCAATGAAAATAATAAAATAGAGGGAGGGAGGGGGGCCGGGGGGGCCGCATACTGTGCCACCAATGAAAATAATACAATAGAGGGAGGGAGGGGGGGCCGCACACTGTGCCACCAATGAAAATAATACAATTGAGGGAGGGAGGGGGGGCGGCCGCACACTGTGCCACCAATGAAAATAATAAAATAGAGGGAGGGAGGGGGGCCGGGGGGGGCCGCACACTGTGCCACCAATGAAAATAATACAATAGAGGGAGGGGGGGGCCGCACTGGCCACCAATGAAATTAAAACTGGGGAGGGAGGGGGGTCTGACACCTGCTGCCTGGCAGCCCCTGATCTCTTATAGGGGGCTATGATATGCACAATTAACCCCTCAGGTGCAGCACCTGAGGGGTTAATTGTGCGGATCACAGATCCCTGTAAGAGATCGGGTGCTGCCAGGCAGCAGGGGGCAGTCATGTACACAGTTCTTAGTATATTCTAACTAGAAGCATCCCCATCACTATGGGAACGCCTCTGTGTTAGAATATACTGTCGAAGTGAAAACTCAGCTGTGAAAAAGCTTTTATGCAGACGGATCTTCGGATCCGTCTGTATGAAAGTAACCTACGTCCACGGATCACGGACGCGGATGCCAATCTTGTGTGCATCCGTGTTCTTTCACGGACCCATTGACTTGAATGGGTCCGTGAACCGTTGTCGGTCAAAAAAATAGGACAGGTCCTATTTTTTTGACGGACAGGAAACACGGATCACGGATGCATTTTCCGATTTTTCCACGGACCCATTGAAAGTCAATGGGTCCGCGAAAAAAAAAAGGGAAAACGGCACAACGGCCACGAATGCACACAACGGTCGTGTGCATGAGGCCTAAATCTCAGTTTACACATAACAAATGTAGGGAGCTCACCAGAATAGTGCTTGGCCTGCTATAGCCACCTAGCTATAATTATAAATTATTCAAAACAATGGCTGATGATTTTAAGTATTTTTAGATAATATGAATTGTTTTTAATGTGATATTGAATTCTATATTGATTACTTAAGAGCTGGCCATTGGTTTGAATAAATCTTAGTTTAAACTGTATCCAGTCATATGTCAGCAGCTGTGTCAGTTACAGTGAGAGAGCTTCAGCAGAAAGGACACGCCCCCTGAGCTGCAACAGAAAGGACACGCCCCCTGAGCTGCAGCAGAAGGGACACACACCCTGAGCTGCCAGACTGAAGATAATCTAGCAGAACAATTGGAGCAGTAAATGGGGAGATCTCTGGATCCATGTGAGGTCCAGGGCTGGTTCTAGCTTTGTTAGAAAGAGATTGTCATGTACTATATGATGACATCAGTCATGGCATAACCACTTAAAGGAACATTGTCATCAATCTGGCTTAAAAGGGCTGTCCATTTTTAAAAGGGTTTCTGAGACTTTTATACTGATGATGACCTATCCTCTGGATAGATCATCGATATCCGATTGGTTGGGGTCAGACACCCGGGACCCGAGCCGATCAGCTGTTTGAGGAGGCACCAGCACTCACAGTACCACCACAGCCTTCTCGGAGCTTTGCCTTGGCCATAGGATGCAAATTCATCGGTCACGTGGCCTAGGCGCAGTTCAACCTCATAGATACCAAGGACAGCCGCTATACAATGTACGACTCTGTGCTTAGTGACCTGTGAGAAGGCCTTGCAGGATCGCCAGTGCCTTCTCAAACAGCTGATCGGTGGGGGTCCGACACCCAGGACCCCCATTGATCAGATACTGATGACCTAACCAGAGGACAGATCATCAGTAATAAAATCTCGGAAAACCCCTTTAAGCATGAATTCTACGTGGATTTCGCTCCTCTTAGTATAAGGCTACATGCACGCAAACGTTGTTTGTTTCCGTGTCTGTTCCGTTTTTTTTTGCCGATAGGATGCGGACTCATTAATTTCAATGGGTCAGTAACAAAATGAGGTCAGCACACCGTGTGCTGTCCGCATCAGTATGTCTATTCCGTAGCCCCGCAAAAAAAATAGGACATGTCCTATTCTTGTCCGTTTTAGGCATTGTTACAATTGATCCGCAAAAAAAACGGATGGCATACGGATTTCATCTGTGTTTTCTTGTAGATCCGCAATTTGCGGACCGCAAAACACATACGGTCGTGTGCATGTAGCCTAATGCATCCTGACGTCTGCCAGAGCAGCAGCAATTGCTAATTAGCCTCTCTCTGCTTTGACTCCTAGAGGATGACCCCTTTAATGTGTCTATTACATGCTGCTTAATGTCTTATTAGCCATAATGGAGGCAGACCAGTTTATTCCAGATCACACCACTAAGTTCTCTCCATCCCATGAAACAGACAGGGTCCGTTGTCTATGATGATAAATCCCTATCTCAGTTCTCTTAATAAAAATTAAAAAAAAACAACATAAATAATTTAACATGTGGAAAAAATAATCTTGAATTTAAACCTTTTACCGTGGTGAAATACATTACAGTGGCTCATCTGTTTTTCGGTACAGCTGTGTACATGAGATAATGTAATACACAATGTCAGGGCAGCTTTTCTTGCATATCTGAGATGTTTTTCCTCAGTCCAAGTACTTCCTTCCATCTGTTTTTGGATTTTCCCGAAACACAACATTACAATGTCTAGATTAGAAAATGAAAAAAAAAAAAAAAAGAAATACGTGTGGTGTGTCTAGTAAACACATGTAATTGCCGTGTGTCTAGTAAACACATGTAAATGGCCTCTCGCCCTGTCCAAAACATCACACTCTGCAGCTCCTGCACAATGTATACAGTTACGCCCTGTGTCCGTCGCCCGGGTCATGTGATCAGCAGGTAACGGGCAGTGTAAATAAACATTGAGAGCAGGGCAATATTTAGGAAACAAACCAAGATTATAATAGGGATAAAGGCTAAATAAAGTACAATGTAAACATCCCGACAAGGCGACACGTGAAGACTTGGAAGTCAAGGTTACTACAGTCCGAACTAATTTAGTTTATTTTGTGATAATGTGGGCCCATGACGTACGATGGTGGCCTGGTTTTTGATTACATGAATTACCATTTCTGCCCCAAAAAGCTTGAAATCTATGAATACAAATCTAGATTAAAGGGAACCTGTCATCACCTTTATGCTGTCCATACTAACGGCAGAATAAAGTAGAGACAGGTGAGTTGATTTCAGCGGTCTGTCATTTAAAAGTTAAAAGTAAGTGGTTGTCGAGAACCAACATCACAATCATTGCAGACTGGGCCTGGAAAAGAGTCACGGCCACCTGAGAAGAGTCCTGGTTATTCATGATTTCCTGCTCTCCTGCCCACCTGCTGATGACTGACAGTCTTCTACCTAGTTTTCTCCCTTTCTCTCTAGGAGAGAACTACCAATCATCAGCAGATGGGCGGGAGAGCAGGAGATTATAATAACCAGGACTATTCTCAGGTAGATTTGACTCTTTTCCAGGCCTGGGCTGCAATGATTATGATGCTGGTTCTCGGCAACCACTTACTATTAGTTCATGAGTGACACACCGCTAAAATCAGCATGTCTGTCACTATTTTATGCTGCCCTCAGAGAGGTCAGCATAAAGTTGATGACAGATTCCCTTTAACTAATCCATGATAGCTGATAGAATCTGTTAGGGCTCATGCACACAAGGAGTTTTCCAGGATTCCTATATTGAAGACCTCTCCTCAGGATAGATCATCAATAACTGATGGGGGGACCAGCGTTGTCAGAAGAGGCCGCAGCGCTCCATTGAATGCTGCAGCCTCTTCCTAGGCCGTCACATTCATCGGTCACATGGACTATGTACAGCTCAGTCCTATTCACGTGAATGGGCCTAGGCTGTACTATCAAGCTCAGATGCTTTGCAATGGACTGCGCTGTGCAGGCCACAGTGTTCACCAGACGACTGATCTGGGGCCAGGTGTCGGACCTCCACCGATCAGCTATTGCTGACCTATTCTGAGGATAGGTTATCATTATAGGTGCCCCGGAAACCTGCCTTTAAACTTGTGCGAGTTCTGTCAGTGAAAAACTGTCATCTTTCCCTCAATTTTGCCTCTGTGATTTCACAGATTCTGTTAAGTTCTTGTGTTTTTTCCACACAGATGTCATCAGTTTTTATGCGTTTTAAAAACAGAATAATGACACACAGCATCTCCTAGCCACCATCAGTGAAAAATGGACAGGCCTCCAGTGTGGTTCAGTTTTTTCACTAACCCGTTGACTTGAATTGGCAAGTCCTATGTAAAAAGTGCAATGCAATGCATGCTGTGTGTTTGGTGGTGTTTTAAATGTAGACCCACTCATTTCTAAGGGGTTCTTCTTGTGTAAAAAACACACAATATGTGCTCTCTGATTAACAGGGCCAGGTTCCTGCATAGTCATCTTGCTTTGCCCTACCAATAAAGAAGGAGAGGGAAAGGCTGGCAGAAGAGGCAGGAGGAATAGGGGTGCACAGTTTGGCTTGGGTCCGCCCTCGGTGCACTTAACTGCTCATCTCCTTATGGATTTAAAGCACATTTTTTTCAGAATGAAGCAACAGATCTCTAAGTGAAAGGTATCATTACTGTAGCTGGCCAGCTAAGACCTGTCCTAGGTTGCTAATATAGCTTATATGTTTATACAGCTAAACCTGCCAATAACCTTAATACAGTTCCTATGTTTGTGTGTTGAAGACAAAAGCAGAGTTATTTACAGTGACTTCATGTTTGGATGTCATAAAACTGTTATATATTGTATTCACAGAAGCAGAAAAGATAATATGCCTTTAAGATTCATTATATACTGTAAGGTAAGCTCAATGACACAGCAGAAACAACAGAAAACATAAAGTTAAACTGTTGTTGCTGGACAGGAGTTTTGACCAATCACAGCTAGCCTCACACACAGCCTGTGTGGGAAATTCCTCTAGCAGGAGCTGCTAGAAATCATTATTCGCCAGAGAGAGAAGCTGAACAAACATTCACTCCACTAAGAGCTGTGTTTTATGTAAGCAGAGAGACCAAAATAGGTATTTAAAACAGTTATATAATGTTCCTACTGTTAATATAGCGATTAGAACTGTATACTGAACCAGTTATATGTGTGTTTACTTACAGTTCCACCAATTGCAAACTACAAAGTTCACAATCCAAATTCAAATTCCATATTGCAATCCAAATTGCATACAACCATACCAGATTATACTCAACCAATCTGCCAATAGTTACTGCTAACTGCATACTGCAAATTGCGACCAAATTCAGCAAGTAGAACTATTAGTTAGACCTCAGATATACCTCTCAGAGAGATCATAAAGTGCTTAAATAACTTAAAGTGAGAGTACAGATACTGAAGAGAGAAATATATCCACCCTTTTATGTTGAATGACAGGATTGAACAGTTGAACATACCGCCATTTTGTGATATCTTTTCAACACGTGTTATGTACATGGACTATCTACTGCGGAGGCGGCAGTGTTATATATGAAGAGAAGTTGAAGTTAATAAAGAAGTTATTTCAAGCATTTGGTGTGCTCTTTAAACCTACTGTTTCCATAGAACGGCGCAAGAGTAATTACATAGTAATAGACAGTCTGGTTAGACTAAAAAGTCAGAGATATCAGAATTATTTTAATGCCACAGCGCAAAAGGCACTTCATAGTGCTGCGTCTGCCACAATTACACCCAGCTGAGCTAGCTCTACAAGGTACTGTACCTAGTTTAACTGTGAATTTTCAGATGATAGATTCTCTTTAAAGTGGTTAACAAGGTTCCCCTTCAATCTAAAAAAGAGCTCATCTGTCCTCTCAGCAAAGCCCTTGTCTGCTCAAAGTCAACATTCATACCTTGTGTCAGTACTTCTTGGGTTCCACAACTGCCTGGGGAAATTGGTGTATATAATACATCATCCCGCTTCTCAGTCATGACCAACTTGTAAAAATTCACATTGCATTGGGGATGGGGGGGGGGTCTCTTAAACTTAGTACACTAAATGTAAAAATGGTCCTCGATGTGGACCTGGTTAAAAGTACCTTACTTGTTCTAAAGTATCCATGTATAACGCACCCTTAAAGGTGTTATCCCAAAAACAGCCTTTATTACCTACCAGCGAGACAGGTGATATTTTTCTTATTTTACTCACTTATATAGCGTTGACATATTCCGCAGCTCTTTACAGACATTAGCATCAAGCTGTCCCCAATGGGTCTCACAATCTAAGGTCCCTATCACTATGTCTTTGAAGTGTGGAAGGAAACTGGAGCATCCTGAGGAAACCCACACAAACACAGGGAGAACATACAAACTCCATGCAGATGTTGTCCATGGTCATATTCAAACCCAGGACACGAGCGCTACAAGGCACCACCGTGCTGCCACTATGCTGCTCATATCAGATCCCCCAGGATCCAACCTCCCCAGAATGTGGATCCCAGAGTCTCCTCTCTAAATGATATGGAAGTTGGTCCACCTCCCTATTCACATCTATGAGACTGGAGGAGTACTGTCTACATCAGTTGCACAGAAATGAATGGAATGGTGAACCAACATGTGCACATGCAGACAGGGGACTTTGGTGCCTTCATTCTCTGGATTACAGGGGGTCCTACAGGTTGGACCCCCAACCATCTGACATTTTTCCACCTATCCTACCCCATTTAAAAGAACTGATAGATTGTGTTAGAACCAGTGCATGGCCAGATGGAGAGGTATATGACCTATGTTTTAGTGCTGTTTTTTAGTTTTTGTTTTTTGAGTCCTGTGCCCCCTCAAGTCTAGGTAATAAGTGCATCAATTTTTCCTTGGGTGTTCCTTTAAAAGGACTTTTTTTTCCCACCACATCCCAATGACTCAGGGGGATTACTTCTGTTTTGAAGGACACAGTTCTGAAGGCCAATCAATTTGGCCACCCGCTCTGTAGCCAAACTGAATATAAATCCTGTAGAGCCATTACAGTGTGCAAAAAGCCACCAGTAAAATATAACATTTACCTTTTCTTACGTATTGTTTATTCACAGAGGAGATTTTAGTTTACCTTAAGCAACACCCTAGACATGAAAGACAAATCGACATCACAATGTAATTTACACGTACAGGGATCGGTTTACATCTCCACGACGGTGAGGAGAACCCATTCAGCTCAAGGGCATTTCAAAGTCATTTTTTGATTTCTTTATACTACATGTAACAGTAGAAGATATTAAGTAGCAGCTCCATGTCAATTACATGAGGCCTCTGTAGAATCCGTGGCATTAAATACGTTTAGTCACGTTTATAAACACATTAAAAGGGTGGGGGATACACTAGACGCCAGGAGTGATGGTTAATGGGATTTTAGGAGTGGGAAGATGGTGGTCAGGCAGTTTCAAAGATATGGTTTTTAAGGTATTTTTGAACAGCAACGATCAATAAATGTACACACTGCCTCACTGAGAGTGTCTGCTATACACCCCAATTTTGGGGAGTGTTTCTTCCAACATGCCCCCCCCCCTTCCCCCTTCCCCCCAGATAGTAGGGTGGTTGGTTTAATTAATTTAATTAATTTTAACTTGTTAGTGTAAATACTAGCGATGACCTAAATGAGCTTCGTAACGTTTACTGACAGCAGCCCAAGCAACAAGCAGTCTGGTGTTGTCCTGCTGAAAAACATGGCTCCTGGGACATTTTGGAGAAATGGCATTACTACTACTTCTACAACCAAATCAATGTAACGCAGAGCTGTTTGACTTCGTATACCTGATATTAAGACTAGAAGGGTTTGTCTACCATACCTTATGCCACTCCCCACCATAATCCCAGGAGTAGGAACAGTGTGATGTTCCTTTGTGATCACTATGTGTCAATCTTCTAATCAGGAGATCCGTCCATGCAGAGACCTCTGTGCACCTCTTGCTTTCATCCCAATTCATCAATGTTCTTCCAACCACCGGAAAACACAACGTTGAACATCTCGGCCTAGGTGCATAGTGATCTGCCAGAGGTATAACCCAAGATCTATCAGTTCAAGCATTCGGTCCCTCTCCGTTTGCGACAAGTGGCTATAACTGGCACATGGATGAACAGGAGGCATCTCACAGTCATCCCACATGACTTGATCCAATTTTTGAGGCTTCATGTGGCTAAAAAACTTTGCTTTCAATCTTGCTTTTATGCCCCTCCTACATGCCACAGATTGGAGCTAGGTGCTTGATACTTTAATCATCTGCAGATCTTAGTGACACCTGCTATTCTTAGATTTGCATAACCTTGTCCTTTTGGTTTTGCATTTTCAATGTTGAGGAGTGTAGATTTGTGTATTGCAATGTATGGCATATGACTTCACTTTTACTTCCTTTATCAGTTTCTAATAAAATATTTTAAAAAATCAGCAGTTTCCATTCTTTCGCAGTCATATTATTACACAATATATTTTATTCACAGTACATGAGAGTTCCTTAAAAATTCAAAATAAAGGGGAGTGAAACTGCAGATGTGAATTTCATCAATATGAAACAGGATCTTTCAGTGACATGTCGTTTTAGTAAATACTTGCATTCCAAATAACAGAACAATGCTAATGCTGGAGCTTCTTTTCTTAGGTTACTTTCACACTAGCGTTTTTCTTTTCCGGCATAGAGTTCTGTCCTAGGGGCTCAATACCGGAAAAGAACTGATCAGGCATATCCCCAAGCATTCTGAATGGAGAGCAATCTGTTCAGGATGCATCAGGATGTCTTCAGTTTAGTCTTTTTGATGGAGATAATACCGCAGCATGCTACGGTTTTATTTCCGGCCACAAATCCGGAACACTTGCCTGAATGCCGGATCTGTCATTTTTTCCCCCTAGGAATGTATTAGTGCCGGATTCGGCATTCAAAATACCGCAATGCCGGATCCGTCCTTGCATGCGCACACTAGTAAAAATGTGAAATAAAATAGAAATGGGTCCGTATGACAAACGGACAGACGGATCCGTTTTTGCAATGCATTTGTGAGACCGATCCTCATCCGGATCCATTCAAATTGGTTTCTTGAACATGACAATGAGTTCACTGTACTAAAATGGCCCCCACAGTCACCAGATCTCAACCCAATAGAGCATCTTTGGGATGTGGTGGAACGGGAGCTTCGTGCCCTGGATGTGCATCCCTCAAATCTCCATCAACTGCAAGATGCTATCCTATCAATATGGGCCAACATTTCTAAAGAATGCTATCAGCACCTTGTGGAATCAATGCCACGTAGAATTAAGGCAGTTCTCAAGGCAAAAGGGGGTTTAACACCGTATTAGTATGGTGTTCCTAATAATTCTTTAGGTGAGTGCATATATATATATATATATATATATATATAAATATATATATACACTGCTCAAAAAAATAAAGGGAACACAAAAATAACACATCCTAGATCTGAATTAATTAAATATTCTTCTGAAATACTTTGTTCTTTACACAGTTGAATGTGCTGACAACAAAATCACACAAAAATAAAGAAATGGAAATCAAATTTTTCAACCCATGGAGGTCTGGATTTGGAGTCACACTCAAAATTAAAGTGGAAAAACACACTACAGGCTGATCCAACTTTGATGTAATGTCCTTAAAACAAGTCAAAATGAGGCTCAGTAGTGTGTGTGGCCTCCACGTGCCTGTATGACCTCCCTACAACACCTGTGCATGCTCCTGATGAGGTGGCGGATGGTCTCCTGAGGGATCTCCTCCCAGACCTGGACTAAAGCATCTGCCAACTCCTGGACAGTCTGTGGTGCAACGTGACGTTGGTGGATAGAGCGAGACATGATGTCCCATATTTGCTCAATTAGATTCAGGTCTGGGGAACGGGCGGGCCAGTCCATCCGTTTTTGCAATGCATTTGTGAGACCGATCCTCATCCGGATCAATCTACAAATGTTGTCCGTTTGCATGCAGATTGCCAGATCCGGCAGGCAGTTCCGCCGGATCACTCTGCCGCAAGTGTGAAAGTAGCCTTAGAACTTTACATTGTTCCATTCCTTTATTATTGATCCTAGAAATTTATGAATAGAATGACAACTGAGTGCCATCAGTAGGGGGTATGCTGACAATGTCAGATTGTGTAGGGACATACTACTTTGTAGGGGAATGGCAATGCCCACTTGAGAATTTTTCTTAAAGGGGTTAGTCCATAAATAATGTAATAAACATCATACAGTACACGATAATCTTCCTAACAAAGCTAGAACCAGCCCTGTACCTCACATGGATCCAGAGATCTCCACATTCATTGCTCTGCTAGATTTATATCAAGCTGACAGCTCAAGCGGAGTGTCTTTTCTGCTGCAGCTCAGGGGGCGTGTCCATGCTCTCCCTATCACAGCTCAGGGGGCGTGTCCATGCTCTCCCTATCACAGCTCAGGGGGCATGTCCATGCTCTCCCTATCACAGCTCAGGGGGCGTGTCCATGCTCTCCCTATCACAACTCCAGAGGCAGTTGAAAGATGAAACTGAGCATGTGCGGCCTTCTTAATGAGCCGGTCAAAGAAATAAGAAATTAAGTGGCACTATACAGATACATTTTATTGAATAACTCAGTAGCTATACAAATATTAATTACATGCAATTACAAAAGTCCTGTAGACGAAGTTGTGACCACAGCACTCGTCCGCTTATGGCTTTGGCGGGTGTCCATCTTTGAGTTGACTCCCTCCACCTCGGGGATCAGTGAATATCCTTTTCACAGTGTTCAAGACAGCACACCAAAATTAGCTTGTTTTATTAGTGCATTTCAACACCAGTGGTACGTATCGGTGCAACCCTATTAAGGTGCCCTTCTTCAGGCTGATAAAGAATGATAAAGAAAAAGTGATATAATAATAGACAAAGATGTATAATTAGAGTGGAAGTACATGATCACCAAAAAAATACATGATTACAATACAATACAATTACACAATTCTGGGAAAAGGGTTCCATGATTGTAGGATAAGTTAAATAGCATGATTCCAAAGAGAAAATGGTAGCCAAAATGTGCATGATCCTATTTGTATAATAATAGTATATAGAAAGTAATGTGGACACAACATGATTTTTCATATACAGAATATATATACACTCACCTAAAGAATTATTAGGAACACCTGTTCTATTTCTCATTAATGCAATTATCTAGTCAACCAATCACATGGCAGTTGCTTCAAAGCATTTAGGGATGTGGTCCTGGTCAAGACAATCTCCTGAACTCCAAACTGAATGTCAGAATGGGAAAGAAAGGTGATTTAAGCAATTTTGAGCGTGGCATGGTTGTTGGTGCCAGACGGGCCGGTCTGAGTATTTCACAATCTGCTCAGTTACTGGGATTTTCACGCACAACCATTTCTAGGGTTTACAAAGAATGGTGTGAAAAGGGAAAAACATCCAGTATGCGGCAGTCCTGTGGGCAAAAATGCCTTGTGGATGCTAGAGGTCAGAGGAGAATGGGCCGACTGATTCAAGCTGATAGAAGAGCAACGTTGACTGAAATAACCACTCGTTACAACCGAGGTATGCAGCAAAGCATTTGTGAAGCCACAACACGCACAACCTTGAGGCGGATGGGCTACAACAGCAGAAGACCCCACCGGGTACCACTCATCTCCACTACAAATAGGAAAAAGAGGCTACAATTTGCACGAGCTCACCAAAATTGGACTGTTGAAGACTGGAAATATGTTGCCTGGTCTGATGAGTCTCGATTTCTGTTGAGACATTCAAATGGTAGAGTCCGAATTTGGCGTAAACAGAATGAGAACATGTATCCATCCTCTGATGGCTACTTCCAGCAGGATAATGCACCATGTCACAAAGCTCGAATCATTTCAAATTGGTTTCTTGAACATGACAATGAGTTCACTGTACTAAAATGGCCCCCACAGTCACCAGATCTCAACCCAATAGAGCATCTTTGGGATGTGGTGGAACGGGAGCTTCATGCCCTGGATGTGCATCCCTCAAATCTCCATCAACTGCAAGATGCTATCCTATCAATATGGGCCAACATTTCTAAAGAATGCTATCAGCACCTTGTTGAATCAATGCCACGTAGAATTAAGGCAGTTCTGAAGGCAAAAGGGGGTTTAACACCGTATTAGTATGGTGTTCCTAATAATTCTTTAGGTGAGTGCATATATATATATATATATATATATATATAAATATATACACTGCTCAAAAAAATAAAGGGAACACAAAAATAACACATCCTAGATCTGAATTAATTAAATATTCTTCTGAAATACTTTGTTCTTTACATAGTTGAATGTGCTGACAACAAAATCACACAAAAATAAAGAAATGGAAATCAAATTTTTCAACCCATGGAGGTCTGGATTTGGAGTCACACTCAAAATTAAAGTGGAAAAACACACTACAGGCTGATCCAACTTTGATGTAATGTCCTTAAAACAAGTCAAAATGAGGCTCAGTAGTGTGTGTGGCCTCCACGTGCCTGTATGACCTCCCTACAACACCTGTGCATGCTCCTGATGAGGTGGCGGATGGTCTCCTGAGGGATCTCCTCCCAGACCTGGACTAAAGCATCTGCCAACTCCTGGACAGTCTGTGGTGCAACGTGACGTTGGTGGATAGAGCGAGACATGATGTCCCATATTTGCTCAATTAGATTCAGGTCTGGGGAACGGGCGGGCCAGTCCATAGCATCAATGCCTTTGTCTTGCAGGAACTGCTGACACACTCCAGCCACATGAGGTCTAGCATTGTCTTGCATTAGGAGGAACCCAGGGCCAACAGCACCAGCATATGGTCTCACAAGGGGTCTGAGGATCTCATCTCGGTACCTAATGGGAGTCAGGCTACCTCTGGCGAGCACATGAAGGGCTGTGCGGCCCTCCAAAGAAATGCCACCCCACACCATTACTGACCCAATGCCAAACCGGTCATGCTGGAGGATGTTGCAGGCAGCAGAATGTTCTCCACGGCGTCTCAAGACTCTGTCACGTCTGTCACATGTGCTCAGTGTGAACCTGCTTTCATCTGTGAAGAGCACAGGGCGCCAGTAGCGAATTTGCCAATCTTGGTGTTCTCTGGCAAATGCCAATCGTCCTGCACGGTGTTGGGCTGTAAGCTCAACCCCCACCTGTGGACGTTGGGCCCTCATATCACCCTCATGGAGTCTGTTTCTGACCGTTTGAGCAGACATATGCACATTTGTGGCCTGCTGGAGGTCATTTTGCAGGGCTCTGGCAGTGCTCCTCCTGTTCCTCCTTGCACAAAGGCGGAGGTAGCGATCCTGCTGCTGGGTTGTTGCCCTCCTACGGCCTCCTCCACGTCTCCCGATGTACTGGCCTGTCTCCTGGTAGCGCCTCCATGCTCTGGACACTACGCTGACAGACACAGCAAACCTTCTTGCCACAGCTCACATTGATGTGCCATCCTGGATAAGCTGCACTACCTGAGCCACTTGTGTGGGTTGTAGACTCCGTCTCATGCTACCACTAGAGTGAAACCACCGCCAGCATTCAAAAGTGACCAAAACATCAGCCAGGAAGCATAGGAACTGAGAAGTGGTCTGTGATCACCACCTGCAGAACCACTCCTTTATTGGGGGTGTCTTGCTAATTGCCTATAATTTCCACCTGTTGTCTATCCCATTTGCACAACAGCATGTGAAATTGATTGTCACTCAGTGTTGCTTCCTAAGTTTGATTTCACAGAAGAGTGATTGACTTGGAGTTACATTGTGTTGTTTAAGTGTTCCCTTTATTTTTTTGAGCAGTGTATATATATATATATGTGTATATGAATATATCTGTATATGAAAAATCATGTTGTTTCCACATTACTTTCTATATACTATAATTTACAAATAGGATCATGCATGTAATGTAATCATGTATTTTTTGGTGATCATGTACTTCTACTCTAATTATACATCTTTGTCTGTTATTATATCACTTTGTCTTTATCAGCCTGAAGAAGGGCACCTGAATAGGGCCAGAAACATTGCACTGATACGTACTACTGGTGTTAAAATGCACTAATAAAACAAGCAAAATTCTAAAAACTTATGTCATTGGTATGCTGTCTCAAACACTGTGAAAAGGATATGCAATTACAAAAGTATTCAGATCCAAGGGCTGGTTTGAAAACTGTAGAATATATTTTGTGGGACAACCCCTTTAAGTTATTCATGAAGAATAGAAGAGGGATGGCACAACACAGACTTTTCAGAAAAGGATGCTGAAGGGCAGTCATTTCTTGGGGAACAGGGGAGCAGAGTGGCATGGGCCCGTCCTCAGTGCCCTAAACGTCTCATTTGCATATGAATTAAAAGCCCTTTTTCTACAGAATGAAGGAATCCTCAGCGGAGCTAGCCCTACAACGTGTTATGCCTGGGAAAGGCTCCCTTTACGTGCACTTGCCTATAAGAGGTTTAGAAAGTGGGCACTTTCAGCACCCAAAATACAACCCCTCTAGCTAAAGCTCAGCAGGCAATTCAATACGTTTTCTAGACAACAGAATGTGGCCTCATGCATACAACCGCACTTATTTTTCAACCCACAAAACGTGGATCCACATAATACGGATGATGTCTGTGTGACGTTCGTGTTGCATCTGTTTTGCCTGCAGACACATTGGGGCACATTTATTAAGAATGGTGTTTTAGACGCCGATCTTAATAAAGCCCCATAGCTGGCGGTTGTTCCACCGAAGTCATGAAGAGACGGCGGCCTCTCCATAACTTCAGCGCATCCAGCGCCAGTTCTAAATGTAAGACAGCTTCCTTGCGGTCTTACATTTGTACCTTTTTCTACGCCTAAAACAGGCCTGCCTTCCCCATCCAGGATTTTAGACATGGCATGTGCAGGGTGAAGTCGCAGATAGCGGCATAACTAACCGTTGCACCATTTGCACCTAAAATATGCCTAATATAGGCGTATTTCTGAATAATAAATGACCCCCATAAACCTCACTGGGTCCATCAGGGACTGGATTTGGCGGCCAAGAATAGGACATGTCCACGGACCCACTGAAGTTAATGGGGTCGGAAAAAAACAAAACGCTGCAACATGGACGTCACACAGACGTCATCCGTATTTTGCGGATCAATGTTTTGAATGAGGCCTTAAGCCACTGCATTGTCCACCCTGGGGGAGCCATGTCTGTCAGCATTACAGGCCAATAAGCATCGGCAGTACTAGATTAACCCAGTATATTAACCCTTTACAATTAGTATGGATTTCATATGCAATCTTTCCTCCCTGCTGTCTTGTCTTTTTTTGCTATGTACAGTAAGAAAATAATGAAAAGTGTAAATAATTATAAGTAATAACTGGCTATGGATCAGCACCACGTATTCTATATCCAAACACCATTCCGGAGTACAGGGTGTAGTGGATAATACCCCGGACTCTGACGGCATATGATATGCTTCTAACCATACGTATATAATGACATATAAAATAATCGGTGCATGTACATATAGTATAATAAAGAGACAAAGAATATATCACAAGACTAAGACTCTGATCTCCAACTACAACCTTATCCTTACACTCCAGCCAAAGTGAGAGATGCTGGCGCTTTGCAGATTACGTAAAATCTGCCAAAGCCTCTGCATTGCAGGTAGCTCCAGTTCAGCCCGGATTTACCTTCAGGCCCACGAGCGTATTCATATAAATGAATGAAGCAAACCAAGGACAAGGAATCTGAAGGGAAAGGTCTGCATTACTCAACTTAAAGGGCAGTACAAAATAATCAAAATTAAAGGGGTTATCCCATCATAATGATCACTGTTAAATCTGTTAATGATTTGACAGTGATCATTTTTGTAAATACTGTATATTTGATTGACAAATTCCCACCGTTTAGGATAAAATTCCTCCCCACTTACTTCATTGTTGTCATTCGGTCTCCCCTGGTTACGGCCACCGCTCTTCTCCGGCTTGCGCAGAAGACTCCTTCATTTCTCCCGGCTGGGCCGCTCGCTGTCCTGAACACGCAAGCCGCTGCGCATGCGCGATGGTGACTTCTTCCTGGTCAGAACGCGCGCGCCGGCTCTGTACTATACTGGCCAGGAATAAGTCACGCATGCGCGTTCAGTCCAGCGCGCGGCCCGGCCGGGAGAAGACTTCAATCAAGATGAAGCCCGCCCCCAGCCAGAATCCAGGAGTGAACGGCGCGCTGGCAGCAGGTAAGTATGAAAAGGCGAAGTGGGATAATCCCTTTAAGCTTATAGTTCTTGATTTGTTGCTATTTCACAAATCTCTGCTGTAGACTCTGATTGGCTTCTTTATTCATTACTTCCAAGGCAGGAGAATCTGCCCTGTTTTTTTGCCCCAGTCACACAGATGGACAACCCCTTACAGTCACCTTACAATTACCCGTTCTCCGTCTTGTGATGGTCAGGTCAGATTCTCCTCCTCCAGAAGTAAGCAAGTTCTATTCAATGACTGAAAGCAAAGATCTTGGAAACTGCGTATAATTGAAACATAAAATATATTGGAAAAATTGCATTTTAACATTTTACAGTTGAATCTGAATTCATTTGCCCTGCTCAATGATAATCCTAAATTGCTGATCAATGTCACGTTGACTGCTAAGGCTACTTTCCCACTAGCGGCAGGACGGATCCGACAGGCTGTTCACCCTGTCGGATCCGTCCTGCCGCTATTTCGCCGTGCCGCCGGACCGCCGCTCCGTCCCCATTGACTATAATATCAGATCAGATATCACAGGCATGTCACAGACGGTGAACATCAATACAATATGTTGAAAGGATTATATTCAGTGCATGTAATCAGGTCCAAGTCTTCTTCTAAACCCAGATGACCATTTCCTGCACTGCGCTGCCATAATCATTACTAGAGAGACAGCTGTCCTGGTGCATTGTGATTTCTCACTGCGCGGCTGCGTTGGACGTCACTGCACATTCCCTTGATATGCCAAGTGCCCAAGTAGGTATGCAATCTGCCAGCGGCAATGACTGCTTGTCTGCTGGGTGAGTCAGGATGTGACAAATTTTTGCTAATTTTTTTTTCACTAAGAAGATTATGAAGGTGCTTGTAATTGTCTAATTTTTATCTTCTACATCTTTCCCTAATTGTCTCCCTTGATATCTTCCTAGACAGCGATAGATTGGAGTTACAACCTATTGATTATTACTTTAGTTTTTCTGGTATTCCATTTATCAGTATTGACAACATGATTTGATCAGATACAAGGTTTCCAATGTATGTGTATTTGACAGATTGTATGTCTGGTACACTTGTAAAGGTGACCATTGAAGGCATATATCTAAGATGTCAACGTCCAATTGGCGGTAGTCACTATTACCAAGACTCGCACTGACGGCTGAAATGAAGAGGCCAGGTGTCACATGGACAGCTCTTCACTAAAATAGGTCAACCACGTGGCCTCCAGAAAAAGCTAAGTAGGGCCAACAGTAGGCAACCATGATGTTTTCCTTGGGTATTTTGATGTTGAGATTGGCAAGGGTCACAGCGGCCATCAATGTCTCTCCAATTTCTTACTTCACCTAACATCTGAGAATTCAGAACTAACTATAATGACTGTAAAGACCAAATGGAGATGTCTTATGCTGAACTAGTGACCCATATACTGTTCTTGAATGGGGACTCCTGACCCCTGTGCCCATCCTTGATTAAAGAGGTTTTCTGGAAGTTTAAAATTGATGGCCTATCCTCAAGATAGGTCATCAATATCAGATCAGTAAGGGTCCGATTCCTGGTAATCCAAACTGATCAGCTGATTGAAGAGGCCGCAGCTCTCCAGTCAGCGCCACACACTCTTTCTAGGCCAGGGATGTCGTGTTCTTTGGTTACATGGCCTATTAAAAATGAATAGGTTTGGGATGCAATACCAAGCACAGCCACTATATGGCACTGTGCTTGGTAAGGCTTTGAGGAGGCTGCAGCGCTCACCAGAGTGAGACCTCCACCGATCAGATATTTGTGCCCTATCTTGAGGATAGTCTAGATGATACCACGGCATTCAATATAAATGCAAAATCATTAAAGGGATTCTGTCAGTTAGTTTGAGCCTATAGAGCTGAGGACATGCGCTGCTAGATCGCCACTAGCACGTCCACAATATACATCTCCCATAGCTCTGAGTGCTTTTATTCAATCAAAAAAAAGATTTTATATATATGCAAACGAGGCTAGTAAGGAGCCCAAAAGGCTGTTACCACGTTTCAGGAGCCCAGCTACGCCCACTGTGAAGGAGCCCAGCACCGCCCGCATCCTCCAAATCGCCTCCTTGCTCCTCTGATGTCACATAGTTGACGAGCCGTAATCTCGCGCATGGCAGCTAGCGCATGCACAGTTCATTCCCTGAGGCTGATGCCAGCACAGGGAAGGAACACTATACCAGCACTCACATGCGGCATACTCGTGCATGCGCGAGATTACAGCGCTTCAACTCTGTGTCGTCGGGGGAGCAGGAAGGAGATTCGGAGGATGCGGGGCGGTGCTGGGCTCCTTCACAGTGGGCATGGCTGGGCTCCTCATTTGCATATATATATAAAATAGTTTTTTTGATTGATTAAAAGCACTCAGAGCTATGGGAGATGTATATTGCGGACGTGCTAGCGGTGATCCAGCAGCGCATGTCCGCAGCTCTATAGGCTCAAACTAGCTGACAGAATCCCTTTAAATATGTTACAAAATTAAGGTGAGGCCAATGTTTCGGTCCACCAGGACCTTGTTCACGGCCTGTGAGCCAAAGAGAAGATGTGGGATGTCGGCACCTTGAACAAGTCACTGACCAAATGTATTAGATACTACTGAACGACTTGCCAGCAAAGATACCAATGTGTTAAAAAAGAGGGGTTTGGGGCACATGAGTTACATCCATCATGTGCGTGTAAAAATGCCCTACAAAAAACAGCTGCCCGGTGGCAGGGGCTGTTACACAATACATAAAAATTTTAGGACCCTTGCAGACGAGCGTGTCCGGATTAGGTCCGGATGTGTTGCGAATGCGCTCAGAGAAAAATGCGCGATTTCGCAGTCAAACTCATTAAGTTTTGCCTGCGATCGCGTTCAGCTCAGTTTTTATCGCGCGGGTGCAATGCGTTTTCACGCGTGTGATAAAAAACTGAATGTATACAAACAAAATCTCTTAGCACCCATCAGTGAAAAACGCATCGCATCCTCACTTGCTTGCGGATGCGATTTTCACGCAGCTACATTCACTTCTATGGTGCCAGAGTTGCGTTTAAAATCGCAGAATATAGAACATGCTGCGATTTTCACGCAACGCAGAAGTGATGCGTGAAAACCAACGCACATGTACACAGCCCCATTGAAATGAATGGGTCCGGATTCCGCGCGGGCACAATGCGTTCGCATCACACATTGCACCCGCGCTGAATACTCGCTTGTGTGAAAGGGGCCTTACAGTTGACATCAGCATTTATCGGAATCAACAATTATTTTGCATAAAAATCAGCAGAAAGAAAGAGACATGAGCACGCCATCTTTCTGACTTCCATGGGAAAAGAAAAAGCAAACTGTGCTCCTGGAACAGCACAAAGGCCACGCGAAACCCTTGTGATAGGAAATAAATTTAATAAGCTAGTGGAGGCGAATAGTCCTATATAGGTTATATGTGATTTCACTAGATTCATTATTTATTATGGACTTTATAGCCTTTTATGTTCTCTTGCCACAAGGGAGAAAGATATTACTATTTATTATTAAAGCTCCATTCATTTCATGTTAGTGGGCGTGCCCTCTGGGTGACAACAAAACCATTCAGATGATATGGCTGAAAATGATAGCTATCACAGATCAACCTTCTGGGCCAGAACTTTAAAGGTAATTACTATGTTTTTTAATAGATAAGTTTATGTAGTTGCTTACCTCATGTACATCTTCCCCATGCTTTTTTTTTTTTTTCAAATTTTGACTCTCCTGACCCATTTTCACCATGTAAACTGATCCCTCTGGTTTGTTTCCCTCCTGTATGTAGCACTTCCTGTTCCTGTATCCAACCAAACCCATGATGCACTTCTCCTTTCTCTGCCACAGCTCCAGCACTGCCCCTAACACCCAACTAGTTTATAGCTCCTCCCACACAGCTATTTACATAGACACTCCCCTATCACTGCCCCGCCCATGGACACACAAGAAATAAGTAAGAGCTGCATGGACATGGTCATCTGACCAAAGCCCAGAACGGGAGATAGGAGCAATAAAGGTAGAATAAATACATTACACAATGGCAGCTACCTTCATACATGATTATTTTAAAGGATGCAAAACAGAAAAACGTTTATAAACCAGTAGAAACACAACTAACTGAGCTGAAAGAAGACATACTGTGCATACAGTTACAAGAATAGATGAGCTAATCGATGTGTAAGAATCGATTTGTCTCATCAAGCAGAGTTCTGCACCTGTGACGGGGTGTCCCCAAAGTGGAGGACGCTCACCCTGCTGCTTGATTTACAGACCGGACATACTGGCTAGCCGTGACAATCTTGTGCCTGTGCTGTTACTTCGAGTAGCGTTAGTAGCTCAGAGGCTTTACTTCCGCTACAGCAGTGACTATTCGTGAGCTGCTACTCAGAAATGTAGCAGCACATGCACAGTTGCTACCCGGAGCTGTGGCACAGGCACGAGATTGTCAGTGCCGGCTTAGTTGTCCAGCCCTGCCAATTAAGAAGTCGGGGAAGCTTCCTCAACTTGGAGGACACCCCACCACAGGTGCAGAACTCTGCTTGATGTTCTCAACTCAAAAGTGAACCCTTTGGAATAACCTGGATTTATGCTTGATAAAACGTGGTCTGATTGTTAACTAAGGGCTCATTCTGATGAGCCATGTAATATCTATGTACCGTCCCCCCAAAAGTGATGATTTTCCATCTATGTCGAATCAGTTTTGTCACCGACTGCATCCCGTTTGTACATTTTTTCATCCATGCTTCATACGTTTTGTTTTTTCACGTCCGTAATGTCTCCTAGCAATTATCCATGAAAACGACCAAAATATGGATGTGCTGTCCATTTTTTTCATCTACCCACTGACTTGAAGGGGCAATTCCAGCGTGAACATTGGGCCAAAAAAGTGCATGCCGCCATCTGTTTAAGGTCTATGTTTGCACTTGTTTTATATGACCTGTGAAGTGGTGTTAGTGGTTTAGTCCTGACAGACTCCCTTTTATACTGTGCTAATGAAGAGCAAAAGCGCCATATAGTGTATTGTGTAATAGTGTTTGTCTTCCTGTATCATGTAAATAATAAAAATGTCTCACTTGCAGACTAAGTGCCAAATTAACATTCCCTTTTGCTCCTTCACATAAGTATTCCTAATGAATGAGACGCCTCTGCTGCAACAAAACAATTTGTTCAATGTGTGAGCAGCAGAACTTTTACAGAATAAAAACTGACATTCAATCAGATTAAAAGCAGCTTGTAGAAAGATGATCCCCGGCCTCGTGCTGGTGCCAAATTGTTGCCTTCGCTGTCAGTAGATCTTATTACTTCATTAGAACTGCACTAGGTGATTATTGAGTGACTGACCGAATAAGACCTTGCTATTCCCTTCAGCAACACATAATTCTATCTCTTCTCTACCTTTAAAGGGGTTGTCTTACTTCATCGAATGGCATTTATTAAGTAGAGAAAGTGAATAAGTAATCTCCTGTGACATCACAGCTTTATTTCAGACAGGGAAGCTCCTGTGGCATCAAAACTGTGTTTCAGTCAGGATCAGGTCAAGATTTAAAGAGAGTGTGTCAGCACATTTTCACTAATAGAAGTACCAGCAATACCCAACAATGCATGTTAACAGCATTCGAAACATACCTGTATGTTGTATCTTTTGTAGGGATGAGAGAACCCGTGGGACCCGAACTTGACCCCATTAAAGTCAATGGGGACTTGAACTTCACTTTATTATTTTCCGTTATAACATGGTTATAACGGAAAATAATAGCATTCTTAAGACAGAATGCTAAATAAAATGGCCATTGAGGGGTTAAAAATAATTAAAAAACCTCACCTCATCCACTTGATCACACAGCCGGTATCCTCTTCTTTCTTCAGGACCTGCAAAAGGACCTGTGATGACGTCACTGCACTCACCACGTGGTGAGCGCGGTGACGTCATAGCAGGTCCTTTTGCAGGTCCTGCAGAAAGAAGAGGATACCGGCTGCGCGATCAAGTGGATGAGGTGAGGTTTTTTTTTTTAACCCCTCAATGGCCATTTTATTTAGCATTCTGTCGTAAGAATGCTATTATTTTCCATTATAACCATGTTATAATGGAAAATAATAAAATCACCCGAACACCGAACCCGAACTTCAGTGAAAAAGTCCGGGTTCGGGTACGGGTACCCGAACTCGCAAAGTTCGGTACGAGCCCGAACTCTGCAGTTCGGGTTCGCTCAACCGTAGTCTTTTGTTATGTATGTAAATTTGCAGAAAAAAACAAACTTTAAAGGGGTTGTCTCACTTCAGCAAATGGCATGTGTTGTGATTGCCCATATTGCCTCCTTTGCTGCCTTGATTCATTTTTCCATCTCATTATGCACTGCTCATATCCAAGAGTTACGACCACCTTACAATCCAGCAGCGGTGGTCATGCTTGCACACTATAGGAAAAAATGTTGGCCTCTCTAAAGGCCGGGATTGTGGGAGTGCGCATAGGCACACCTGCGCAGCAGCTCCCATCCTAGCTACTGCGTATCTGTGCTGCAGCGGTGGCCATAACCGCTGGACACTAGCAGTGTATAATGTGATGGAAAAATGAATCCAGCCAGTGAAGGAGGCAATATGGCCAATTACAATACATTAGTAACTGCCGTGATTAGCGATGAATGCAGGGGTTCAAAGATGGGGCCGGCGCAATCGCAGTTCCCCGTCATTGCGCCCACTACATACAAAGGAATGCACTTCGTGATGAAGTAATTGGTCATGAATTGAATTTCTTTGTGAAATTCGGCAAAGCAGCCAAATTTTAATTTTCATAACTTCCCTCATCACTAGAGACTTGTTTACAGTACATAGGGCAATGAGCTATGCACATCCTTGATCATCGGCCTGAGTAAAAGTGCCCCTGGACTTCTCATTTACTCCCTACAGAAAGACACATGACTGCAGGATCAGACTACACAGAGTTTGTCTGTAGTCTGTACCTTGGAGATCTTGGTTTTCATAGGAGTTGCAAATACAAAATGGTAGGATATGGTTAATCCCAGTCTCTGTATCCTCTGTTGCACCACTACATGAAGATACTTCCACACTGGTTTCAGTTCTGCTTCAAAATTCCTAAGATCTACAGTTGCTAAGAATGTTGTACCCAACAAAGTCTTAACTAGGCAACTCATGGGAAACAATCAACATCTTCCAAAATATTACCTTTAGTTCAAGTTATTGAAGTTACAAACACAAAACAATTATTTCCATTGTGTTTGTGTAAACGTCCGGCCGGTTCTAACTGCATGTCTACAAGTCAGGTACCAGTGTGATCTGCCTCTTCTAAGTCAATGGAAACTTTGAACTTGTTTGATAACACACATGGTGACCATGTCCCACCTCATAACACACTATGACTGTGTACCCCTTGATCATACACAAGGTGACTATGTACCACCTGATAGCACAAATGGTGACTATGTACCACCTGACAGTACACATGGTCACAATGTACCACTAGATAGCACACATGATGACTATATACCACCTGATAAAACATATGATGACTATGTACCACCCAATAACACACATGGTGACTACTATGTACCACCTGATAGCACATATGATGACTATGTACCACCCGATAAAAGATATTATGACTATGTACCATCCAATAGCACACATGGTATCTACCACCTGATATCACACATGATGACTATGTATCCCCTGCCCCTATTTCTATATCTCTTGAAGTACTGTAGTTGAATTGCTAGAAATTTTATAGAATACAATTTTTGTGTGTGAACAGTCATCTGAGAAAGGCCTTGGTGAAAACAAAGGTTTTATTTCGTAAGATGAGCAAAGATTAAGGGTTGTTTTAGAAAAATATGTATTAGTGTAAATGGTCAACTCAGGTCAACCATCCAGATATTGTTCTGATCGCTGACTGATGACCAACATCTATACATGTAAATGTGTCAAACTTTTGGCATGCCACGGGGACGAATCAGAAGTTTTATTCATTGGGGGCCTGGGTGCTGAGACCTCCACAATTGATAAAAGGTAAGGGCAGAAGTGATCAGTTGAACATTGTGCTCCTTCATTCCTGGTGACCTCTTCTTGGAAAACAGGGCGAGCAGTGTAGAGGTTCATAGAGAGTCTACGAGGCCTCCAAAAAGAGCTAAGTACAGCCAATCAGTAACAAAGGAGAAAAGTGTTAAATTCAATTCAAGGCCAAGAAAGCTTGTGAGATGTCCATATTATTGGTCTACGGGTAATTTCTGGAGGGGATCCAATTGAGGTAACAACCAAGTAAAGCTAGAGGCTGATGTCACTATTGTGAGATTAATACGATGATGAAAGCTAAACCAGTCAATGAATCCAATATCCCATAAGACTCCAAAAAGTGTACTCTGAACCACCATGAAACGCTATGAAAACAACCTAATGACCTCAATCATTCTGGTCAGCCACATATACCAAATGACAATGGACACAAGTCATCATCATACCAACTGCATATACGGCAACATCTCAAGAACTGTGAAAACGTCCAAATCTTTGCCATGTCCAGGACCAGCTGCTCTTCTACAGGTCCGATAGTTGTTGTCGTTCTATTACCTATAGAACAAACCTCCATTGAATTAGAAGTTCATCCGAGTCTAAGAACAATGGCAAATTTATTACAGATAGTGGGAACTATTTGATTTCCTCACCTATCGCACAAAAGACTCTTTATGGATGTTTGCAATGCAAAACGGGATGCAGCTTCACAGCTAATTCCAGGGCCATTACATAACACTACATTTCTATGAATTTTGCCACTTCGCCCTTTATGATTCATGGTTCAAGGCCTAAACGTAGACATCAGTGACAGGGTTAAAGCAATCTGGTAATATTGAACACTGCTTTGCTGTCCCTCTACCAATCTAAATTAATGCTGTCTCTATATTCCAGCTAGCACAAAGCCCCCTGAGGAGATTTGCACATTTTAATCATTAATCTCTGCACGTCCTTACACAGGGTCCTCTCTCTCGTTCTTTCCTTCCCACATGAGATATGCATGTGACGGCTAGCCTCTCAGCCTAAGGAAACCTCTAACAGATCTGACTGTTGTATCGCCACACATGCCTGGATGCATAGATAGATCCATGATACATAATAAAGTAATTCTAATAATACGCAATTAAAGATGATAATGAGCATGGGTTTTAGGCTAGGTTCACATCTGCATTACTGGAGCAGAGCACCAGAATTACCGTACCATAGACGGACACCATTGTGACCCATCAGATCTCTATTCATTATAATGGGATCCGTCAGGTGTCCAGCAAGAATGACAACTTTCTGCTGCATGAAACTGTATTTTTCCAGCAGAAAGCCAACATTTATGCCGGAAACCTGACAGATCCCATTATAGTGAATGGGTATCCGGTGGGCCCTGGCGGTATTCAGCTATGCCTCATACAGTAATTTCGGTACTCTGCTCCTCTGCAGGAATACTGTAACGCTGATGTGAACCTAGCCTTACAAAAGATGACCGTCTATGAGGTGACCACTGAGAACAATTCGAGCACAGGAACATCAATTGCTAAACTCTATGGACCAACGATGATCGCATTCTCTGGTAATACATGGAAATCATAGCCATTCTTGATCTGGTCAGTCTGGATGTTTTAACATATTTCAATCATATAACTAGACTACAGCCATTGTCCATGCAGAGGCCGAAGCTCCTGGAACTAATTCTGGAACAAGGCCCCCATCTACCATGCATCATTTATAAGGCTACTTTCACACTAGCGTTCGGGTGTCCGCTCGTGCGCTCCGTTTGAAGGGGCTCACGAGCGGCCCCGAACGCATCCGTCTGGCCCCAATGCATTCTCAGTGGAGGCGGATCCGCTCAGAATACATCCGCCTGCCAGCGCTCAGCCTCCGCTCCGCTCAGCGAGCGGACACCTGAACGCTGCTTGCAGCGTTCGGGTGTCCGCCTGGCCGTGCGGAGGCGAGCGGATCCGTCCACACTTACAATGGAAGTCAATGGGGGCGGATCCGCTTGAAGATGACACTATATGGCTCAATCTTCAAGCGGATCCGTTCCCCATTGACTTTCAATGTAAAGTCTGAACGGATCCGCTCAGGCTACTTTCTGACTTAGAAAATTTTCTAAGTAATAATGCAGACGGATCCGTTCTGAACGGATGCAAACGTCTGCATTATCGGAGCGGATCCGTCTGATGAAACATCAGACGGATCCGCTCCGAACGCTAGTGTGAAAGTAGCCTCATACTGGTGTCTTCCCATGGGGCAGAGGTTCTCCAGGTTCCTCAGGCACCAGGGCCTGGGTGCAATTGTTACCTCTGCCCACCATATAGCTATAAATATTGGGGACTTTCCGTTCTCCTGCTCCGTTTAGGAAAGGACGGAAAAGGCACATAACTGACGCCAAATTGAGTCAAACGGAGCCCTTAGGACCCCATAGACTATAATGGGGTCCGTTATGTTTCCGCTCAGATTTTGGAGCGGAGACAAAAGTTGTGCATGCAGGACTTTTGTCTCCGCTTCAAAATCATCTTCTGAGCGGAAACATAACAGACCCCATTATATTCTATGGGGTCCTAAGGACTCCGTTTGGCTCAGTTATGTGCGTTCTCCTAAACGGAGCAGGAGAACGGAAAGGCTGAACGCTGATGTGAACGAAGCCTTAGGCCTCACTTTTGAAGTACCAGCAAATATGTTAGGGATTTGTAAAAACAGCTATTTCTTATATACAGTATAACGGAATTATATTTTCTACAGTTTCCCAGTTGGTTTGTCGGCAGACACAGGCTGCCACAAATGGCTGGAGATACAGATTAAATATTGGATGAACCTGCTCCGGTGCAGGATTACGGGGAGTCAGGGGATGGACATTATTACGACCACCTTTATTCTACTTATGGGAATTAAAGGTCAACTTAAATGTAAGCTTTTTCCTGGAACGTGTCCTCCCTCTACTCTCATAATGCATTTATTAGGAGATTGGATTGTTACTGATGCATTTTGTTATATTATCCTCTGGGTCCTTGCCAAATGATAAGATAAGCTTACAACCCTACAAGTTACAACTGAACTGACATCTGAGACCACAGAATGTCAAAAAATGACACCACAACAAAAAATTAAAGGCCCGATGAGCGCTATAAGTAACAAGATCCTTATGTCTTGTGACATCTGTGGTCTGGTGAGAGTCCGGAGGCCTCCATATATATTAGACGGTTGGATGGTCCCACCCAAATCGCCCAAAGGAAGCAGCACTGTTCATTCCATCAAGTGTTACTGCCTCCTGGACAGATATGAAACAGACATTTATAGCAACAGCCAAAACAGAATCTCAGAATGTGAAAATGGACACGAAACTGACCCCCAACTGGTTCCCAGCAATGAGATTGGTTCTGAAGTACTTTCATTTCCATTAAAACGGCATCATTTATTTCTAGGCAGGATCTCAGGATGAGGGCTCATGCACCCAGCCGTGAGGGTTTTGCAGTCCACAAAACACGGATCCCGGCCAAGTACATGCCCCTTCTGTAGAAATGTTCTATGCTTGTCCGCAAAATGGACAAGAATAGGACATGTTCTATTATTTTTGCAGCCTGTGGAATGTGCTGTCCGCATCTTTTGCAGCCCCATTGAAATGAATGCGGACAGAAACTACAGCTTGTGCAGGAGCCGTCATACAAATAACGATTAGAACTCCATGCATTGCATAATACCCGATAGCTATATACTCAGAAGCAGTAATGAGTTGGCTAAGGCCTCCTGCACACGAACGTGTGCGCCCCGTGGTCGTGCTGCAAAATGCGGGCCGCAATGCATGAACCCCGTCCGTGGGGCAGCCGCAGCGGATCGCGGACCCATTCACTTTGATGGGTCTGCGATCTGGCCGTTCCGCAAAAAGATAGGACATGTTCTATCTTTTTGCGCAACGGAAGTACGGGACAAAACCCCACGGAAGCTCTCCGCAGTGCTCCCGTAGGGTTCCGTTCCGCACCTCCAGATTTGCGGACCCATTGTAGTGAATGGGTCCGCATCCGTGATGCGGAATGCCCACAGAACGGTGCCCGCGTATTGCGGATCCGCAAAACGGCTACGGAGCGCACACACGTTCGTGTGCAGGAGGCCTAGGACTCACTGGAGGAGATGGAACAGCGTACTTTCAGAAGCCAGGTACCATATTACATGCAAGGCGACCAAAGAGCACCATGGAGCATCCGCCCGTAGAAACCCACTGCAAGGAAGAAGCGAGTGTTTGACGCCTGACCTCAGCGGACCTTCCTGTCCTATGACTACAGGTACAAAGCAGTCTGCGCTCTGCAGCACCTCTCCAGGTGACTAAACCTACCCATCAATGTAAGCATTGTCACTGAATGTGGCAGTGATCACATCATCTAGTGTGATACAATGATAAGACGAGATCATTTAAAATCCTTTAAACCACAGAAATGTTGTAAAAGTGTCATCCTGCATTCATGGTAATTGCATCCTAAACACTTCTGGAGACATTTTCAGTCTATGTCTCATCCTAATGGTCCTGTAATATATAAAAAAAAGGCTTGTGCAAAAATATAAGAGAAATCATTTATAACCAAAATGTGCAGCCCTTGCCATGCAGAATGCTTCTGGATCTCCTCCTCCCACATGTCTGACTCCTGGGAATAATCAATTATTTAAAGCACTTCAATGGTGAAATGCAGCCATCCAGGCAGAGCAGAGGCCAGGAGGAAGAGCACAGTGCATGGAATCAATAACACAGGGTATCTATGACAACCTACAAAGGACAGAAGGCAACAATGTATCATAGCACAAAGATGCTCCCCTTCACCTTCCCTCTACACATACAGTAGATCATGCATGGACAAGCAATGGCTCCCTGCAGCCCTGTGGCTCAGTCCTTACCATACAGTGTGCTCCTGGTGACCTGTCCTCCCATAGTGGCCGGAGCAGTGGGTGCTGCTGTCACATCACAGGGCAGGGGCACTGCACACACACAGCAGCTCGGGTCATGTTGTACATGGACATGCACCCAGCTGAGTAGTGATTACTAATAATACTCATACAAGCAGCGATGCTCCAAGGAGCTGACACCCACCCCAAGCCCCTCCCCTCCAGTCAGCAATGTCATGTATATTTACATAGGAGGGAGGGGCCTGCTGCCTGAAATAGCAGAGGACAGGCTTATAGTAATAGTGGGGATCTCCCAATGCTGCTCCTGCCCTAGAGAGCTGTGCTGAGCAATGCTGCTGTGTGCAGGGGAAATATAGTGAGGCTGTGATGTACATTGTCTGCAGTGTGATGTCACTATACTGTACTATATGTATAGGAAATATAGTGCTGTGTACTGTACATTGTGTGCAGTGTGATGTCACTATACTGTGCTATATGTATGTGAAATATAGTGATGTGTACTGTACATTGTATGCAGTGTGATGTCACTATACTGTACTATATGTATGTGAAATATAGTGCTGTGTACTGTACATTGTGTGCAGTGTGATGTCACTATACTGTACTATATGTATGTGAAATATAGTGCTGTGTACTGTACATTGTGTGCAGTGTGATGTCACTATACTGTGCTATATGTATGTGAAATATAGTGAGGCTGTAATGTACAATGTCTGCAGTATGATGTCACTATACTGTGCTATATGTATAGGAAATATAGTGCTGTGTACTGTACATTGTGTGCAGTGTGATGTCACTATACTGTGCTATATGTATGTGAAATATAGTGAGGCTGTAATGTACAATGTCTGCAGTATGATGTCACTATACTGTGCTATATGTATAGGAAATATAGTGCTGTGTACTGTACATTGTCTGCAGTGTGATGTCACTATACTGTACTATATGTATGTGAAATATAGTGCTGTGTACTGTACATTGTGTGCAGTGTGATGTCACTATACTGTACTATATGTATGTGAAATATAGTGAGGCTGTAATGTACAATGTCTGCAGTATGATGTCACTATACTGTGCTATATGTATAGGAAATATAGTGCTGTGTACTGTACATTGTCTGCAGTGTGATGTCACTATACTGTACTATATGTATGTGAAATATAGTGCTGTGTACTGTACATTGTGTGCAGTGTGATGTCACTATACTGTGCTATATGTATAGGAAATATAGTGCTGTGTACTGTACATTGTGTGCAGTGTGATGTCACTATACTGTACTATATGTATGTGAAATATAATGATGTGTACTGTACATTGTCTGCAGTGTGATGTCACTATACTGTACTATATGTATGTGAAATATAGTGAGGCTGTAATGTACAATGTCTGCAGTATGATGTCACTATACTGTGCTATATGTATAGGAAATATAGTGCTGTGTACTGTACATTGTCTGCAGTGTGATGTCACTATACTGTGCTATATGTATAGGAAATATAGTGCTGTGTACTGTACATTGTGTGCAGTGTGATGTCACTATACTGTACTATATGTATGTGAAATATAATGATGTGTACTGTACATTGTCTGCAGTGTGATGTCACTATACTGTACTATATCTATGTGAAATATAGTGATGTATATTGTCTGCAGTGTGATGTCACTATACTGTCCTATATGTATGTGAAATATAGTGAGGCTGTAATGTACATTGTTTGCAGTGTGATGTCACTATACTGTGCTATATGTATGTGAAATATAGTGATGTGTACTGTACATTGTCTGCAGTGTGATGTCACTATACTGTGCTATATGTATAGGAAATATAGTGCTGTGTACTGTACATTGCCTGCAGTGTGATGTCACTATACTGTACTATATGTATGTGAAATATAGTGATGTGTACTGTACATTGTCTGCAGTGTGATGTCACTATACTGTGCTATATGTATGGGAAATATAGGGAGGCTGTAATGTACATTGTCTGCAGTGTGATGTCACTATACTGTACTATATGTATAGGAAATATAATGATGTGTACTGTACATTGTCTGCAGTGTGATGTCACTATACTGTCCTATATGTATGTGAAATATAGTGAGGCTGTAATGTACATTGTTTGCAGTGTGATGTCACTATACTGTGCTATATGTATGTGAAATATAGTGATGTGTACTGTACATTGTCTGCAGTGTGATGTCACTATACTGTGCTATATGTATAGGAAATATAGTGCTGTGTACTGTACATTGTCTGCAGTGTGATGTCACTATACTGTACTATATGTATGTGAAATATAGTGATGTGTACTGTACATTGTCTGCAGTGTGATGTCACTATACTGTGCTATATGTATAGGAAATATAGTGCAGTGTGATGTCACTATACTGTACTATATGTATAGGAAATATAGTGATGTGTACTGTACATTGTCTGCAGTGTGATGTCACTATACTGTGCTATATGTATAGGAAATATAGTGATGTGTACTGTACATTGTCTGCAGTGTGATGTCACTATACTGTCCTATATGTGTGTGAAATATAGTGCTGTGTACTGTACATTGTGTGCAGTGTGATGTCACTATACTGTACTATATGTATAGGAAATATAGTGCTGTGTACTGTACATTGTTTGCAGTGTGATGTCACTATACTGTGCTATATGTATGTGAAATATAGTGCTGTGTACTGGACATTGTCTGCAGTGTGATGTCACTATACTGTGCTATATGTATAGGAAATATAGTGATGTGTACTGTACATTGTCTGCAGTGTGATGTCACTATACTGTGCTATATGTATAGGAAATATAGTGCTGTGTACTGTACATTGTTTGCAGTGTGATGTCACTATACTGTGCTATATGTATGTGAAATATAGTGCTGTGTACTGGACATTGTCTGCAGTGTGATGTCACTATACTGTACTATATGTATAGGAAATATAGTGATGTGTACTGTACATTGTCTGCAGTGTGATGTCACTATACTGTCCTATATGTGTGTGAAATATAGTGATGTGTACTGTACATTGTCTGCAGTGTGATGTCACTATACTGTGCTATATGTATAGGAAATATAGTGCTGTGTACTGTACATTGTCTGCAGTGTGATGTCACTATGCTGTGCTATATGTATAGGAAATATAGTGCTGTGTACTGTACATTGTGTGCAGTGTGATGTCACTATACTGTACTTTATGTATGTGAAATATAGTGAGGCTGTAATGTACATTGTGTGCAGTGTGATGTCACTATACTGTACTATATGTATGTGAAATATAATGATGTGTACTGTACATTGTCTGCAGTGTGATGTCACTATACTGTACTATATCTATGTGAAATATAGTGATGTATATTGTCTGCAGTGTGATGTCACTATACTGTCCTATATGTATGTGAAATATAGTGAGGCTGTAATGTACATTGTTTGCAGTGTGATGTCACTATACTGTGCTATATGTATGTGAAATATAGTGATGTGTACTGTACATTGTCTGCAGTGTGATGTCACTATACTGTGCTATATGTATAGGAAATATAGTGCTGTGTACTGTACATTGTCTGCAGTGTGATGTCACTATACTGTACTATATGTATGTGAAATATAGTGATGTGTACTGTACATTGTCTGCAGTGTGATGTCACTATACTGTGCTATATGTATAGGAAATATAGTGCAGTGTGATGTCACTATACTGTACTATATGTATAGGAAATATAGTGATGTGTACTGTACATTGTCTGCAGTGTGATGTCACTATACTGTGCTATATGTATAGGAAATATAGTGATGTGTACTGTACATTGTCTGCAGTGTGATGTCACTATACTGTCCTATATGTGTGTGAAATATAGTGCTGTGTACTGTACATTGTGTGCAGTGTGATGTCACTATACTGTACTATATGTATAGGAAATATAGTGCTGTGTACTGTACATTGTTTGCAGTGTGATGTCACTATACTGTGCTATATGTATGTGAAATATAGTGCTGTGTACTGGACATTGTCTGCAGTGTGATGTCACTATACTGTGCTATATGTATAGGAAATATAGTGCTGTGTACTGTACATTGTCTGCAGTGTGATGTCACTATACTGTGCTATATGTATAGGAAATATAGTGCTGTGTACTGTACATTGTTTGCAGTGTGATGTCACTATACTGTGCTATATGTATGTGAAATATAGTGCTGTGTACTGGACATTGTCTGCAGTGTGATGTCACTATACTGTACTATATGTATAGGAAATATAGTGATGTGTACTGTACATTGTCTGCAGTGTGATGTCACTATACTGTCCTATATGTGTGTGAAATATGGTGATGTGTACTGTACATTGTCTGCAGTGTGATGTCACTATACTGTGCTATATGTATAGGAAATATAGTGCTGTGTACTGGACATTGTCTGCAGTGTGATGTCACTATACTGTACTATATGTATGTGAAATATAGTGATGTGTACTGTACATTGTCTGCAGTGTGATGTCACTATACTGTACTATATGTATGTGAAATATAGTGCTGTGTACTGTACATTGTGTGCAGTGTGATGTCACTATACTGTACTATATGTATGTGAAATATAGTGCTGTGTACTGTACATTGTGTGCAGTGTGAAGTCACTATACTGTCCTATATGTGTGTGAAATATAGTGATGTGTACTGTACATTGTCTGCAGTGTGATGTCACTATACTGTGCTATATGTATAGGAAATATAGTGCTGTGTACTGTACATTGTGTGCAGTGTGATGTCACTATACTGTACTATATGTATGTGAAATATAGTGCTGTGTACTGTACATTGTGTGCAGTGTGATGTCACTATACTGTACTATATGTATGTGAAATATAGTGCTGTGTACTGTACATTGTGTGCAGTGTGATGTCACTATAATGTACTATATGTATGTGAAATATAGTGCTGTGTACTGTACATTGTGTGCAGTGTGAAGTCACTATACTGTCCTATATGTGTGTGAAATATAGTGATGTGTACTGTACATTGTCTGCAGTGTGATGTCACTATACTGTGCTATATGTATAGGAAATATAGTGCTGTGTACTGTACATTGTGTGCAGTGTGATGTCACTATACTGTACTATATGTATGTGAAATATAGTGCTGTGTACTGTACATTGTGTGCAGTGTGATGTCACTATACTGTACTATATGTATGTGAAATATAGTGCTGTGTACTGTACATTGTGTGCAGTGTGATGTCACTATACTGTGCTATATGTATAGGAAATATAGTGATGTGTACTGTACATTGTGTGCAGTATGATGTCACTATACTGTACTATATGTATAGGAAATATAGTGCTGTGTACTGTACATTGCAGTGTGATGTCACTATACTGTACAATATGTATGTGAAATATAGTGCTGTGTAATGTACATTGTTTGCAGTGTGATGTCACTATACTGTGCTATATGTATAGGAAATATAGTGCTGTGTACTGTACATTGCAGTGTGATGTCACTATACTGTACAATATGTATGTGAAATATAGTGCTGTGTACTGTACATTGTCTGCAGTGTGATGTCACTATACTGTGCTATATGTATAGGAAATATAGTGCTGTGTACTGTACATTGTGTGCAGTATGATGTCACTATACTGTACTATATGTATGTGAAATATAGTGATGCTGTACTGTACATTGCAGTGTGATGTCACTATACTGTACAATATGTATGTGAAATATAGTGATGTGTACTGTACATTGTGTGCAGTGTGATGTCACTATACTGTACTATATGTATGTGACATATAGTGCTGTGTACTGTACATTGTCTGCAGTGTGATGTCACTATACTGTACTTTATGTATAGGAAATATAATGATGTGTACTGTACATTGTCTGCAGTGTGATGTCACTATACTGTACTATATGTATGTGAAATATAGTGATGTGTACTGTACATTGTGTGCAGTATGATGTCACTATACTGTACTATATGTATGTGAAATATAGTGATGTGTACTGTACATTGTGTGCAGTATGATGTCACTATACTGTACTATATGTATAGGAAATATAGTGATGTGTACTGTACATTGTGTGCAGTGTGATGTCACTATACTGTACTATATGTATGTGACATATAGTGCTGTGTACTGTACATTGTGTGCAGTGTGATGTCACTATACTGTACTTTATGTATGTGAAATATAGTGCTGTGTACTGTACATTGTCTGCAGTGTGATGTCACTATACTGTACTATATGTATAGGAAATATAGTGATGTGTACTGTACATTGTGTGCAGTGTGATGTCACTATACTGTACTATATGTATGTGAAATATAGTGATGCTGTAATGTACATTGTGTGCAGTGTGATGTCACTATACTGTACTATATGTATAGGAAATATAGTGATGTGTACTGTACATTGTGTGCAGTATGATGTCACTATACTGTACTATATGTATGTGAAATATAGTGCTGTGTACTGTACATTGTGTGCAGTGTGATGTCACTATACTGTACTATATGTATAGGAAATATAGTGCTGTGTACTGTACATTGTGTGCAGTGTGATGTCACTATACTGTACTATATGTATAGGAAATATAGTGCTGTGTACTGTACATTGTGTGCAGTGTGATGTCACTATACTGTACTATATGTATGTGAAATATAGTGATGTGTACTGTACATTGCAGTGGGATGTCACTATACTGTACTATATGTATGTGAAATATAGTGATGTGTACTGTACATTGTCTGCAGTGTGATGTCACTATACTGTACTATATGTATGTGAAATATAGTGATGTGTACTGTACATTGTCTGCAGTGTGATGTCACTATACTGTACAATATGTATGTGAAATATAGTGCTGTGTACTGTACATTGCAGTGTGATGTCACTATACTGTACTATATGTATGTGAAATATAGTGATGTGTACTGTACATTGTGTGCAGTGTGATGTCACTATACTGTACTTTATGTATGTGAAATATAGTGCTGTGTACTGTACATTGTGTGCAGTGTGATGTCACTATACTGTACTTTATGTATGTGAAATATAGTGATGTGTACTGTACATTGTCTGCAGTGTGATGTCACTATACTGTACTATATGTATAGGAAATATAGTGCTGTGTACTGTACATTGCAGTGTGATGTCACTATACTGTACTATATGTTTGGGATGAGTGAATTTCATAAGTTCGTGTGCGGGTTGTTGTTGTGGTATTTACTGAATTGCGTTATGGATTCCGTTAACGCAATTTCATGACAGAATGCATAACGGAAAGTCTTTAGGGGCATTCCGTTATTCATTCCGTCATAATAAAAGTCTATGTCCTGCATAACGGATCCGCCTGGTTTACCTTATGCAGGAGAGGACTCCAGCATAGCAAAAACCGGACAGATCCGTTTTGCAGCCCATATACCACATCAAGAACCCGCACATGAACTTCAAAATATGAAATTCGCTCATCCCTAATTGTGAGGCTGTACTGTACATTGTCTGCAGTGCTGTGCTGCTATACTGTAATATATGTATCTAAAATATTTTGCTTCTGCACTGTATTGCACTGTATTATAACTATATTTGAAATGTTGTGGTTCTGCATTGTATTTTACATTATCTGCTCTGCTGCTACAGTGTATTGCTGGGGTGTATAGGGAACGTTTACTATACAGTCATGTGAAAAAATTAGGACACCCT
This sequence comes from Bufo bufo, assembly GCF_905171765.1. Classification (NCBI taxonomy): domain Eukaryota; kingdom Metazoa; phylum Chordata; class Amphibia; order Anura; family Bufonidae; genus Bufo; species Bufo bufo. The sequence continues at coordinate 72,843,320 of NC_053394.1, read as the reverse complement.
TTGAAAGCATGTGGTTTTTTGTAACATTTTTAATAAATGGTTATTTCATCTCCGTTTCAACAATACAGAGAGATTAAAGTAATCCAACTAAACAAAGAAAACTGAAGAAAAGTCTTTTCAAGATCTTCTGTAAATGTCATTCTACAAAAATGCCTATTCTAACTGAGGAAAAAGATAGGACACCCTCACATGTATTCCCTCTTAAATTGGCTCAGATCTCACACCAGGTGCACATAATTAGTAGATCGTTACTCTGCATGTTGAATGAGGCTTGCCCTATTTAAACCTCAGACATTTAGTTTGGTGTGCTCCTGACTGTTGAAGTGAGAGTGAGCACCATGGTGAGAGCAAAAGAGCTGTCAGAGGACTTCAGAAAAAAGATTGTAGCAGCCTATGAGTCTGGGAAGGGATTTAAAAAGATCTCAAAAGATTTTGAAATCAGCCATTCCACTGTCCGGAAGATAGTCTACAAGTGGAGGGCTTTCAAAACAACTGCCAACATGCCCAGGACTGGTCGCCCCAGCAAGTTCACCCCAAGAGCAGACCGCAAGATGCTAAAAGAGGTCTCCAAAAACCCTAAAGTGTCATCTCGAGAACTACAGCAGGCTCTGGCTACTGTTGATGTAGAAGTACATGCCTCTACAATCAGAAAGAGACTGTACAAGTTTAACTTGCATGGGAGGTGTGCAAAGAGGAAACCTTTGCTTTCCAAGAGAAACATCGAGGCCAGACTGACATTTGCCAGAGATAAAGTTGACAAAGACCAGGACTTCTGGAATAATGTTCTTTGGACAGATGAGTCCAAAATTGAATTATTTGGACACAACAGCAGAGGACATGTTTGGCGTAAACCAAACACAGCATTCCAAGAAAAGAACCTCATACCAACTGTGAAGCATGGAGGTGGAAGTGTCATGGTTTGGGGCTGCTTTGCTGCAGCAGGACCTGGTCAGCTCACCATCATAGAATCCACGATGAATTCTACTGTGTATCAGAAGGTGCTTGAAGAACATGTGAGACCATCAGTTAGAAAATTAAAGCTGAAGCGGAACTGGACCATGCAACATGACAATGACCCAAAACATACTAGTAAATCAACCAAAGATTGGCTGAAAAAGAAGAAATGGAGAGTCCTGGAATGGCCAAGTCAAAGTCCAGATTTGAATCCCATTGAGATGCTGTGGGGTGACTTGAAAAGGGCTGTACGTGCAAGAAACCCCTCAAACATCTCACAGCTGAAAAAGTTCTGCATTGAGGAGTGGGGTAAAATTTCCTCAGACCGATGTCGAAGACTGGTAGATGGCTACAAGAACCGTCTCACTGCAGTTATTTCAGCCAAAGGAGGTAACACTCGCTATTAGGGGCAAGGGTGTCCTATCTTTTTCCTCAGTTAGAATAGGCATTTTTGTAGAATGACATTTACAGAAGATCTTGAAAAGACTTTTCTTCAGTTTTCTTTGTTTAGTTGGATTACTTTAATCTCTCTGTATTGTTGAAACGGAGATGAAATAACCATTTATTAAAAATGTTACAAAAAACCACATGCTTTCAAAGGGTGTCCTAATTTTTTCACATGACTGTATGTATCTGAATAGTGTATAATATGTATTTGAAATATTGTGATGCTGTACTGTACAGTATATTGTCTGCAGTGCATAACATAAAAACATGATTTAAACAATAGGTCATTTTCTGATGTCATATTCCATTTAAAGTGATCCCATAATTATTGCAAAAAGAGAAAACCAAACATCATACATGACAATCTTTTTCTAAGAAAGCTAAAACCAGCGCTATAACTTCACATGGATTTAAAGATCTCCACATTCATTGCTCTGCTAGATACTCAAGGGGAGTCTCTTTTCTGCTGCAGCTCAGGGGACGTGTTCATGCTCTCCCTATCACAGCTCAGGGGGCGTGTCCATGCTCTCCCTATTACAGCTCAGGGGGCGTGTTTATGCTCTCCCTATCACAGCTCTGGAGGCGTGTCCATGCTCTCCCTATCACAGCTCAGGAATCAGCTGAAGGATGAAACTGAGCATGTGCGGCCTCCTCAGTGAGCAGGGCAAAGAAATAAGAAAAAGAACAAACAGCACGTGGCGCTATACAGATTCATTTTGTTAAATAACTCAGTGGCTATAGTGAATTTTTAATTACATGCAATTACAAAAGTATTCAGATCTAGGTGCTGGTTTGAACACTGCTGAATATTTTCCATGGGACAACCGCTTTAAATAAACTCTCTGTCACCAGACAACCACAGCATTTGTGGGTCATTTACCCACTGATTAGCCCACAGTTCTTGAATGTATGCACTGTGTGTCTATTGTAGTCTATGACAATTAGCTGCAGGGATCTGCACACACCTTCCAGTGGAGTCCACCCGGCCACAAGGAGCAGACATGTGAGCTACAGTATGTCGTTTTCTTAGATTAGCTGAAAGAGCTTACAAAAAGTAATCAATTTGCGGCACATGCAGTCATCATCAGAGGATGGGGGCTGTTTAGTGGGTGTAGATGAGCGCACAAGCTCTTCTTAGAAACATAGAAACATAGAATGTGCCGGCAGATAAGAACCATTTGGCCCATCTAGTCTGCCCAATATACTGAGTACTATGAATAGCCCGCTGGCCCTATCTTATATGAAGGATGGCCTTATGCCTATCCCATGCATGCTTAAACTCCTTCACTGTATTTGCAGCTACCACTTCTGCAGGAAGGCTATTCCATGCATCCACTACTCTCTCAGTAAAGTAATACTTCCTGATATTACTTTTAAACCTTTGCCCCTCTAATTTAAAACTATGTCCTCTTGTAGCAGTTTTTCTTCTTTTAAATATTCTCTCCTATTTTACCTTGTTGATTCCCTTTATGTATTTAAAAGTTTCTCTCATCTCCCCTCTGTCTCGTCTTTCTTCCAAGCTATACATGTTAAGGTCCTTTAATCTTTCCTGGTAAGTTTTATCCTGCAATCCATGTACCAGTTTAGTAGCTCTTCTTTATAGTGGTATGTTATAGATTCCCTGAATAGAAGCAACTGGTGACTAACGCCCTTTAAAAATTATAGCGCAATATTATAAGAGTACTGAGCGCATCTCATCAGCTGTGTGTTTATTCAGTGTTGGATTTTCCCAGTATACTGAAATGACTGGTTCATATCACTGGAACATAATAGCCCTGAGCTACTTATTCACCCAACATCCTGTTAAATCCGTATCACCACATTACGAGACCTTTGTTGGAGAGCAAACAAAACTGATCACCTTTCCATGACAAGTAGCAGTGTTTTACCATAGCTATGGCACGGGGACACACATTGGAGCTGTAGTAACCACTTTGCAGATCAAGGACTATCAAGAGGACTATGCTTTTGTGTTCTCAGTTCCTTTTCAACTTCCAGTCACTTGAAACTGATGGGTAACCCTGTCCAGTGGTGCAGGTAAAGGCTCATGGGCCCTGGTGCAAGAATTCAGCTTGGGCCCCCCTTGTCACAAAGTACTGAGGGAAATGGGGCCCAAGCTGAATTCTTGCACCAGGGTCCACCAAGCCTTTCTGCTGCCTTAGGCAAAAATTGTAACGGCACCCCCCTACTATGCCAAATTCTTAACCTAACCCCTTCCCTCCAGCCCTGCTGTTAAAGACATACTTGGAAAACATTACATACAGCACTTCAAAAGATACAAGGTAATACAGCACCACATACCTTTTATATCCAGTGACGTCCTCTCTGATGTAGACCTTCTCTTTCCTCATCTCCTCCATTCAGACTAGACCGCCATGATGATTTCATTCAACCATTTCTTGTCTCTGGAGGGTTTGTCAGAAATCTTAGTTTCTTACTTTTCCATCATCCTCCCACCTTCTGAATAAACCATCCTGTCACCCCCAATACTACGCCCGTTGTGCTCCCAATACTATACCGCAGAAACAGTCCCCCTAAAAATAGTAGTACCACACAAATAGTGCCCCCTTCAATAATTATTGGTACAACGTGCCCTAAAAATAACTGCACCCAGCAAATACTGTCTCTGAAACTAATAGTGTTGTAAACATACTGTCCTCCAAAAATAATAGCACTAAGCTGATACTGTGCCCGAGTGCCCCTAACAGTAATAGTGCTCCCCAAATCCCACAAATAACAGTGCCTCCAATAGTAACAATGCCCCCATTGTGCCCAGACTAGAAATCATGTTCCCCATAGCCCCCCAGTACTAATACTTCTCTTTATAATGTGTCCCAGTAGAAAACTGTCATGAGCATGTTTGGTGTGACTGGTGTGAGGAAATCCTGTCTATGACTTCCTATTGTGACATGCTCCATCACATACTATATAATTACATGTTCTCCCTTAAAAAGAGTGTATAGCTATGTAATATGGAACTGTGTGCTGCTCAGATGACAAGGCTTAGCAGGTGCGCGAGTCTTTAATTTGTTACTTACTGGACAAAATTTAATGCTGGAGATTCAGAAATCAAAATATCAAAACTTATACAAAATGATACAATAAACTACAACATTACCAACAACAGCACAGTCACAACTACTGTATAGTCTTTCAAAACTGCCATAAGTGCACAAACCGCGTAAAAATAACACCACCATACAATGCACAAAATAGTGCCACCACATTGTCTAAATAACATAGATATTTAATGTCTCAATAATCATCATCATTATTATTATTATTATTATTAAAGCGCCACCCATTCCATGGCGCCGTACATATAATAGGTCCTGCCATATAGTGCACTAATAATACTGCCTAACCAACTAAGCCTACTTTCACACCTGCGTTTACATTTTCCTGTATTGAGCTCCGGCAGAGGATCTCAATACCGGAGAAAAACGCTTACGTTTTGTCCCCATTCATTGTCAATGGGGACAAAATTGAACAGAACGGAGTGCACCAGAATGCATTCCGTTGCATTTGGTTGAGTTCCCATACCGGAGAGCAAACTGCAGCCAGCTGCGATTTTCTTTCCGTCATGGGATGCGGAGCATGAACACCATTGAAAGTCAATGGGGGACGGATCCGTTTTCTCAGAGACAATAGAAACACAATAGAAATATGGATCCGTCCCCCATTGACTTTCAATAGAGTTCATGACTGATCCGTCTTGGCAATGTTAAAGATAATACAACCGGATCCGTTCATAATGGTTGCAGATGGTTGTATTATCAGTAACGGAAGCGTTTTTGCTGATTCCTGCAAAAACGCAAGTGTGAAAATAGCCTAAGCCCAGGTAACAGTGCTCTTGTCACTTGTAGATGCTGTGAGTCACCCTAGAAGTGGGGGGATGAAAGACCTGCGGTATTTACCCATTTTGCTTTGACTATACGCAAGTTCTAACTATAGCAACTCATACAATAGCCCCGCTCATGTCAATTAGCAAAGATAAATACATAAATAAATACATCAATCAAAAAAGTGATATTTTAGTATTTAAAGCTTGTCTTTAAAAAAAAAGTCAATTTTATTTTATTGAAAATATGTTATTGTGGATATCCAGTGTCAATCGCTTCGACCTGGGCATTGTACTAGGAAGCAGTGCCGTCTGACATATGCCATGTTTTAGAGATTATTGTGCTGTATCTGTTGGTAAAAGAGGAAGTCCATTTGAGGAACTCCACCATGACGCCTGTGTACACACCGTAGATAGCGGCTGCCATTTATCATACCCCCTGCCAGATGTTCTGTGTTTATGGGCAGCCTTTTACAATGTTTCCACAATACTGTGCAAAGGAGAAAGGACTTTGTTCCTACTGATAAGGTAAAATATTATACCCAGAGCTGAATGTATGGACTACGTACAGTTTCGTATATATTCAGAAGAAACAAGCTGACACGTGGTAGAACATCCCCTAATAAGTGACTGAAGCTGGTGATCAATTTAAATAAAACAGGTGAAATTATTAAAGGGGGTTTCCGAGATTGTAAAAAATTGGCAAAAGGAAGGCAATGACATAAAATAAATAAAGAACCAATAACTGCCTATCCAGCACAGCCACTTCTATGGTTCCCATTGGTCTTTGTTTACGTTGCTGCAGAAAAGACATGACCTTCTATCGATGTGACTGCTGCAGCCAATAGCTGGCCTCAGCGTCTCATGCTCCACCCACCAGAGGGGCAGGTGGTTACCAGGTAAGTATTTGATTTACATTTCCATTAAATTTTTTATGATCTGTCCTGGTTTTGGCTTCAAAAACTGCATCAAAACCTAAACGTGAGGTCGAACCCTTTACAATGGATGTAAATATTACTCTTAGATCTCTTCTCCATACACAGATGTAGTACTCTCTTACCAGTGATTCAGCCCTGCGCTAATTAGATCTTTGTTCTTAACATTTCCACACAGTAAAAACAGTAGACTGAAGAAACAATGTGGAAAACAGATGGACGTCACCTGTCGAATGCAAGTGAACCTGGTCACTGATTCAAACTCCAATCCACTGATGTCATGGGTTTCATAAGGGACCTCCACCATTGCTCTATGCAGGAGTGGACGTACCCAATGTGAAATCCGCACAGGGGTCTGGTAGGTAAGGGGGGCCAATTACACCCTAAAAGCATCTTCCTGCTTATGTTAGATTGGTTGAAAGGGACTGAATTAATAAGAAACAGGGAATGCTTTAAGAGAAACTATTGGAGATCAAAGATTCCATGTATGGTTGTTGCACAGGGGCCCCTGCTGGCTGTGTCCACCCCTGGGTCTACGCCTAAGCAATAATTTCCTTTTGGTTCTTGCACTTTGCTAAGGTGATCATCTGTTTTGGGATATCCTGACACTGACCAGACTTCATTCTCTGTCTGCCACCTGCCCTGACTATCCCCCTGAATACTGGTATGAAAGTACTCCACTTGCTCTGACCTTCACCAGCCTGACCACCATTGTTACCTACTGCCTATGCCATTCTGCCAAGGAACGCCCCACATATTACCCCACAACAACCATATTAAAGTGGTTTTCCAAGATTCTGATATTGATACCTAACACCCAGGACCCCTACTGAGACGGTGGTGGTCCGGTGAGCGCCGTGTCCTCTTCTTCAGGTCAGTGACATCACATTCATCGATCACGTGGCTAGGCACAGCTCAGTCCCTTCAAATGAATGGGTCTGAGCTGCAATATCAAGCATAGCTGCTGTCCAATAGATGGTGGTGTGCTTGGTAAGTTGTGAGGTGTGCCGCAGTCTACTGAAACCGCTGATCCGCAGGTCCCCCACAGATCTTAAATGGGGGACCTATCCTAAAGGGTAAGTCATCAATATCAGAATATCAGAAAACCCTTTTAATACCAAATTGACTTGCACCTGCCCCTTTTTGCTTTCCCTTTCATGGGAGAGTCCTGCAAAAACTGAAACTGCTGCTTATATGCCAGAGAATTGCATTTACGGCAATTTGCTAACCTACAGAATGTCATGGCAGCCGCGCCATGCTGCCCTGTATAGAGAGCACCAGCTCCTGCACATAGTGTCTTGCTCTATTATCAGAATTGTTCCTACTTGTAAACTGATGTTTTCTGATAACGGCCGTAGATTACAGACTTGTATATGAATAGGTTCACTAAAAGTAACATCTGACACAATGTGGAAAAATGAAAAATGGAATTCAAACTGGGTTCATACGGTGACTCATCTGCTGCAGAACAACAGGTTTCAATAAGAGATTTTCTGCAATATTGATTCAAATGTGAGATGAAATCAGAGCATAATAATCCCACGCGGTTAACAGTTTGTGCCTCGTGGACATATAGAGAGAAATGCATCACATACATGTATTGAATTATTTATTCACACAAATCAGGTATTACAGTGACTATGGTTAGGGGTTAATAAGGAGCGTGCTTATATCTATCTATCTATCTATCTATCTATGTATCTATCTATCACATAGCTTATTATACAATAGCTGTTCCTCCAGGTGAAATGTGTTGGTCTACTTTCTAGCTGTATTGGGTTTAATATTACCTTACAATGTGCCGCATTACATGGCTGTAGGGCGTATTGTAGGGGTAAGTAATCACTGAGAACAAACATTAAAGGGTTTTCCAAGACTGTCATATTGATGGCCTTTCTTTATGACGTTTATTCCTATTTTATAAAGTGATGGCACATCACTAGGATATGCTATCACTTTATGATACAAGATATAATATTAAAGGGGTATTCCTGTAGGTAAAAGGTATCCCCTGTCAACAGTATAAGTGACAACTATCAGATTGGTGGGGGTCCCACCCAACTATCAGATTGATGAGACCCCCACCGATCATGAGAACAGGCCCCCGAAATGATCAGAGCGCCAGGTCGCACATGTGCGCGGCCGCTCTATTCATTTCTATAAGAGTTCAATACTTTTCAGGGGAGAAGCAGGGGGTTCAGGGCCTGTGGGGCTCGTGATTGGTGGGGGACCCAGCGGCAGGATCCCCACTGATCTGATAGTTAACCCCTATCCTGTGGATAGGGGATAATTTTACCTACCGGAGTACCCCTTTTTTGGTGACAACTATTGGAAGTTGAAAATGTTGACTTGAGACCATGACTCTATTAAAAACTGCAGTATAAAGACCAGCACTCCGTAATTCAGATGATGAAAAGAAGTTTTCTTTTTATTCGTCACCCATGTGTGACGCGCGTTTCGACACTAATTTGTGTCTTTATCAAAGTACAGGTGATAACAGCTCATCATAGTTTACAAATGGCAACATTATATACAATTCAAATAACCCGCCTCTTGATCACGTAAGCAGTCACATGGCGAGGGGCGGGCCGAATCGTCCCCGGCCATGTGACCAGTCACGGGGTCAGTGCGTCATACTGCTAGGCAACCCAACCAAACAAACTAGTCAGGAGTGGAGTGCGATAAGATAAGTATCAAATCCATATATTATTATTTTATCAAGGCAATATTAGATCCCTTATATAACTCATATATATACTCCATGGATAACGATATATTATAATTAAAGCGCCACCCCCTCATACAAAAACAGATATATGAAAATGGAGACAATGATGTCAGTCACACGATACATCATGTGACATAACACCATTGTCTCAGCCACACAAAATGTTGTAAAGATATATTACATCTCACAGGGAAAAGGGCTGTCCTGCAGCATTCAAGGAGATTCATGTCAGGTTCAAACATCCATAGAGAACCAAGGTATCAATGTTTGATTATGAAACAATAGTATGCATGGATACAAAATAACAAACCACAGCTATCGCACATATGTAGGATCAAAGAAAGCAATTAAGTGAATATTCCTTATTTAAACCTTTGGGCGCAAGTGTCTCAAGTCGATGGATCCAATATGCTTCACGCTGGTGGAGCATCTGGATCCGATTTCCTCCACGTCGAGGTAAGGTCACTTCTTCTAAAATTTGAAAACGCAATTGTGAGATGCGGTGATTTTTTTCTTTAAAATGTTGGGGAACGGGTAACAAAATATTTTCTTTCCTAATTGTGGACTTATGTTTTGCTACCCGGTCCTTCATACGCATTGTCGTTTCTCCAACATAGCACAACCCACAGGGACATTTAAGTAGATAAATCACAAAACTGCTGTCACATGTGAAATGACCCCGAATGGGGATTTGTTGTCCTGTCTGTGGGTGTGCTATGTTGGAGCCTTTAATCACATTGGAGCAGTGAACACAGTTAAGACAGGGAAATGTTCCCTTCCTAACTGTAGAGAAAGTGAGCTGTCGCTGAGGCATCCTGTCACTCCCCACATCTGCTCGGACAATCATGTCCCTAATATTTTTGTTTCGCTTAAAGCACATCATGGGACGGTCCCTAAATTCCTGAATCTCAGGATATGATTTTTGTAAGATGTTCCAGTGTTTATAGATGACAGCCTTAACTCGGTCCATCCAGGGATGGTATTTCACCACTAACGGTATTCTTTGTCCTTTGTCTTTCCTTTCTATGGGATTTTTTACCTTATCCAGCTGCTGGTGTAATAGACGGGGCGGATAGCCTCTGTCTATAAATTTCTCAGTCATCTCCCGTAACCTAAGATCACGTGTGTCCTGATCCATGACAATATTGGCCACTCTTCTATATTGCGAGTATGGCAAAGATTTTTTTACAGTAGATGGGTGATTACTTTGGAATGACAAGAGACTATTTCTGTCAGTTTTTTTGACATACAAGTCAGTGGTAATTCTGTTGTCAGTTCCCCTAATCACCCATGTGTCAAGGAATGAAACACGTTGTGTATCTTGGTGCAGGGTAAATTTCAGCTCTGGTCTTACGTTATTAATATAGTCAACAAAGGTCATTAGGGTCTCAATGCTGCACCGCCATATGCAAAAAACGTCATCTATAAAGCGTTTCCAAAATATACAATAATTTTGATACAGCTCACTCGGGTAAATATATTCTCTCTCAAAGTGTGCCATATAGCAATTTGCATATGGCGGTGCAGCATTGGACCCCATCGCAGTCCCGCACCGCTGCTGGAAAAAAGTGTCCTGAAATAAAAAATAATTGCGATGTAAGACAATGGACAGTAAGGAAATAAAAAATTCTTTTTCATGTGCCGAGTACAGGCTGTCATCCAGTAACTTCTGGACAGATTCCAGACCCTTTTCATGCGTTATACTTGTATATAAACTGCAGACGTCTAGAGTGACCAGGATGCAATCATGCGACAGCTCAATTTCCCGTACTGCCTCCAAAAAATGTTGGGTATCCCTCAAATAGGAAGGGGCCTTTTTTGTGAGTGGAGTCAACACTTTGTCAAGAAATATTGCAGGGGGAGATAGGACTGAATCACTAGCTGCAACAATGGGACGACCCGGAGGCTTATCCAGGGATTTATGCACTTTTGGTAGTGTATAGAATACGGGTGTCACAGGGTGTTGGTTGATCAAAAACTCAGCTAATTTTTTATCAATAACATGGTGTAATACATTTTGATCAACCAAAGTCTGTAGCTCCCGTTTTATTGTCCAGACCGGATCCCCCTGCAATATTTCATAGACATTGTGGTCAGATAATTGTCCCTGAATCTCCCTGACATAATAGTCTTTATCCAGTATGACAAGGGCACCGCCTTTGTCCGCAGGCTTAAAGACCAGGGAGTCATCATCAGTCAGATGATTGACCACCTGCCTCTCCTCCGCGGACAAATTATGGTGGATATAATAATCACCTTTCTTAAAATTTGCAAGCAATGTGGCAATATCACGTTGTACAAGGTGTATATACGTTTCACTAGGGTGATAAACCTTTGGAGCGTGCACGTGCAGTCGAGCTCAAACGTACAGATGAGCACCTACGGCTATGATGAGGAGGAAGCTCGTGCAATAGTAGCACGAATTGATTCATCGGCAGAGTTCCTGAGAATACCCCCAGGTGAACTGAGAAGCCGTGATTTTGAGAGAACCTCCAAGCATCTGGTATCACTACAATTGCATGCCACCACACTAGCGGAGTATCACCGCTCTAAACGCATTCCACGTGGATTAAGGGTGAATCTCCGTCCAACTTTTTTTCGTGAAAACGTTGAATATTGTGCCCGCTTCGCCAGTATTTTAAACAAATGTTCCTTGGACATTATAGTCCTGACGATTGAACACCTGACCAGCGCTATTGCCGAGTGCCAAGAAGGCATCAGTACTATTGAGTCCCAACTAAAAGACTGTCTTAAAAAGGAGGACTTTGATATCCTGAAAGACAAGATTGAAAAGCAATGTGCCGAATTACAAAGCTCTATACAGAGTACAAAGCGCACAAAATACATCCGGGATATGGAAGACTACCAAAGAAATCAAGTCTACAGATGGCAGGACAAGGCCGGCACTGCTACATCCCAACCACCGCGTCGACCCGGCCGCAGAGCGGGTACAGCTTCATCCGACTCTGGGAGCGACTCCACAACAAGTCAGCGCAATTTTTTTAGGAGCACGCAGACGCCCAAGAAGGCCAACACCCGGCGCTCAGGTCGACACCATCATCGGGGACGCCGAAGCCCCACGTCTAACCCGGTCACAGGTACTCAGCCCACCTTAGTGTTAAATCTATCCTCCAAGAATCTCTCTCCACTCCAAATTGGACTTCTTGAAAAGGGACTATCCTTCAGTCCGACTACGAGTCTGGATACATTTGGACTGGACATGGATTTAAACCGTTTTTTTCGGAGTATACGGCTTAAAAGCCATTTTTCAAAAGTCCCTATGCATGATCCGGTCCCGTTTGTAAATTTACAACCTTCATTAAATTTGCAGCAATTTGGCTTAAGGCTTAAGAGCCATTATATGCCTCCAAAGGTTTATCACCCTAGTGAAACGTATATACACCTTGTACAACGTGATATTGCCACATTGCTTGCAAATTTTAAGAAAGGTGATTATTATATCCACCATAATTTGTCCGCGGAGGAGAGGCAGGTGGTCAATCATCTGACTGATGATGACTCCCTGGTCTTTAAGCCTGCGGACAAAGGCGGTGCCCTTGTCATACTGGATAAAGACTATTATGTCAGGGAGATTCAGGGACAATTATCTGACCACAATGTCTATGAAATATTGCAGGGGGATCCGGTCTGGACAATAAAACGGGAGCTACAGACTTTGGTTGATCAAAATGTATTACACCATGTTATTGATAAAAAATTAGCTGAGTTTTTGATCAACCAACACCCTGTGACACCCGTATTCTATACACTACCAAAAGTGCATAAATCCCTGGATAAGCCTCCGGGTCGTCCCATTGTTGCAGCTAGTGATTCAGTCCTATCTCCCCCTGCAATATTTCTTGACAAAGTGTTGACTCCACTCACAAAAAAGGCCCCTTCCTATTTGAGGGATACCCAACATTTTTTGGAGGCAGTACGGGAAATTGAGCTGTCGCATGATTGCATCCTGGTCACTCTAGACGTCTGCAGTTTATATACAAGTATAACGCATGAAAAGGGTCTGGAATCTGTCCAGAAGTTACTGGATGACAGCCTGTACTCGGCACATGAAAAAGAATTTTTTATTTCCTTACTGTCCATTGTCTTACATCGCAATTATTTTTTATTTCAGGACACTTTTTTCCAGCAGCGGTGCGGGACTGCGATGGGGTCCAATGCTGCACCGCCATATGCAAATTGCTATATGGCACACTTTGAGAGAGAATATATTTACCCGAGTGAGCTGTATCAAAATTATTGTATATTTTGGAAACGCTTTATAGATGACGTTTTTTGCATATGGCGGTGCAGCATTGAGACCCTAATGACCTTTGTTGACTATATTAATAACGTAAGACCAGAGCTGAAATTTACCCTGCACCAAGATACACAACGTGTTTCATTCCTTGACACATGGGTGATTAGGGGAACTGACAACAGAATTACCACTGACTTGTATGTCAAAAAAACTGACAGAAATAGTCTCTTGTCATTCCAAAGTAATCACCCATCTACTGTAAAAAAATCTTTGCCATACTCGCAATATAGAAGAGTGGCCAATATTGTCATGGATCAGGACACACGTGATCTTAGGTTACGGGAGATGACTGAGAAATTTATAGACAGAGGCTATCCGCCCCGTCTATTACACCAGCAGCTGGATAAGGTAAAAAATCCCATAGAAAGGAAAGACAAAGGACAAAGAATACCGTTAGTGGTGAAATACCATCCCTGGATGGACCGAGTTAAGGCTGTCATCTATAAACACTGGAACATCTTACAAAAATCATATCCTGAGATTCAGGAATTTAGGGACCGTCCCATGATGTGCTTTAAGCGAAACAAAAATATTAGGGACATGATTGTCCGAGCAGATGTGGGGAGTGACAGGATGCCTCAGCGACAGCTCACTTTCTCTACAGTTAGGAAGGGAACATTTCCCTGTCTTAACTGTGTTCACTGCTCCAATGTGATTAAAGGCTCCAACATAGCACACCCACAGACAGGACAACAAATCCCCATTCGGGGTCATTTCACATGTGACAGCAGTTTTGTGATTTATCTACTTAAATGTCCCTGTGGGTTGTGCTATGTTGGAGAAACGACAATGCGTATGAAGGACCGGGTAGCAAAACATAAGTCCACAATTAGGAAAGAAAATATTTTGTTACCCGTTCCCCAACATTTTAAAGAAAAAAATCACCGCATCTCACAATTGCGTTTTCAAATTTTAGAAGAAGTGACCTTACCTCGACGTGGAGGAAATCGGATCCAGATGCTCCACCAGCGTGAAGCATATTGGATCCATCGACTTGAGACACTTGCGCCCAAAGGTTTAAATAAGGAATATTCACTTAATTGCTTTCTTTGATCCTACATATGTGCGATAGCTGTGGTTTGTTATTTTGTATCCATGCATACTATTGTTTCATAATCAAACATTGATACCTTGGTTCTCTATGGATGTTTGAACCTGACATGAATCTCCTTGAATGCTGCAGGACAGCCCTTTTCCCTGTGAGATGTAATATATCTTTACAACATTTTGTGTGGCTGAGACAATGGTGTTATGTCACATGATGTATCGTGTGACTGACATCATTGTCTCCATTTTCATATATCTGTTTTTGTATGAGGGGGTGGCGCTTTAATTATAATATATCGTTATCCATGGAGTATATATATGAGTTATATAAGGGATCTAAAATTGCCTTGATAAAATAATAATATATGGATTTGATACTTATCTTATCGCACTCCACTCCTGACTAGTTTGTTTGGTTGGGTTGCCTAGCAGTATGACGCACTGACCCCGTGACTGGTCACATGGCCGGGGACGATTCGGCCCGCCCCTCGCCATGTGACTGCTTACGTGATCAAGAGGCGGGTTATTTGAATTGTATATAATGTTGCCATTTGTAAACTATGATGAGCTGTTATCACCTGTACTTTGATAAAGACACAAATTAGTGTCGAAACGCGCGTCACACATGGGTGACGAATAAAAAGAAAACTTCTTTTCATCATCTGAATTACGGAGTGCTGGTCTTTATACTGCTTATATTCAGGTATCTACCTCTTGACCGCGCACCTGGACTGCGACTGATGCGCAGTGCCGCCCATTCATTTATTTCATCTATTAAAAACTGGTTCCAAAGTACCAAAATGTCATCCCAAAATAAGATAAAATAAGGATTGAAGGCAGTTAGGAGGCTAACTACTTCAATTCAAGCAAGAAATAGTCAGGAATAGATGCTGGAAGCTGCATATCACTTCCAATGTTGACAGCAGGGGAAATGGACAGTGGGATTGGACCCACTGTGCCAACAAACCAGTTTGACTATTGGGTAAACCTAATAGCAGTTTATCCTCTAGCTTGTGGGGATTTAGGTGTGTCCTGGGTGTGGCCACTTGCTTGACTTTATCTGTGGCTTCCTGGCTGGGGGCAGTGGTACTCCAGCCTTGTTTGGTGTTGGTGCTCTGCTCCTTTCCTGGGTGATTCTGCCCAGTCCTTGAGGGCCACCTTGGACATAAATTGTCTTCCTTTTGTATGCTCCTTATACCCTACCTCACTTGTTGTATGTTAGGTGTGGGTTTATGTTCAGGGTGTGTTGTACGTCTAGATTGTTGTTACATGTCTGGGCTGTTGTTGGTGTTTGTCCCTGCATGTATGTAAGACGTTTTCCCTGTGTGTCGTGTCCTCTGGAAGGGGGTTGGTTTCCCAGAGGGGTGAACCACTAGCCTGTATGCAGCGCTGCCTGGGGCTGCCATGCACCTTGTGGCATGGGGTCCTGGCGGAGTGTGGTGTGCTGGATACCTGTGTAAGTTGCTGGTACGGTGTCCTGTTTGGTGTTAGGGCTCCTGTACGTATGCACGGGTTCCAGTTGTGAAGACTTCGCCAGGTAAGTATGTTGTCTTGTGTTCTTACCTGCTGATCCTCTTGCTGTGTATGGTCTCTCCTTTTCCCTGCTATTAGGTCTTTGGAGACTCTTGTTCATGCGTGTCTTGGATGAACAGGACGTCTCCCCCTGCTCCTATCTGAGGGATTATCAGGGCGACTCAGGGTCCCAGGTTTCCAGGGTATGAGCCGCCCTACCATCGGGCTCCGCTCATACGGTGAGGAGTTAGGGAGAGGATTAGGGACGCTATAGGAGGTGACCTGCTTCCCTTTTCCTGGCTTCTTGGCCTAGCAGCTATCTCTTATCATTTTACATTGTACGGTGGGGGGGGGGTTTCCCCCACTCCCCACCGTGTCAGTACATGAGTAATTCAGATAGCAATTCCGGTTCATGCAGTTGGCAAAAAGTAGAAACAGTAGTCAGGAAAGATATGGTACATGGGTAGTCAAACAGACAGACAGATCACACCTTCACTGGTTACTAGACACTAGAAAACCTCAATGCTCAGTTAAGGAGGTGGAACCATAGCCCAGCTAAATAGGAAGGCTGAGCAGCACCTTAGTCATAAGCTGGACAAAGAGCAAGAGAGAAGGATTAACTCCAGCAGCACTGTAAGGAAGTTCACCAAGCACTAGTCCCAATTCATACTGCCCGGGAAAGCAACGGCAGACACAGGCCCCCAACCTAACAGCAGGATATTCTTCAGAATCCTGTATAATACACAAAGTGTACCAGAAAAGTAAAATGGAGCCATGTTCACTGGGTGTCCAAATAAGCAGCACATCCTGGCACAGATAACGAGCAGTACAGTACATGTAGTACTATGCTTCATTGTGGAGAGGCGCTACTTTATAGTCAGTACAGGGTCTAACCAGTGAGATGGCCATGTTGATTGGTTGGATCGCCCAGGCAATCACACGTGCCACAGATCAGCAGAGTCTTTGACAGTGTCTGTTGAGTCTGGTTTCAGGTGATGATGCCCCAGGAGACCATTGTATGCTGAAAATATTGTATCGTGAGGCCATTGTGACTTGAGGGACCACTGGTCATACTAGTTTTGCACTACACAGTAGTGCCCCAGGCACACTTCAAGTGAACGGATCCCTGCACAGCTACATGGTTGCCGTGCAGGGTACTTAACTCTCAGGATCAGATAACCCTATAGTAAAATAATATAGCAGGCTTGATGTTTCTAATCTGCTGAAATCTACAATACCTGACATTTTCTATAACCTTTGCTATGACAGGCATAGCCTCTACGTATGGCATAAAAAAACAATGTAGCACTCGGCTATCTCCGGCAGACCCCTAGAGCTGAGTGGAGTGGTGGCATACCTGTGTCTCGTACTCTTTTCAAGTGGGGGAACACTAGGCCCTCCTTCTCATGACTAGTGAGAAATCAGACCACCCGATCAGACTAAGGCTCCTTGCACACGACCGTATACCCTCCGAGACATAAGGTCCGTGAGCGGACCATATGTCCCAGAGCGGCATACATTGTGCGCACGGGAGCGCACAGCATGATCTTATGAGTGCAGGACAATAGTCCCGCGGGCGGTCTGATGCTCACAGCATCATAGTAACCTATGATGCTGTGCGGTCCCGTGCGCATGATGTATGCCGCTCCGGGACATATATCCTGCTCACGGACCGTATGTCTCGGAGGACATACGGACATGTGCAAGGGGCCTAACTCTTATCCCTTGTGGACAGGGGATTTGTCATGGGACAACCTCTTTAAGTAGAGTCTTCCTAGCAGTGGTTACAGGTAACCAGCATCTTAACTATAAAGGGGTTTTCAGATCGGCGGGGGTCCAACACCTGGGACTTCTGTTGATCAGATGTTTGAAGAGAAGGCAATGTTCCAGTGAGCACCGCTGCCTCATCAGGGTTTACTAAGCACAGCACCATACATTGGATAGTGGCTGTGCTTGGTATCATGCTCATTCACTTGAATGGGACTGAGATGCGCCTAGGACCCGTGATAGATGAACGTGACATCACTGGCCTAGGGTTAGCCAGGGACAGACTGAGAACTTACAGAGGTCCTGGAGAAAAACTAAACACGCCCCCTGAGATAAGGTGGGTAAACACAAGCATAAGTAGGCAGGGGCAACAGAAGTAGGTGGGGCCAGCAATACTGCCCCAGCACCACAAAATACCTCCCCAGCAGAACCAAATACCACAGTATAGCACAGAATACTGCCTCAGCAGATACAAATACCATAGTGCACCACAAAATACTGTTGCCCTTGCCACAGAGTATGGTGGTACAGTTGAATTCAGAAGTGCACCCATGGCCGTTGGTCAAGTGCATTAGTACTTCATGCTCCTACATTAGTTAATGCTGAGAGCATCAGATGATTATGCACCCAGCCAGCGGCCGTGAGGAGGGCTCAGGTGGCCCTCTGGGCATCAGTCCACCAGGAAATTTCCCTGTAGCCTCTTACAATACAGTCTACAGAAAATGAAGATCCTATGCAGTGAACATGGTATCCTCTGTCAACATGTGGATAAAATACAGCAACAGTTCTGTTCCAGTAAGATCATCATGTTCTGCCGGGTTTTATACAAGAAAACATTACGTCTTTCAAATCACAAATGTAGACATGTATACACAATGACTGAAAACCAGTAAACCCAGGTGTACATATAAATATTCCCACATTTACTATATTTATAGGAAACAGGTTGTTAGTAATTTACACAAGCCAATCATACTGTAAAAGCTAAAGGAAAACAAGCCGAACGAGAAGAAAGCACGCACCACATGTTACTGCCGAATAGCTACATGCAAGTTCTTTATAGTCTCTGCTCACATCTCCGTTGGAGGCTCTTTTGCCGATTCAGTCAAAGAAGCCAGAGAAAATAGCACAACGTGTTCAGCATTTGCTGCAGATTCTTCCCATGTGGCTGTACCATAAAGAGGGATTTCATCCATAAAGACGTATCATCGGTCCACCGGACTTCACCAGCATGATCTTGTCTAGGGTTAGATAGAATTTACAAAAAAGTAAATATGCCTCCAGCGCTAATGTCCAGCACCACCTACGGGTGATCTATTGGCTTAGATAGAATTTAGACTCCTGTACTCCACTTGGTTTTCAAGAATAATGCTTTTATTAATGTGCGGTTCCAGTCAAAAAACGTTTTTTGGCTTATAGCCTTGGCATGGCGCCTTGGCATTCAGGCTACTGCCTCTCCACAACGCTCGCCACACAGGGCCACAGAGCCCCTTACTAACGCAGCTTCCTGCCACCCACTGAGGGGATACTACCTCAATGCTTTTTTCCTAACTTATGCGGCTCGATCCGGTTGTACTGAAGAAGGCTATAAGCCCAAAAATGTTTTTTGACTGGAACCGCACATTAATAAAAGCATTATTCTTGAAAACCAAGTGGAGTACAGGAGTCTAAATTCTATCATTATCTGGTTTGGGAACCATCTCCTAACACCCACGCAATCAAATTGGAGTACCATCCAACCTTATACTACTTGTCTAGGGTTAGGCTGGGGCTACATGGCGATCTCAGACATGACACCCATCGAGCAACCAAATATCGATGTGTAGTACGAAGCTCAGACTTAAGGAAGCAGTGGTTAAAGAGTTTGTCCCATTAATACAACTCATAACCCTATCCACAGAATAGAAAATAATGGGGTCGTTTACTAAAGTAGAACTGGCTTAGTTGACCATAGCAACCAATCAGATTCTACCTTTCATTTTCCAAAGGAGCTGTGAAAAATAAAAGCTGGAATCTGATTGGTTGCTATGGGCAACTAAGCCAGATCTACTTTACACAAGTTTGATAAATCTATAGATATGCAGATACGTTCACTGCTTCAATCAGCTCTGTGGGGCTGCTGAAGATAGCCAAGCGCTTGTATCTGCTAGACGCATGCGTGATTGCTGCACCATTCAAATGGAGTATAACTGGCCCCCATTTTCATGAACGTCAGGTTCCCCAGGTGTCAGACCCCTGCCGATCAGACACATATCCCCTACCTTAGGGATATGGGATACGTTGTCTTAATGGGACAACCCCTTTAAGCATATGCACTGTTGCTTCATACAAACTCTATGGGAGGAAAATAAAACAAGGAATTACAAAATTTAAAACAAAAGAAGGAAGGTATATGGAAGAAGATAAAGAACTAGCTGACTGCCTCAATGAATACTTCTGTTCAGTCTTTACGAAGGAAAATTAAGGAAAAGGACCTCAGTTGGGAAAGAAGACTAATGAATCTTTTGACGCATGTGTCTTTACAGAGGAAGAGGTTCTAAGTCAGCTGTCTAAAATCAATACAAATAAGTCACAGGGGCCTGATGGGATACACCCAAAGCTATTAAAAGAGCTTAGCGGTGAACTAGCAAAACCATTAACAGATTTATTTAACCAATCACTGGCAACAGGAGTCGACCCAGAAGATTGGAAATTAGCAAATGTTGTGCCCATTCACAAGAAAGGTAGTAGGGAGGAATCGGGCAACTATAGGCCAGTAAGCCTGACATCAATAGTGGGGAAATTAATGGAAACCATACTTAAGGAGAGGATTGTGGAACATCTAAAATCCCATGGATTGAAAGATGAAAAACAGCATGGGTTTACTTCAGGGAGATCATGTCAAACTAATCTTATTGATTTTTTTGATTGGGTGACTAAAACAATAGATGGCGGAGGTGCAGTAGACATCGCTTATCTAGACTTCAGTAAGGCTTTCGATACTGTCCCACACAGAAGGCTTATCAATAAATTGCAGTCTTTGGGCTTGGACTCCCATATTGTTGAATGGATTAGGCAGTGGCTGAGGGACAGGCAACAGAGGGTTGTAGTCAATGGAGTATATTCAGACCAAGGTCTTGTTACCAGTGGGGTACCTCAGGGATCTGTTCTGGGACCCATATTGTTTAATATCTTTATCAGCGAAATTGCAGAAGCCCTCGATGGTAAGGTATGTATTTTTGCTGATGACACAAAGATTTGTAACAGGGTTGATGTTCCTGGAGGGATACACCAAATGGAAAAGGATTTAGGAAAACTAGAGGAATGGTCAAAAATCTGGCAACTAAAATTTTATGTGGATAAGTGCAAAATAATGCACCTGGGGCGTAAAAACCCAGGAGCAGAATATAAAATCAGTGATACAGTCCTAACCTCAGTATCTGAGGAAAGGGATTTAGGGATCATTATTTCAGAAGACTTAAAGGTAGGCAGACAATGTCATAGAGCAGCAGGAAATGCTAGCAGAATGCTTGGGTGTATAGGGAGAGGCATTACTAGTAGAAAGAGGGAGGTGCTCATGCCGCTCTACAGAGCACTAGTGAGACCTCATTTGGAGTATTGTGCTCAGTACTGGAGACCATATCTCCAGAAGGATATTGATACTTTGGAGAGAGTTCAGAGAAGAGCTACTAAACTAGTACATGGATTGCAGGATAAAACTTACCAGGAAAGATTAAAGGACCTTAACATGTATAGCTTGGAAGAAAGACGAGACAGAGGGGATATGATAGAAACTTTTAAATACATAAAGGGAATCAACAAGGTAAAAGAGGAGAGAATATTTAAAAGAAGAAAAACTGCTTCAAGAGGACATAGTTTTAAATTAGAGGGGCAAAGGTTTAAAAGTAATATCAGGAAGTATTACTTTACTGAGAGAGTAGTGGATGCATGGAATAGCCTTCCTGCAGAAGTGGTAGCTGCAAATACAGTGAAGGAGTTTAAGCATGCATGGGATAGGCATAAGGCCATCCTTCATATAAGATAGGGCCAGGGGCTATCCATAGTACTATATTGGGCAGACTAGATGGGCCAAATGGTTCTTATCTGCCGACACATTCTATGAGTTAAAAGGGTTTTTCGAGATATTTTTACTCATGGCCTATCCTCAGGATAGGTCATCATTATCTGACTGTAGGCGTCTGACACCCGGGACGACTGCCGATCAGCTATTTGAGAAGGCATCATCCGTCCTGTGAGCCAGCCACAGAGTCGTCTATTGGATAGTACATGGCTTGGTATCGCAGCTCACCCCTATTCACTTCAATGGGGCTAAGCTGCACCTAGGCCATGTAACCCATGAGCGTGTCATCACATGGCTAGGGGAAGAACGCCGTGGCAGTACTGCGAGCGCCATTGCCTTCTCAAACAGCTCATGGGCAGGGGTCCTGGGTATCGGACCCCCTCCAGATCAGCAAAAATATCTTGGCAAACCCCTTTAAGGAAACATGTATAAAGCTCAAACAAGTGACAAAACTATGGAAGACCACAGCATCCAGAGGGTTTTATGTCCACTTTATTCTTCACTCATAAGTAGTGTTGAGCGAACCCGAACTGTAAAGTTCGGGTCCGTACCGAACTTTGCACGTTCGGGTACCCGGACCCAAACCTGAACTTTGCCGTAAAAGTTCGGGTTCGAGTTTGGTGTTTGGGCATTTAATAAAGCTTGTTGAAAGGCTGCGGGGCAGCCAATCAACAAGCCTTTAAGCTGTAGGCAGTTAGAAGCCATCAAAGCCATGCCTACTAATGGCATGGCTGTGATTGGCCGGGGCATCATGTGACCCAGCCTCTATAAAAGCTGGATCACGTGTAGCACCGCCCATCAGCTCTGGGTATTTCAGGGACAGGAAGCAGGCAGCTGAAGTGAGGGAGAGTGTTAGGAATCTGGCGATTTTTTTTGTGGGTGACCTCCAGTTTAAGGATTTCTTTGCACCCCTGACACAGAAATATAAAAAAAATCTGGCTGTTAATTCTGTGGGTGACCTATAGCGATCTTTTGTGGGTGCAATGCACCATCTTTGCACCCCTGACACAGAAATATAATGATTAATCTGGCTGTTAATTCTGTGGGTGACCTATAGAGATTTTTTTGTGGGTGCAGTCCACCATCTTTGTACCCCGACACAAAAATATAATAGTTAATCCGTCTGTTAGTTCGGTGGGTGAAATATACCTAATTTGTGTGAGAGGTACACCTGCATTGCATACGTGACAGTGAAATTGATATAGTTAATTCGTCTGTTAGTACGGTGGGTGACCTCAAAGAATGAGGAGAGCATCAAATAAAGGACGTGGCCCTGGTCGTGGTGCTGCTGGTGTTGGTGGAGCTCCTGTTGCAGGGAGAGGACGTGGTGTTTGATCTGTGCCAGCTACACGCCAAAATCCAACACCTTCGTTAGGTGCACGTAGACGACAAAAACTTCAGCGGCATTTTAAAATACCGGTGTACGAATGGGGAGGCCAGAACAAGTAGAGGCGGTAGTAGATTGGGTTGTTGACAGTGCCTCCAGTTCCTTCACATTGTCTCCTACCCAGTCCCCTGCTGAAAGCGCAGAGTTGACACCTGCAGCCCATGGACATCTGTCTTTCACCTCTCCCCCTTGTAAATCAGGCAAGCAGTCTGAGCCCCAAGTCATGCAGCAGTCTCTTATGCTTTTTGATGACTCTGCTGTCAGAGTTTCTGTGGGCCATCCACCTAGCCCTGCCCCAGAAGCGGAAGAGATTGAGTGCACCGATGCCCAACCACTTATGTTTCAGGATGTGGACATGGGAGGACCATCGCAGCACGTCTCGGATGATGACGAAACACAGGTGCCAACTGCTGCGGCTTTCTGCCATGTGCAGATCGGCAAGGAGGGCAGGGGTGAAGAGTGGGCGGAAGATGATGTTGAGGATGACGAGGTCCTAGACCCCACATGGAATCAAGGTCATGCGAGTGACGTGTGCAGTTCGGAGGAAGAGGTTGTGGTCACACAGCCACACAGCAAAAGAGGGCAGGGTGCAAAAGCAGAGTGGCCGTGCCCTAGCCAGTACGCCTTCTACTGCCCACCGGACCCAGGGACTGAGCACACCAAAGCCAGCTCCAAGGAGTTCCCTGGCATGGCATTTCTTCAGACAATGTGCTGACGACAAGATGCGAGTGGTTTGCACGCTGTGTAATCAGAGCCTGAAGCGAGGCATAAATGTTCTAAACCTGAGCACCACCTGCCTGACCAGGCATCTAAATGCAAAGCACGAGCTGCAGTGAAGTAAACATCTCAAAAACCACAAAAGATCTCAGGCTCCTCTTGCTCCCTCTTCTGCTGCAGTCTCGGCCTCTTCATCCACCTCTGGAGTGACAGTGGTACCTGCCACCCAGCAAACAGAGGATGTGGCAGCAACGCCACCACCTCCGTCACCATCACCAAGCATCTCCACACTGTCCCATGGAAGCGTTCAGCTGTCCATCTCCAAAACAGTGGAGAGAAAGATGAAGTATGCCCCTACCCACCCGCGATCCCTGGCCCTGAAGGCCAGCATTTCAAAATTCCTGGCCTTTGAAATGCTGTCATTCCATCTGGTGGAGACAGAGACTTTTAAAAACCTTATGGTGGTGGCTGTCCCACAGTACGTGGTTCCCAGCCACCACTACTTTTCCAGGTGAGCCATCCCTGCCCTGCACAACCAAGTGGCGGTCAAAATTTGGTGTGCACTGCGCAACGCCATCTGTGGCAAGATTCACATAACCACCAATACGTGGACCAGTAAGCACGGGCAGGGAAAGTATATCTCCCTAACTGCGCATTGGGTAAATGCAGTGGCGGGTGGGCCTGAGGCGGGTGGCAGTTTGCCGCATGTCCTTCCGCCACCGAGGATTGCAGGACGTTTCTCTTTGCCTCCTGTTGCCTCCTCCTCCTACTCCACTTCCTCCTCTACCAACTCCTCATCCTGTCAGCGTAACACCGTCACCGCCAACTTCAGCACAGCCAGGGGGAAACGACAGCCGGCTGTTTTGAAACGTATCTGTTTGGGGGGAAAAACCCACACTGCGCAGGGGCATGGAACAACAGACGATGAGTGGTTGGTGCCACTGAGCCTCAAGCCCGGACTGGTGGTGTGCGATAACGGGTTAAATCTCGTAGCAGCTCTGGGACTAGCCTGTTTGACGCACATCCCTTGCCTGGCGCATGTGCTGAATTTGGTGGTGCAGAGGTTCATGAAAAATTACCCCGATATGTCAGAGCTGCTGCAGAAAGTGCGAGACGTCTCTGCGCGCTTTCGGCGTTCTCACCCTGCTGCTGCTTGCCCTTCAGCGCTGCAGCGTAACTTCGGCCTTCCCGCTCACCGCCTCATATGTGACGTACCCACAAGGTGGAACTCCACCTTGCACATGCTGGGGAGACTGTGCGAGCAGCAGCAGGTGATGGTGGAGTTTCAGTTGCAGCACGCACGGGTGAGTCGCACTGCGGAACAGCACCACTTCACCACCAATGACTGGGCCTCCATGCAGGACGTGTGTGCGGTGTTGCGCTGTTTTGAGTACTCCACCAACATGGCCAGTGCTGATGACCCCATTTTCAGCATTACTATCCCACTTCTATGTCTACTTGAAAAAACACTTTGGGCGATGATGGAAGAGGATGTGGCATAGGAGGAAGAGGAGGAGGAAGAGGGATCATTTCCACGGTTATCAGGTCAGTCATTTACAAGTGGCTCGGAGGGTGGGTTCCTGCACCAACAGAGGCCAGGTACACAACTGTCCAGCCAGGGCACAGTTCTGAAGGATGTGGAGGAGGATGATGATGAGGAGGAGGAACCGTATTCACAGCAGGGTGGCACCCAAAGTGGCTGGGGGATACAGATGATACACTTCCCACAGAGGACAGCTGGTCGTTGCTTCTGGGCAGCCTGGCACACATGAGCGACTACATGCTGCAGTGCCTGCGCAACGACCGCCAAGTTGCCCACATTTTAAACAGTGCTGATTACTGGGTGGCCACCCTGCTGGATCCCCGCTACAAGGACAACATGCCATCCTTAATTCCGTCACTGGAGCGTGATAGGAAGATGCGCGAGTACAAGCGCACGTTGGTAGACGCGTTGCTGATGGCATTCCCACCTGACAGCGGGGGCTCAGTGGAAGCACAGGGGGAAGGCATCGGAGAAGGAAGAAGTCGCCAACGCAGCTGGGGGATGGCCAGCACCTCAGAAAGGAGGGTTAGCATGGCTGAAATGTGAAAATGCTTTGTCAGCCCACCACAACAACCAG
Organism: Bufo bufo; assembly: GCF_905171765.1. Lineage (NCBI taxonomy): Eukaryota > Metazoa > Chordata > Amphibia > Anura > Bufonidae > Bufo > Bufo bufo. Next base: position 72,817,487 of record NC_053394.1, on the reverse strand, counting down.
CACCACCAGCTGATACGGAACGTCTTAGCAGGAGGCAGCATTTCAGCAACATGTGGTAGAACAGTACGTGTGCACACGCCTACACGTACTGACTAATGGGTCTGCCCCATTCAACTTCTGGGTCTCCAAATTGTGTACATGGCCTGAGCTTGCCCTTTACGCCTTGGAGGTGCTGGCCTGCCCTGCGGCCAGTGTATTATCTGAACGTGTGTTTAACATGGCAGGGGGCATCATCACAGACAAGCGCAGCCGCCTGTCCACAGCCAACGTGGACAAGCTCACGTTCATTAAAATGAACCAGGCATGGATCCCACAAGACTTGTTCGTACCTTGTGCTGAGTAGACAAGTATACCGGCACAAGGTATACTTATACTCCAGAGCACTTTCTCTTTGCATTCTCTTTTCTAGTTCCCAATGTTTTGGTGTCTTTCCAAATTTATAAAAAATAAATAAAATTTAATTTAAAAAAATAAAGAAAAAAACAAACAAACAAACAACAAAAACAGTGTTGGCTACCTCCCTCTCCTCCACCGACGCTTCCACCTACACCGCCTCCTCCTCCTCCTACTCCACTTTGACCTCCGCCTCCTAGTTCAAGAGTTTTTTTTTTTTTTCTATTCTTTGTTATTTTAAGTCATTTCCCTATCCACATTTGTTTGCAGGGCAACTGTCCTGCTCTTACCCCCATTTTGCTTCCTTTTGCAGCCCTCTAGCCCTTACTATATTTATTTTACACGCATTTTAGTGCCCTAAAGTTCGGGTCCCCATTGACTTCAATGGGGTTCGGGTTCAGGGTCAAGTTCGAGTCCCGAACCCAAACTTTGAGCCGAAGTTCGGCCGAACCCGGCGAACCCTAACTTCCAGGTGTTCGCTCAACCCTACTCATAAGTACAGTGTGAGAGATGCCCTGAAAAATAGCGCCGAACCCCTTTAACCGGCACCAAAATAAATTCTTATGCCGATAAAGGCAAAATTGTTATTGCAACAAAACAGATACAACTGTAAAAGTAAAACATGTGAAAAGCAAATCATTAAATGCCCATAAAGTTGAGAACTCGTCCTGCCTGCGAGATCCCAGACATTTCTTTGTGAAGACGCTTCGTCATCCTGCATTAATGAGGGCAGCAGACACTTTCATTTCCATGGAAATGTATGACATTATCCCTCAGCAATAATAACGGATATTAAACTGAAAGCATTAACGATAATTAAAATGTCATTGCGGATGGCTGGAACGCAGGAGCGAGCTAATTGCTCCAAACAGCAGCTCATAAATGGAAACCTTCCCTGGTCAAGTGGCTGTGAATATTGCATCCAGTACCACGGTGAAGTTGCACAACTCGAGCTCGAAACATTTTGCTCTGTTCTTGTTTTATGAATGCACAATGGGCCAGGATTGATTAACACAATTGTTTAGCTGCTGTACAATTTATTAGAGGTTTGGCTCCGTAATAACTGTTCTTAGCAACCCAGGGATTTACATAAAATGAAGGCTGACCATTCGAGATGACAGCTGCTTTAAGCTGTGACCTCTCAACAATCCTCCCCTGGTATGTGATGGAAGGGGGTCTGTAGAGCAGAAATCCCAGTCATTTTCCCTGCCTCAATGCAATTGTACAGTAAGCTTTAATAGTGCACAGAATTTCGCTGGTTAGAAACCCTCTAAACTGGTATCCATTGTTTGCCCTTGATATCACATGGTGCGTCATATAGTACATGAAAATCTCTTTCTAACAAAGCTAGAACCAGCCCTGTACCTCACATGGGTCCAGAGATCTCCCCATTCATTGCTCTGCTAGATTTATATCAGGCTGGCAGCTCATGGGAGTGTCCTTTCTGCTGCAGCTCATGGGAGTGTCCTTTCTGCTGCAGCTCAGGGGAGTGTCCTTTCTGCTGCAGCTCAGGGGAGTGTCCTTTCTGCTGCAGCTCAGGGGATGTGTTCTTTCTGCAGCACAGCTGAAGAGGAAGGTGAAGGATGAAACTGAGCATGTGCGGCCACCTGAGTGAGCAAGGACAAACAAATAAGAACAAAAACATACAGCGGGTGGTGCAGTTAAAAATTATTTAGATCCAGGTGCTGGTTTGAAAGGTGTAGAATATTTTAAGCGGAACAACTCCTTTAGAGGAAACCATTGGAGCCACTAAATCACCAGCATGTCGTTATACAGCTTGGGTTTACCTATATCTAAACATGCCACTTTCAAAACTGTTCGTTTCATCATTAGGTATTGAAAGAACTTGACCAGAAAGGAGTCCAGAGATGAGTCTGGCAGCATGCGCATTGAGCAGACTCCAGACTTTTTTCTGGTAATTTCTAAGTTCTTTTAATACCTAATGCTGAAATGGACAGTTTAAAGGGGCATGCTTAGAAAACTAAACTCCAGCTGTATAATGTATAATGACCTGGTGGTGATATAGGGGCCCCACAAGCACCACAGTTATTGGCTCTTCTCAATGTTCTGGCGCAGACCCATAGAAGGTTCTGTTGGGCTTTCCCATCTCTGGGTTTTCCTTTGCTCTTACAGTACTTTATTTTATGTGAATATATGAGACCTATGGGCATTTATTACTTAGAAGAAGAACTGAGCAGCCCCAGGAGACCACCAAGACCTTGCAAATAGGATCTTCAACCAAGACCATAAAATGAAACCATTTTATTTTGTTTTCTTTTATTAATATGTTAGGACTGTGGTTATTAAAGCGAATCTGACACTTTAAGCGCGCAGGCAACATATTACTGGGCAGTATAGTGTGTAATTTATTTATTATCAGAGAATTAAGTAATGTCATAGCCAGACCCTTATTTCTGATATTTGAAGGGGTTCTCCGGGAATTAAGAAAATGAAAATACAGAAATATTACTTTATTATAAATATATTCTCAAATACATTTCATTAGTTATAATGGCTCGATTTGTCTTGGGAGCAATCATCAGGGGAAACAAAATGGCGAATGTCCCATTAGTTCACACAAAACCTGTCCTGATAACACATGAGGAAAAGTTACTTTACAACACTGAGGCAAAGAGCTGGATAGATTGGAGGCTTGGGCAGATAAGTGGCAGGTGAGGTTTAACACTGACAAATGTAAGGTTATGCACATGGGAAGGAATAATGCAAGTCACCCGTACATACTAAATGGTAAAACACTCGGTAACACTGACATGGAAAAGGACCTAGGAATTTTAGTGAACAGCAAACTAAGGTGCAAAAAACAGTGTCAGGCAGCTGCTGCCAAGGCTAATAAGATAATGAGTTGCATTAAAAGGGGCATAGATGCATGTGATGAGAACATATTCCTACCACTTTACAAATCACTAGTCAGACCACACATGGAGTACTGTGTACAGTTCTGGGCTCCTGTGAACAAGGCAGACATAGCAGAGCTGGAGAGGGTTCAGAGGAGGGCAACTAAAGTAATACCTGGAATGGGGCAACTACAGTACCCTGAAAGATTATCAAAATTAGGGTTATTCACGTTAGAAAAAAGACGACTGAGGGGAGATCTAATTACTATGTATAAATATATCAGGGGTCAGTACAGAGATCTCTCCCATCATCTATTTATCCCCAGGACTGTGACTGTGACGAGGGGACATCCTCTGCGTCTGGAGGAAAGAAGGTTTGTACACAAACATAGAAGAGGATTCTTTACGGTAAGAGCAGTGAGACTATGGAACTCTCTGCCTGAGGAGGTGGTGATGGTGAGTACAATAAAGGAATTCAAGAGGGGCCTGGATGTATTTCTGGAGTGTAATAATATTACAGGCTATAGCTACTAGAGAGGGGTCGTTGATCCAGGGAGTTATTCTGATTGCCTGATTGGAGTCGGGAAGGAATTTTTCCCGTAAAGTGAGGAAAATTGGCTTCTACCTCACAGGTTTTTTTTTTCCCTCTGGATCAACTTGTAGGATAACAGGCCGAACTGGATGGACAAATGTCTTTTTTCAGCCTTATAAACTATGTTACTATGTTACTATGTTATTCAATCTCTGCTCTTTTTGAGCTGAGGAGTCCACTCAGTGTCACACACAGGGAAGGAGCTCAGCCAATGATAGGACCGCCCAATGGACTCCTAAGCATAGAGTGAGCAGAGATTTAAACTACTAAATAGAAGTTATATTGAATCCTTTATAATAAAACTATCAATGAGCTCAGCTCCTCCTGCTCTATATAACATGCTGCCTGCAGATTGCACTTTTCAATTTGACTGGTTCTGTTTAAAGGGAATCTGTCAGCAGTTTTGTACCTATGACACTGGCGGACCTGTTACATGTGCTCTTGGCAGCTGAAGACATCTGTGTTGGTCCCATGTTCATCTGTGTCCGCATTGCTGAGAAAATGATGTTTTAATATAAGTGAATGAGCCTCTAGGAGCAACGGGGGCGTTGCTGTTACATTTAGAGGCTCAGCTCTCTCTGCAACTGCCGCACACTCTGCACTTTGATTGACAGGACTAGGTGTGAGGAGGTTTTCACTGCCTGGCTCAGTCAATCAAAATGCAGAGGGTGCAGCAGTTACAGAGAGAGCACAGCCTCCAGGTGTAACGACAACTCCCCCGTTGCTCCTAGAGGCTCATTTGCATATATTAAAACATAATTTTTCAGAGTAATGCGGGCACATATGAACATGGGACCAACACAGATGTCTTCAGCTTCCAAGTGCCCATGTAACAGGTCAGCCAGTGTCATAGGTACAAATCTGCTGACAGATGCCCTTTAAGCATTATCAGGTCCGTTGAGTTATAGGCAAATCCAGATCATGTCTTAGGGTTGCTAAAGCCATGTTTATCTCAACATTTGCTAGATTTTTAGGAAAGGTGAAGGCTGCTTCTCTCTAGCCAATATTACAACAATTATCTACAAACTCCGAAGTCCCCAAAGAATAGAGATGATGTATCAGGCCATTAAATATCTGGGATGACAATAAACAGTAACGTTAAGTAGATTAATATATATGAGATGAGCGTGGAATGTGCCAGCTGCCATACCGCATGGGGGGGGAGCACATTCTAGAATTCTATTCATTGGGCAATTCTGAAACAAGTGGTAACATTAAAGACATTGCAGGGAAAGAATATGAAGTCATTCTGAACGACCACTGCTGCTTGTGGACATTAGAGGTGTAGATTTAATTACGGTAGATCGCTCACAACTGATGTAGATTCTATGCAATGTTTTATTTATTAATTTTTCAAATATTTTAAGAAATACAAACAATGGAATACAGGGACAAAACATCACGTATCATTAACAATGCAAACAGTAAATGAAAACATAATTGTAAACAAATATTGGAACTGGATCAATAAAGCTGATGACTCGTTTTCTGATAAAGCAGACCGTGACATTGGAGAGAAAAATACACACATAAAGGAGAAAGGGGAAGGGAGGGAGGGAACAGAGGAACAAAGAACAAATTCGAGGGTGTGAACCCAACATAATAGAGTCGATGCAGAATTCGCCTTTAAATCTGTGAAGAGTAGTGTTTACTGTTACGCCATACATCCCATCTAGAATGAAAAATGTTGAGTTTGTCCTGGACCCTTGCGATGGAGTGTTCAAAGGAACAAGTTGTATTAATTGATTGCCACACTTCTTTAATGTGGGGAACTGATGTAGATTCTAGACACTTTTCAGTTCCCACTATTTTAACATTAATATTTTATGAATGTTCTTGGCAGAGACATACACATATCTCATAGGGCCCAATAGTAAAACTTAGCATGGGCTCTTGCTGCCCCACCAAGCTGCTCACGTGAGTCAAATAATCCCAGGTAATGGGGAACACAAAGTGTGACCCCCCCCTCAGATTTCTGATGAATTTACAGGTTTTAAAAAAAAAAATTTTTTTATTAACCACTTAAGGACCACAGGTTTATACCCCCCTAAAGACCAGGCCCTTTTTTACAAATCGGCACTACACTACTTTCACCGTTTATTGCTCGGTCATGCAACTTACCACCCAAATGAATTTTACCTCCTTTTCTTCTCACTAATAGAGCTTTCATTTGGTGGTATTTCATTGCTGCTGACATTTTTACTTTTTTTGTTATTAATCGAAATTTAACGATTTTTTTTGCAAAAAAATGACATTTTTCACTTTCAGTTGTAAAATTTTGCAAAAAAAAACGAGATCCATATAGAAATTTTGCTCTAAATTTATAGTTCTACATGTCTTTGATAAAAAAAAAATGTTTGGGTAAAAAAAAAATGGTTTGGGTAAAAGTTATAGCGTTTACAAACTATGGTACAAAAATGTGAATTTCCGCTTTTTGAAGCAGCTCTGACTTTCTGAGCACCTGTCATGTTTCCTGAGGTTCTACAATGCCCTGACAGTACAAACACCCCACAAATGACCCCATTTCAGAAAGTACACACCCTAAGGTATTCGCTGATGGGCATAGTGAGTTCATAGAACTTTTTATTTTTTGTCACAAGTTAGCGGAAAATGATGATTTTTTATTTTTTTTTTTCTTACAAAGTCTCATATTTCACTAACTTGTGACAAAAAATAAAAACTTCTATGAACTCACTATGCCCATCACGAAATACCTTGGGGTCTCTTCTTTCCAAAATGGGGTCACTTGTGGGGTAGTTATACTGCCCTGGCATTCTAGGGGCCCAAATGTGTGGTAAGGAGTTTGAAATCAAATTCTGTAAAAAATGACGAGTGAAATCCGAAAGGTGCTCTTTGGAATATGGGCCTCTTTGCCCACCTAGGCTGCAAAAAAGTGTCACACATCTGGTATCTCTGTATTCAGGAGAAGTTGAGGAATGTGTTTTGGGGTGTCTTTTTACATATACCCATGCTGGGTGAGATAAATATCTTGGTCAAATGCCAACTTTGTATAAAAAAATGGGAAAAGTTGTCTTTTGCCAAGATATTTCTCTCACCCAGCATGGGTATATGTAAAATGACACCCCAAAACACATTCCCCAACTTCTACTGAATACGGAGATACCAGATGTGTGACACTTTTTTGCAGCCTAGGTGGGCAAAGGGGCCCATATTCCAAAGAGCACCTTTCGGATTTCACAGGTCATTTTTTACAGAATTTGATTTCAAACTCCTTACCACACATTCGGGCCCCTAGAATGCCAGGGCAGTATAACTACCCCACAAGTGACCCCATTTTGGAAAGAAGACACCCCAAGGTATTCCGTGAGGGGCATGGCAAGTTCCTAGAATTTTTTATTTTTTGTCACAAGTTAGTGGAAAATGCTGATTTTTTTTTTTTTTTTTTTTTTCATACAAAGTCTCATATTCCACTAACTTGTGACAAAAAATAAAAACTTCCATGAACTCACTATGCCCATCAGCGAATACCTTGGGGTCTCTTCTTTCCAAAATGGGGTCACTTGTGGGGTAGTTATACTGCCCTGGCATTCTAGGGGCCCGAATGTGTGGTAAGGAGTTTGAAATCAAATTCTGTAAAAAATGACCTGTGAAATCCGAAAGGTGCTCTTTGGAATATGGGCCCCTTTGCCCACCTAGGCTGCAAAAAAGTGTCACACATCTGGTATCTCTGTATTCAGGAGAAGTTGAGGAATGTGTTTTGGGGTGTCATTTTACATATACCAATGCTGGGTGAGAGAAATATCTTGGTCAAATGCCAACTTTGTATAAAAAAATGGAAAAGTTGTCTTTTGCCAAGATATTTCTCTCACCCAGCAGGGGTATATGTAAAATGACACCCCAAAACACATTCCCCACCTTCTCCTGAGTACGGGGATACCAGATGTGTGACACTTTTTTGCAGCCTAGGTGGGCAAAGGGGCCCATATTCCAAAGAGCACCTTTCGGATTTCACAGGTCATTTTTTACAGAATTTGATTTCAAACTCCTTACCACACATTTGGGCCCCTAGAATGCCAGGGCAGTATAACTACCCCACAAGTGACCCCATTTTGGAAAGAAGACACCCCAAGGTATTCGCTGATGGGCATAGTGAGTTCATGGAAGTTTTTATTTTTTGTCACAAGTTAGTGGAATATGAGACTTTGTATGAAAAAAAAAAAAAAAAAAAAAAAAATCATTTTCCACTAACTTGTGACAAAAAATAAAAAATTCTAGGAACTCGCCATGCCCCTCACGGAATACCTTGGGGTGTCTTCTTTCCAAAATGGGGTCACTTGTGGGGTAGTTATACTGCCCTGGCATTTTCCAGGGGCCCTAATGTGTGGTAAGTAGGTAAATGACCTGTGAAATCCTAAAGGTGCTCTTTGGAATATGGGCCCCTTTGCCCACCTAGGCTGCAAAAAAGTGTCACACATGTGGTATCGCCGTATTCAGGAGAAGTTGGGGAATGTGTTTTGGGGTGTCATTTTACATATACCCTTGCTGGGTGAGAGAAATATCTTGGCAAAAGACAACTTTTCCCATTTTTTTATACAAAGTTGGCATTTGACCAAGATATTTCTCTCACCCAGCATGGGTATATGTAAAATGACACCCCAAAACACATTCCCCAACTTCTCCTGAGTACGGCGATACCAGATGTGTGACACTTTTTTGCAGCCTAGATGCGCAAAGGTGCCCAAATTCCTTTTAGGAGGGCATTTTTAGACATTTGGATACCAGACTTCTTCTCACGCTTTGGGGCCCCTAGAATGCCAGGGCAGTATAAATACCCCACATGTGACCCCATTTTGGAAAGAAGACACCCCAAGGTATTCAATGAGGGGCATGGCGAGTTCATAGAAATTTTTTTTTTTTGGCACAAGTTAGCGGAAATTGATATTTTTAATTTTTTTCTCACAAAGTCTTCCGTTCCGCTAACTTGGGACAAAAATTTCAATCTTTTATGGACTCAATATGCCCCTCACGGAATACCTGGGGGTGTCTTCTTTCCGAAATGGGGTCACATGTGGGGTATTTATACTGCCCTGGCATTCTAGGGGCCCTAAAGCGTGAGAAGAAGTCTGGAATATAAATGTCTAAAAAATTTTACGCATTTGGTTTCCGTGAGGGGTATGGTGAGTTCATGTGAGATTTTATTTTTTGACACAAGTTAGTGGAATATGAGACTTTGTAAGAAAAAAAAAATAATAATTCCGCTAACTTGGGCCAAAAAAATGTCTGAATGGAGCCTTACAGAGGGGTGATCAATGACAGGGGGGTGATCAATGACAGGGGGGTGATCAATGACAGGGGGGTGATCAATGACAGGGGGGTGATCAGGGAGTCTATATGGGGTGATAACCACAGTCATTGATCACGCCCGTGTAAGGCTTCATTCAGACGTCCGTATGCGTTTTGCGGATCCGATCCATCTATCAGTGCATCCGTAAAAATCATGCGGACGTCTGAATGGAGCTTTACAGGGGGGTAATCAATGACAGGGGGGTGATCAGGGAGTCTATATGGGGTGATCACCACAGTCATTGATCACGCCCGTGTAAGGCTTCATTCAGACGTCCGTATGCGTTTTGCGGATCCGATCCATTTATCAGTGCATCCGTAAAAATCATGCGGACATCTGAATGGAGCTTTACAGGGGGGTAATCAATGACAGGGGGGTGATCAGGGAGTCTATATGGGGTGATCACCACAGTCATTGATCATGCCCCTGTAAGGCTTCATTCAGACGTCCGGATGCGTTTTGCGGATCCGATCCATCTATCAGTGGATCCGTAAAAATCATGCGGACGTCTGAATGGAGCTTTACAGGGGGGTAATCAATGACAGGGGGGTGATCAGGGAGTCTATATGGGGTGATCACCACAGTCATTGATCACGCCCCTGTAAGGCTTCATTCAGACGTCCGGATGCGTTTTGCGGATCCGATCCATCTATCAGTGGATCCGTAAAAATCATGCGGACGTCTGAATGGAGCTTTACAGGGGGGTAATCAATGACAGGGGGGTGATCAGGGAGTCTATATGGGGTGATCACCACAGTCATTGATCATGCCCCTGTAAGGCTTCATTCAGACGTCCGGATGCGTTTTGCGGATCCGATCCATCTATCAGTGCATCCGTAAAAATCATGCGGACATCTGAATGGAGCTTTACAGGGGGGTGATCAGGGAGTCTATATGGGGTGATCACCACAGTCATTGATCATGCCCCTGTAAGGCTTCATTCAGACGTCCGGATGCGTTTTGCGGATCCGATCCATCTATCAGTGCATCCGTAAAAATCATGCGGACATCTGAATGGAGCTTTACAGGGGGGTGATCAGGGAGTCTATATGGGGTGATCACCACAGTCATTGATCATGCCCCTGTAAGGCTTCATTCAGACGTCCGGATGCGTTTTGCGGATCCGATCCATCTATCAGTGCATCCGTAAAAATCATGCGGACATCTGAATGGAGCTTTACAGGGGGGTGATCAGGGAGTCTATATGGGGTGATCACCACAGTCATTGATCATGCCCCTGTAAGGCTTCATTCAGACGTCCGGATGCGTTTTGCGGATCCGATCCATCTATCAGTGGATCCGTAAAAATCATGCGGACGTCTGAATGGAGCTTTACAGGGGGGTAATCAATGACAGGGGGGTAATCAATGACAGGGGGGTGATCAGGGAGTCTAAATGGGGTGATCAGGGGCTACTAAGGGGTTAATAAGTGACGGGGGGGGGGTGTAGTGTAGTGTAGTGGTGCTTGGTGGGACTTTACTGAGCTACCTGTGTCCTCTGGTGGTCGATCCAAACAAAGGGGACCACCAGAGGACCAGGTAGCAGGTATATTAGACGCTGTTATCAAAACAGCGTCTAATATACCTGTTAGGGGTTAAAAAAAACACATCTCCAGCCTGCCAGCGAACGATCGCCGCTGGCAGGCTGGAGATCAACTCTCTTACCTTCCGTTCCTGTGAGCGCGCGCGCCTGTGTGCGCGCGTTCACAGGAAATCTCGGCTCACGCGAGATGACGCCTATTGGCGTTAGCGTAGCCTGGGGGAGCCGCCGCGATGACGCCTTTCGGCGTTACAGTTGCGGCAAGTGGTTAAACCTCAGATCAGACCCCCAGTCTTCATCAGTCTTTATTAGACCTTATATCAGACCCCAAATCTGTATCAGACCTCAGATCAGACGCCACAATTAGACCCCCCAATCCGTATAGGATCTCATATCAGACCCCCAATATGTATCAGACTCCCCTATCAGACCCCCAAACTTTACCAGACCTCAGATCAGACCCCACAATTAAACCCCTAATCTGTATCAGACCTCAGATCAGACCCCCAATCCTCATCAGACCTGAGATAAGAATTAAAATAAATAAATTAACTTGCCTCTCCACGGTGTGTTCTTCTTGCACTCACCGCCCCCTGATCTTCTTCAAGGCCCCATGCTGCACTGTGAACTGGCCCCATACAGCGTCAGGTGATAGTGCACGCTTATGTACACTATGTCCTGATGCTACTAGAAGTCAGGACACAGTATAGCACGGGGCCCAGAGGAAGACTGGGGAGAGGTGAGTACAGTCAGCGGCAACAGCGCTACAGTCACCGCTCCCATGCCTCTTGAATACTAATGAGTGCTTCCATATTGGAGGTGCTCATTAGTATGTACTGTCATTTTCCCCCACTTTTGGGCAAAAAGTGTATCTTATAAAATTGGTAGAAATAAAAAAAGAAAAAACATAAAAGTTGTCCTCCATCTTATTTAACTTCTGTGTTAGAAAAAGTGGAACAAGTGCTTCATTCATGGAACTCATTCTGAACATATTTATTTATTATTTATTTATTATACTAACTTATATATCTCTGACATATTCCTCAGCGCTTTACAGACATTAGCATCTGGATGTCCCCAATAGGGCTCACAATCTAAGTTCCCTATCAGTATGTCTTTGGAGTGTGAGAGGAAACCGGAGTATCCAGAGGAAACCCACGCAAACATGGGGAGAACATATTTATTTCTCAATATACACCACACAACTGGCATAAATACATTGATAAATCTCCCTATACAGCTCTATGTCTGCTCCTTCTGTCACGGTGTATTATAAAACCATCTGCCTGAAGCCACCACTAGGGGGAGCTCAGTGCCTAGGAAAGCATACAGCTACCATTGACTCTTTGTATTGAATTCCCCCTAGTGGTCGCTGCTTGAAAATGCAGGTTTTCATGTCAGGAACAGAAGAAGCGGTTTAGAATCTGTCCCCCCGTACCCCCAGACCTGATAGCAGTGGCATGGTCTGTCTCCAGGGTACAGATGCCATTGGTTCTTGGTGAAAGGTTCTCTTTAAATATGCCATGACATTGGAAAAGCAACAATCCCATCCCAGCCTCACTATAGTCTCACCATAGCATATTTAATGTATACTTTAGGTTCCCATATACCTTCAATAGCTGTCCGCAAATGCTTATTAGGCTTTCTCTTCCAACTCGCTCATAGATATACATGCTCTGTTCAGCTGAGCGTCTATGTGTGTTCAATGGAGAGAATGTAAAAATTCAACATGTCCAATCCTTCTCTCCCCAACATCATCTGACAGAGGAGGTTTTGGAGCTCCCAGTGCACTTTATACTGACGGCTCTGCCGTAAAGGGTGGGTTTGGACAACATTGGTTTTAGGCCTCTTTCACACTTGCGTTGTCCGGATCCGGCGTGTACTCCACTTGCCGGAATTACACTCCGGATCCGGAAAAACGCAAGTGTACTGAAAGCATTTGAAGACGGAACCGTCTTCCAAATGCGTTCAGTGTTACTATGGCAGCCAGGACGCTATTAAAGTCCTGGTTGCCATACTAGGAGCGGGGAGCGGGGGAGCGGTATACTTACAGTCCGTGCGGCTCCCGGGGCGCTCCAGAATGATGTCAGAGCGCCCCATGCGCATGGATGACGTGATCCATGCGATCACATGATCCATGTGCTTGGGGCGCCCTGACGTCACTCTGGAGCGCCCCGGGAGCCGCACGGACGGTAAGTATACTGCTCCCCCGCTCCCCGCTACACTTTACCATGGCTGCCAGGACTTTAGCGTCCCGGTAGCCATGGTAACCACTCTGAAAACGCTAAATGTCGGGTCCGGCAATGCGCCGAAACGACGTTTAGCTTAAGGCCGGATCCGGATTGATGCCTTTCAATGGGCATTAATTCCGGATACGGCCTTGCGGCAAGTGTTCCGGATTTTTGGCCGGAGCAAAAAGCGCAGCATGCTGCGGTATTTTCTCCGGCCAAAAAACGTTCCGTTCCGGAACTGAAGACATCCTGATGCATCCTGAACGGATTTCTCTCCATTCAGAACGCATTGGGATAAAACTGATCAGGATTCTTCCGGCATAGAGCCCCGACGACGGAACTCTATGCCGGAAGACAAGAACGCAGGTGTGAAAGAGCCCTAACCCTTACATGCACTATGACGGTCTATAGGACAAGCAATCAGAAAATTGTAAGTTCAAGTCCCCAAAGCTGACAAAGAATTACAGTAAAAAAAATAAAGGGGTATTCCCATCACAAACAATGGGGGCATATTGCTAGGATGTGCCCCCATTGTCTGATAGGTGCGGGTCCCACCTCTGGGACCCACACGTACGCTGAGAATGGAGTGCGGAGAGTGGTGGCTGGAGGACCCTGGGTTTCCCAGGGTCCGGCCACTGCCAAGCTCTCTCCCCATACAAGTGAATGGGAGCGCACCAAGCTTGCGCGGCCACTGCTCCCAATCCTTTTTATGGGGCCGACGGAAATAGCCGAGCCAGTGCTCGGCTATTTTCGGTGGCCTCATAGAAAGGAATGGAGGGCGGCTTCTCATGCGCAGTGCGCCCTCCACCACCTTTCCCTACTCCGTTCTCAGTATAGGTGCGGGTCCCAGAGGTTGGACCCGCACCTATCAGACAAAGGGGGCATATCCTAACGATAGGCCCCCATTGGCTGTGATGGGAAATCCCCTTTAAGACAGATTCAAATCAACCAATTTTACATATAAAAATAAATAAACAATAAAAAAGTAAACATAACAGATATCGCCACATTCGAAAATGTACAAAATATTACATTTTTAAAATATTTTCCTTTGCAGTGTAAACCATAACAGAAAAAAAATAAAAATCGATAATTTTGTTATCTTTTCATCATCTTGCCCTTGCCTCCCCCCCAAGAAAATTGAATAAAAAAGGGATAAAAAATAATATGGTACGTCAGAGATGAGTGAAAAGATTCTGCAGAATCAGCAGGACTGTTAGAATCGATTTGTCCAATCAGCAGGGCTTCTTCATTTGTATGAGCCCTGCTGATTGGACAAATCGATTCTAACAGTGCTGTTGATTGGACAAATCGATCCTGTAGAATCTTTTCTAAACCATTAAAAACTACAGTTACAAGAAAACAAGCCCCTCACAAAGCTCTTTAGACACAAATATCAATAAGTTATGGGCGTCAGAATAAGGCAATGCCAAGAAAAAAGTAAAAGTAGTGAAACACAATAACCACCATAAATTTGGTATTGCCGTAACCGTACTGACCTGCAGAATAAGGTTGTCGTGTCATTTTCAGTGCACAATGAATGTTGTAAAAACAAAACAAAACCTTGGCGGATTGACATTTTATTTTACAATTTCACTTGTGTCGCAAAAAAACATGTGAAAAGAAAATGGGAAAAAATTATGGTTTTGGAAAGGGAGAAATGAAAATGGAAAAATAAAAATAGGCTGTATCCTAAAAGAGTTAGGCCTCTTTCACACTACCGTTTTTTTCTTCCGTTTTGTGGGCCGTTTTTTGTGTTCCGTATACGGAACCATTCATTTCAATGGGTCCGCAAAAAAACGGAATGTACTCCGTTTGCATTCCGTTTCCGCGTTTCCGTTCTGTTGAAAGATAGAACATGTCCTATTATTGCCCGCAAATGACGTTCCGTGGCTCCATTCAAGTCAATGGGTCCGCAAAAAAAAAATGGAACACATACGGAAATGCATCTGTATGTCTTCCGTATCCGTTCCATTTTTGCGGAACCTTCTATTGAAAATTGTATGCCCAGCCCAATTTTTTCTATGTAATTACTGTATATGCCATACGGAAAAACGGAACGGAAAGACAACGGAAACAAAAAAAACGGAACGGATCCGTGAAAAACGGACCGCAAAACACTTAAATGGCCATACAGTCGTGTGATAGAGGCCTTACATGTGATTTTCAAGCAGAAACTTGTTTTACTCCAGGGAGGGAGAGGAGGGGTCACAATAACAGATAAGAGATGATATAATTCATATAATCCAAGTCAGGCCTCTTCTGGAAGCTCGGAAGTATTACTCAGTGTGGGCAGTACATATCCACGGCTAATAAAAAGCAGGATTAATGGTTGAGAGTCATACAATTTACAATGTTATTGTACCATATTTATCAGGTTAGCCTGTACCTCAAGCAGATCTCTATCTTCGCACAATTCATGTTAATGGGACTGCATTATATGAGCCTTCTTTGCAAGGAGCTCTGCTATAAAATATTCTGCAAGAGGACAAGCGGCTATTCATGAAGTAATTGGACCAGCTTCCTCCATGCCATGTGTGAAAAATTACAGAGTAATACTATAATGTAAGTGTAAACACGCTGGATATACAGTGGAGATTGGAACAATATGGATTGGATCCCACAGAAGTGTACGTTGAGCGTGTGAGTGGCATGTGTGTACAGTGTGACTGCAGTGGACCGCAAGTCTAGGCATTACTAACTGCACATGAGAAAACTTAAAGGGAATTTTATTAATTAAAACCAATCCCCAAAAAAATCTTTAAATATATAAATGCTAAAAAACCAAGGTCTGAGCAGGTATGCATAGGTCATTGTACAGAGAGGGGTAGTAGATAAGGCTACTTTCAGACTGGCGTTTCTGGGTCCGCTTGTGAGATCCGTTTCAAGGCTCTCACAAGCGGCCCAAAATGGATCAGTTCAGCCCCAATGCATTCTGAATGGATAAGGATCCGTTCAGAATGCATCAGTTTGGCTGCATTTGGTCTCCGTTGTTTTTTTTAGACGGTCACTAAAACGCAGCTTGCAGCGTTTTGGTGACCGTCTGACGATGCGGAGCCAAACGGATCCGTCCTGACTTACCATGTAAGTCAATGGGGACGGATCCGTTTTTCGCTGACACAATATGATGCAATTGAAAACGGATCCGTCCCCTTTGACTTTCAATGTAAGTCAAGATGGATCCGTTTTGACTTAGACTTTTTTCTGAATGAATAGTGAAAACGGATCCGTTATTAACAGATACAAGCGTTTGCATTATTCGTGCGGATCCGTCTGTGCAGATACAAGATGGATCCACACCGAACGCAGGTGTGAAAGTAGCCTAAGCTGTGACATCACCTATAAGAGGCTAGGGCTACAAGGTGACAGCTGTCGCTGCCAGGATTGCTGAGTAGTGGTGATCCCATAGTAACGCATGGGATCACCGCAGCAGTCACAAGAAATCCAACACGGCTACCCAGCAATCCTCACCGCGTAGCCCTAGCCTTATGATCCCAGTAGCTACACCTGGGATCTTTTTAGGCTAGCGGGAATAGCCATACTGGAACAAGGGTGTGGACTGGTAGGTCCCACGCAAACTATGTTAAGATAACATAACTTTCTATATTCTCTTATCTCACCCAGCTGAGTACTCTGGATGAAATATATACCCCTTCCAGCACTTTACCATACACTTTGTTACTATATATATAAATATATATATTTATATATACATTGAAAATAAAATAAAAAAATCACCAAAATGTTGAAAATAAATATGTTTAACATAAAAACTTCTGGCAAAAAGGTATGATAATCAATGGGAACAAGAAAAATGCAACAACAATTGACAAGCTGCAGATTTCAAAATCCACACAGCAGGTCTATTTCCGCACCTAACAAAAAAATAAAATAAAGTGTACAACAGATTTGTCTGATCTCATATACTTTGCTGGTACTATATAACGCAGCGTTTTTTCTGCATGAAATCTCTGTACAGCCATCCTAAGGGGGTTTTCCAGTATGTTCATATTGATTGCCTAACCCCAGATCAGGCAATGGATATCAGATTAGTGGGGGTCTGACGCCTGCATCCCATTCAATCCATGTTCAGGAGTAGGTCTGGTGCCAGAAGTCCATGCTGGAAATACACAGCTCTGTCCATTGCGTAGCAGACGGAGCTGGTTACTGCAGCGCTGCACCCATTCACTTCAATGGGACCGGCTTTGCAGTAAACAGCTCCGTCCACTATGCAGCGAATGGCGCCAAAGATACACCCGAACAATTGATTTGTGTCGGGGTGCTGGGTGTGAGGATAGACAATCAATAACACAATACTGGAAAACCCCTTTAAAGGGGTTGTCCCATGAAAAATAGTCTACAGTTTTCAAACCAGCACCTGGATCTGAATACTTTTGCAATTGCATGTAATTAAAAATTTTGTGTAGCCACTGAGTGTAGTGTTGAATGTATCTTTATAGTGCCACTTAATTTCTTATTTCTTTGTCCTGCTCACTGAGATGGCCGCACATGCTCAGTTTCATCCTTCAACTGCCTCCTGAGCTGTGATAGGGAGAGCTGAGACACGCCCCCTGAGCTGTGATAGGGAGAGCTGAGACACACCTCCTGAGCTGCAGCAGAAAAGACACTCCTCTTGAGAAGTCAGCTTGATATAAATCTAGCAGAAAAATGAATGGGGAGATCTCTGGACCCATGTGAGGTACAGGGCTGGTTCTAGCTTTGTTAGAAAGAGATTGTCATGTACAGTCGTGGCCAAAAGTTTTGAGAATGACACAAATATTAGTTTTCACAAAGTTTGCTGCTAAACTGCTTTTAGATCTTTGTTTCAGTTGTTTCTGTGATGTAGTGAAATATAATTACACGCACTTCATACGTTTCAAAGAGTAGTATTTGTAGTATATTAGTGCAAAGAGTCAGTATTTGCAGTGTTGGCCCTTCTTTTTCAGGACCTCTGCAATTTGACTGGGCATACTCTCAATCAACTTCTGGCCCAATTCCTGACTGATAGCAACCCATTCTTTCATAATCACTTCTTGGAGTTTGTCAGAATTAGAGGGTTTTTGTTTGTCCACCCGCCTCTTGAGGATTGACCACAAGTTCTCAATGGGATTCAGATCTAGGGAGTTTCCAGGCCATGGACCCAAAATGTCAAAGTTTTGGTCCCCGAGCCACTTAGTTATCACTTTTGCCTTATGGCACGGTGCTCCATCGTGCTGGAAAATGCATTGTTCTTCACCAAACTGTTGTTGGATTGTTGGAAGAAGTTGCTGTTGGAGGGTGTTTTGGTACCATTTTTTATTCATGGCTGTGTTTTTGGGCAAAATTGTGAGTGAGCCCACTCCCTTGGATGAGAAGCAACCCCACACATGAATGGTCTCAGGATGCTTTACTGTTGGCATGACACAGGACTGATGGTAGCGCTCACCTTTTCTTCTCCGGACAAGCCTTTTTCCAGATGCCCCAAACAATCGGAAAGAGGCTTCATCGGAGAATATGACTATGCCCCAGTCCTCAGCAGTCCATTCACCATACTTTCTGCAGAAGATCAATCTGTCCCTGATTGTTTTTTTTGGATAGAAGTGGCTTCTTTGCTGCCCTTCTTGACACCAGGCCATCTTCCAAAAGTCTTCGCCTCACTGTGCGTGCAGATGCGCTCACACCTGCCTGCTGCCATTCCTGAGCAAGCTCTGCACTGGTGGCACTCCGATCCCGCAGCTGAATCCTCTTTATGGGACGATCCTGGCGCTTGCTGGACTTTCTTGGATGCCCTGAAGCCTTCTTAACAGGAATTGAACCTCTTTCCTTGAAGTTCTTGATGATCCTATAAATTGTTGATTGAGGTGCAATCTTAGCAGCCACAATATCCTTGCCTGTGAAGCCATTTTTATGCAACGCAATGATGGCTGCACGCGTTTCTTTGCAGGTCACCATGGTTAACAATGGAAGAACAATGATTTCAAGCATCACCCTCCTTTTAACATGTCATGTCTGCCATTTTAACCCAATCAGCCTGACATAATGATCTCCAGCCTTGTGCTTGTCAACATTCTCACCTGAGTTAACAAGACGATTACTGAAATGATCTCAGCAGGTCCTTTAATGACAGCAATGAAATGCAGTGGAAAGGTTTTTTTTGGGATTAAGTTCATTTTCATGGCAAAGAAGGACTATGCAATTCATCTGATCACTCTTCATAACATTCTGGAGTATATGCAAATTGCTATTATAAAAACTTAAGCAGCAACTTTTCCAATTTCCAATATTTATGTAATTCTCAAAACTTTTGGCCACGACTGTACTATATGATGTCTGATTTTCATGTTTTACATTATTCATGGGATAACGCCTTTAAGGTTCCCCAAGTCCATTGTCACTAATATTGCCTTTCTCTGTTTCCGGCTTCATGGGATCCTTCTTGAAAAATAGTGCCTAGAAGTTAGAACCAAACATATTTCCACAGGTTAAGGGCTCATGCACACAGTCGTTGCCCGTCCATGCCCGTATTGCAGCCTGCAACTAGCGGGTCCTCAATACGCAATATGCGGGCATATTTTTTTGCGGTGTGGACAGAATGTGGCCTCCAATGCATGGAACTGCCGAACAACGGACGTGTGAATGAGTCTGCTCATTGCCATGGGCTGTGGTGGAACACAAATTTTAATATTCCACTGCTCAAACTCCTGATCAGGCGTCGCTTGCGCGGCTCGCTTTGATGTTTGTCGCGGAGAACGAATGATATTTGATTGCTTCACAGATGAAATGTTACTAATTATTTTACAATGCAAATATATTCTTGGTAAAACGTGTGCATGTGTTCTTTCTGAATCCAGTGCTGCATACAATACATGTCAGAGCTGCCAAGAGCATTCCATTTGTTTATCTGGATTTCATTTGAATTCCTAATGGATATATCCTTAGCAGAACCTAACTTGGAATTTATTAAATCTTCCATGAGTGCAGGACTACGCTGATTTTTCATCAGCTGTTCTTGTTATAAATTCAGTAGGAAATCATTTTCTAATTTACCATTGAGGGTCTGAAATCGTACAGGCTGTGGATAAAAGAGCTGTGGAGAGGTACGTCTCTAGGGTAGAACGGGTCCCTTTCAGCTAATGGCAGATATTGCGTTATAATGAAGAAGGAGGTAAGCAATGATTGTGTAAGCACAAGCCAAGCTGGGGAGAGAGAACAGACTTTTCGGCAGTATGGAAATTCTATGCCATTTTTTTAAACTTGGTGATATATGGCCTGTCGGTAGAAGCACAGAGAGTTCCAGGTAACAACATGATACAATATTTGCTTGTATGTCGCCAAAGGTAAAATTTATATTATTCTAATTTTTTCTGTACAAAAAAATAATTTGTGGCATATTGTTTGTGGCATATTGTTTTTTAACGATTTTCTGCAGTGCCTAAAATATGTCCTTAAAATGTGTCTTACACATATTACAACGAACATTATCTATAGTAAAATTAACAAAATCGTAGAGCTATAAAAAACAAAAACTATGTATCTAATAACTTCACCTCTAGCAGTGGGGTCTGCGACATACAATAGGCAGAAGTTCTCTAGATTAGAGGTGAGCACACTGGTTTCCCCAAAACTTGGTGACCCAGCATAGTCACATTCGCGTTATAAAAACAGAGTTATAACGGAATTTTAGAACGGAAAGCAAAACGGAAACCTTTAAGTGGCATTCCGTTTTACTACGTCCTAATACATGTCTGTGGGAACATACACTGAACAAAAATATAAACGCAACACTTTCGGTTTTGCTCCCACTTTCCATGAGCTGAACTCAAAGATCTGAAACATTTTCTACATACACAAAAGACCCATTACTCTCAATTATTGTTTACAAATCTGTCTAAATCTCTGTTAGTGAGCACTTCTCCTTTGCCGAGATAATCCATCCCACCTCACAGGTGTGGCATATCAAGGTGCTGATTAGACAGCATGAATATTGCACAGGTGTGCCTTAGACTGCCCACAATAAAAGACCACTCTGAAATGTGCAGTTTGATCACACAGCACAATACCACAGATGCGGCAACATTTGAGGGAGCGTGCAATTGGCATGCTGGCGGCAGGAATGTCTACCAGAGCTGTTGCACGTACAATGAATGTTAATTTCTCACCCATAAGCCGTCTTCAAAGGCATTTCAGAGAATTTGTCAGTACATCCAACCGGCCTCACAACCGCAGACCACGTGTAACCACACCAGCCCAGGACCTCCACATCCAGCATGTTCACCTCCATGATCGTCTGAGATCAGCCACCCGGACAGCTGCAGCAACAATCGGTTTGCATAACCAAAGAATTTCTGCACAAACTGTCAGAAACCATCTGTAACGGGGAGCCGGCGACGTGATCTTCCCCTGTAGTGCCGTCGGCATCACGCTAGTGATGGTGACAAGGGGGCGGGGAGGACACGGCCGCGCACGATTCCTCAGCGTGGCCGGCGTCCTCCATCTCCTAGACAACGAGCAGCTGGGGAACTGAGCGCTGATATTAATGAATCAGCACTCAGCTGTACTGAGATGCAGGACATGGGTCATGTGACGCTGACCACGTCACATGACCCATCTAGAGGACCTATTTAAATAGGTAACCTGCTCGCCACAGGTTGCCTGTGATTGGTCTTACTTCATATCTGGTGATTCCTGTGTGTGCGACTTCTACCTTTTGACCTCAGCTTGTATTTGACTCTGACTTGTGTGGAGTTTCGCTCTGGTAGACAGGATTAGCGGACGCAGTATAGAGGCAACAACAAGTTCTTTGGATCAAACAGTTCAGTGTTTTATTCACACTTTAGGCAAGTGACAAAACAAGCAGTCATAATCAAACAAAAAGTCACAGCGGTGTTGGTGGTAATTCAAACCATGCGGCAATTCTACCTCAAAGAGTCCTTGACGATAGCAGCACCAACCTGTTTTCACACCAAACAGGTAGCAAGCCTTCATCCAGACACAAGGCTCCCAGATCCTAACACAGAGACCTGGCTTCTGAGCCCAGCTGCCTATTTAAGGACAGCCAGGTGCTGCCAAAACCCGGACCAGCACTTAAAATCAGGTCCGGTATTTGACCTCACCTGGCTGTAAATCAGCCCAGCTGCACATGCTGGGAGGAAAATGCCTGTTTTCCCAGACAAAACCTCTCACTGTGTCACATACCCCCCCTTTGTTCAACCCTGAGGGGGTGATCACACGCCGTGACAGGGCATCCGCGTTTCCCTGTAACCGGCCAGCTCTGTGTTCCACCGAAAACCTAAAGTTTTGTAGGGAGTGAAATAATTGGGTGACCTGGGCATTTCTGTCCTTGGCCTGGCTCATCCACTTGAGAGGGGAGTGGTCAGTCACCAGGCAGAATTTTCTCCCCAACAAATAATAGCGGAGAGATTCTAGTGTCCACTTGATAGCCAGGCACTCTCTCTCCACTATACTATACCGGGTCTCGGCTGGGGTGAGCTTACGGCTGAGGAAGACAACGGGATGCTCCTCCCCGTTGACTTCCTGAGACAGTACAGCTCTGAGGCCTACTTCGGAGGCATCAGTCTGTACTATAAACTCCCTTTTAAAGTCGGGTGTCACCAAAAACAGGGACCCGCACAGGGCCGACTTCAAAGCGGAGAAAGCCTCTTCCGCCCGATCATCCCAGCGAACCATCATTGACTTGCGTCCCTTCAAGAGTCCTGTCAAGGGCACGGCTAGAGTAGCTAAGTGGGGAACAAACCTCATGTAATAGCCCACCATTCCCAGGAATGACTTTATTTGCCTAGTGGTGACAGGTCGGGGCCAATTCCGTATCGCCTCTATTTAGTTCACTTGGGGCTTGATGACTCCGCGCCCAGTGACATACCCCAGGTACTTAATCTCTTCTAACCCTATCACACATTTTTTGGGGTTAGCGGTTAGGCCAGCTTTACTAAGGGAGTCCACTACAGCTTGCACTTTGGGTAGGTGACTTTCCCAGTCGGTACTGTGGATGATAATATCCTCCAGGTAAGCCGAAGTGTACCGACGATGTGGACGAAGTCCATTAGTCGCTGAAAAGTGGCGGGGGTGCCATGCAGACTAAAGGGTAAGACCTTATATTGATACAGCCCCTCAGGCATGATGAAGGCAGCTTTCTCTTTGGCAGCCTCTGTTAAGGGCACCTGCCAGTACCCTTTCGTTAGGTCCAAAACAGAAAAATACCGGGCTTGTCTTAACCTCTCGATGAGCTCATCCACCCGGGGCATGGGATATGCATCGAATTTGAAAACCTCGTTTAATTTTTTGAAAGTCCGGCTTGGGTATCAATACTATAGGACTGGCCCACTCACTATTTGACTCCTCAATGACGTCTAGCTGCAACATTAGCTGCACCTCCTTCGATATGGCTTGTCGCCGAAGCCTCAGGTACCCGGTATGGTTTTAATAAGACTTTTGCCTGAGGCTCAGTGACAATGTCATGCTGTATTATGGAAGTGTGTCCAGGGAGGTCCGAGAACACATCCGTGTTCCGACTAACGAACTCCCTGGCCTCCTGAGTCTCTTTAGAGGAGAGGCTGTCAGCAATTTTTACTGTGGCAGCCGCCTCTCTGGCATCAGACAGAGGGGCCGGTACCTCTTCTCCTAGAAAACCCGACCACGGGTTGTCTTCTGTACAGGTTTCCCTATCTTTCCACAGTTTGAGTAAATTCACATGGTAAACCTGCTCCGGCTTTCACCGCCATGGCTGGTGTACCTTGTAGTTTAAATCTCCAATTTTCTTGAATACCTCGTTGGACCCCTGCGTGACACAAATGGTGGCCATTACAATCAGTAATATGTAGTCAGACCTGCTAAAATGTGAAGTTGCAAGTATTGCGCCAAAATATGCGCATCATGAATTGACGATTTTGCGCAATCGCAAATATATTGGAGCACGCTATCTGCATATAAAGCTATTGTAATGTTCAGCCGTGCCAACCATTTTCTCCAGACTCAGGAAACTTCTAGCAGCTTGAAAAATGTAGCAACAGTGACCCAATTACATTGCCGATTTTCGCAATCAAGAAAATAATATATGATAATATATGACGAATATTCGCCCAAATATTCGCAAAATATTGCAAATTTGAATATTGCCCCTGCCGGTCATCACTAATCGGCACCTTGATATGCCACACCTGTGAGGTGGGATGGATTATCTCAGCAAAGGAGAAGTGCTCACTAACACAGATTTAGGCCTCATGCACACAACCGTTCAGTTTTTTGCGGTCCGCAAATTGCGGATCCGCAAAACACAAAAGCCGCCCGTGTGCCTTCCGCAATTTGCTCAACGGAACAGGCGGCCATTGTAGAAATGCCTATTCTTGTCTGCAAAACAGACAAGAATAAGACGTTATATTTTTTTTGTGGGGCCACAGAATGGAGCAACGGATGCGGACAGCACACGGAGTGCTGTCCGCATCTTTTGCAGTCCTATTGAGGTGAATAGGTCCGCACCCGAGCCGCAAAAACTGCAGCTCGGATGCGGACCAGAACAACGGTTGTGTGCATGAGGCCTTAGACAGATTTGTGAACAATATTTGAGAGTAATGGGTCTTTTGTGTATGTAGAAAATGTTTCAGATCTTTGAGCTCAGCTCATGCAAAGTGGGAGCAAAACCGAAAGTGTTGCGTTTATATTTTTGTTCAGTGTATACCGGTTCTGTTTTTTTGTCCGTTATTCATGACGGAAAAAAAAAGTCCTGTCGATAAAAATCTAAATAAATGAAAAAACTAACAAAGATCATAGGCACCACCGTGTCCAAAAATGCCTGTGCTATTAAAATATAAATGTATATATCCCATATGGTGAATTTCCTGTTTTTTTCAATGCTTCATCTCCCAAAAGTAAAAAGTGGTCAAAAAGTCATACACACTCCAAAATTTAATATTTTAAAAACTACAGTTTGCCTCTCAAAAAAATGAACCCTCACTCTCAGTTCAGTATATGTAACTATAAAAAATGTATGGGGTCAAAATATGGTGATAAATAAATAAATAAATCATTTTTCTGTGTTAAAACACAAGAAAAGCCTTATAAGGCTACATGCACACGACCGTATGTGTTTTGCGGTCCGCAAATTGCGGATCCGCAAAAAAAAACGGATGACGTTCCGTTTTTTTTTGCGGATCCTTGTCCGCAAACTAGAAAAAAATAGGACATGCACTATTTTGCTTGCGGAGCAACGGAACGGACATACTGATGCGGACAGCACACGGTGTGCTGTCCGCGTTTTTTGCGGACCCACTGAAATGAATGGGTCCGCATCCTATCCGCAAAAAAAACGGATCGGACACGGAAACAAAATACGGTCGTGTGCATGAGGCCTAAATGTGGTATTGCTGTAATTGTACTGACCCAGAGAAAGAAGGGAACAGGTCAGTTATACCGCATACAGAACACTGTAAAAACAAAACCTATAAACCTGCAGTGGAATTGCATTTCTTTTGTCCAGTTCCACCCCATTTAAATTATTTTCCATCTTCCCACTACATCACATGCCATATTAAATGGTACCATTAAAAAATAAAACATGTCCCACAAACAACAAGCCCTAACATGGCTATGGGAACAGAAAATGAAAAAGTTATGGCCCTGGGAAGGCAGGGAGTAAAAAGCAAAAATGGAAAAATGGAAAACCATGTCAGGAAGAGGTTGAACCTTGTCCAGCAGCTGATAAAAAGAATGATGTTAAAAATTGGAAACCTAATAAAACCATTAAAGGGGATTTCCAGGAGTTCAATATTGATGACATCCTTAAAGATTTCACCGCTCCTGACATGTCTGTTTTAATAGCTTCATGTATTCCCCATGTAATAACAATTCTGGAGCATCTATTCTGATGGCTCTATGTTGTGCCATTCCTTTATTATTTCTACAAGAAGTTATGACTGAATTTCTAGCAGTCTGCAGTAAGGGCACAGAGGGGAGGTAACCAGTTGGGGTGTGTACCTGCACAGTCTGACAATGGCAGCACTGATTAGATAGAGTCAGACTGTGCAGGGACACACCCTTCCCCAACTAGTTACCACCCCTCTGTACCCTTACTGCAGACTGCTAGCAATTCATTCATAACTTCTAGTAGAAATAATAAAGGAATGGCACAACATAGAGCCATAAGAATAGATGCTCCAGAATTGTTATTACATGGGGAATGCATGAAGCTATTAAAACAGGCATGTCAGGAGCGGTGACAGGTTCTCTTTAAGATTAGGTCATCAGTATCTGATCAGGTTCCAATTCCCGGCAACCCTGCTTATCAGCTGTTTGAAGAGACCGTTGAGTGATGCGGCCTCTTCCTAGGCAGGGGATGTCATAGTCATTGGTCACATGGCCTACGTGCAGCCCAGCCCTGGGCTGCAATACTATGAACAGCCATAATACTATGTATGGCGCTGTGCTTGGTAAGCTGCTTTGGCCGCAGCTTGTTCAAACAGCTGATCGGCGGGGGTGCCGAGAGTAGGACCTCCACTGATCAGATATTTATGACCTTCTACTGAAAATAGGTTATCAATATTGAACTCCCAGAAATCCCTTCTAAAATCATTGGAATCCATCATATCCATCCTAAATTGTATAAAAACAAAACCCATGATGTAACTGTGAACAGTCCTATCATCGGACAACTGGTATGATATTTCATAGTATATATATAGCACTACAACTAGTGGTGCCGGAAAAAATGGCTGCTAGCTGCTCTTTGTTTCACATTAGATGACAATCCATATAAATCCTCCCCGTCCCATGTTTATAAAAATTTGATTTTTTTCGGCTTCTGTTAGATAAATTGTATACGGCAGCTTGGAAGTGGGATTACAGTATTGTGAATGATGCATCTTTCTTTGGAAATGTTACATTTTCTTTGATCTCATGTTTAGTGAAAGACAAATCTTTGAGCCAAGGAATGACACAGACTGAAAAATCCATGAAGGCGCATCAAGTATGTCCTGGATTTCCCAGTTAGTAATCTGCATTGGAGGCTTGTGACTCTGTTAAATATATTAGAGAAAAGATGGCCTCAGGTCTACCCGGATTCAATATGTAGAACACACAAACAAGTACGGATAGCAATTAGTCAATATATGCAACCCCCCCATAGATCTGTGGATCTCCTTCCAAGAAACTTGCTGAAACAGCAAGGAAGATTGTTGTGCTGGTATACAAAACTGAATTTTGCAAACTATTTGGGTTTTGCTTATTACTCTTTGGGAGTCATTTAAAAGATTTTATTTGCCCAGAATATCGCATCCATGGATCACGTCCAAGTTTGGTATTTTTGAAAGAGCAGAAATGATGATAAGCATATTGATACATTGTTCTTTCCAAACTCTTCTGAATGTAAATCCCTCATTATAAAGATCTCCCTCCAACAAAGAAATTAATACACAGAATTAGAGAGAGAATTTGCCTGCACATTGCATATGGCGTTTGTACAGTATATGGATGTAAATGTATGTTGTTATAGAGAGAGGGCATTGTTCATGCTATACTATTAAGACCACCAGTTCTGTCCCCGGACATCTACACTGCGTGCAGAATTATTAGGCAAATGAGTATTTTGACCACATCATCCTCTTTATGCATGTTGTCTTACTCCAAGCTGTATAGGCTCGAAAGCCTACTACCAATTAAGCATATTAGGTGATGTGCATCTCTGTAATGAGAAGGGGTGTGGTCTATCGACATCAACACCCTATATTAGGTGTGCATAATTATTAGGCAACTTCCTTTCCTTTGGCAAAATGGGTCAAAAGAAGGACTTGACAGGCTCAGAAAAGTCAAAAATAGTGAGATATCTTGCAGAGGGATGCAGCACTCTTAAAATTGCAAAGCTTCTGAAGCGTGATCATCGAACAATCAATCATTCAAAATAGTCAACAGGGTCGCAAGAAGCGTGTGGAAAAACCAAAGCGCAAAATAACTGCCCATGAACTGAGAAAAGTCAAGCGTGCAGCTGCCAAGATGCCACTTGCCACCAGTTTGGCCATATTTCAGAGCTGCAACATCACTGGAGTGCCCAAAAGCACAAGGTGTGCAATACTCAGAGACATGGCCTAGGTAAGAAAGGCTGAAAGACGACCACCACTGAACAAGACACACAAGCTGAAACGTCAAGACTGGGCCAAGAAATATCTCAAGACTGATTTTTCTAAGGTTTTATGGACTGATGAAATGAGAGTGAGTCTTGATGGGCCAGATGGATGGGCCCGTGGCTGGATTGGTAAAGGGCAGAGAGCTCCAGTCCGACTCAGACGCCAGCAAGGTGGAGGTGGAGTACTGGTTTGGGCTGGTATCATCAAAGATGAGCTTGTGGGACCTTTTCAGGTTGAGGATGGAGTCAAGCTCAACTCCCAGTCCTACTGCCAGTTTCTGGAAGACACCTTCTTCAAGCAGTGGTACAGGAAGAAGTCTACATCCTTCAAGAAAAACATGATTTTCATGCAGGACAATGCTCCATCACACACGTCCAAGTACTCCACAGCGTGGCTGGCAAGAAAGGGTATAAAAGAAGAAAATCTAATGACATGGCCTCCTTGTTTACCTGATCTGAACCCCATTGAGAACCTGTGGTCCATCATCAAATGTGAGATTTACAAGGAGGGAAAACAGTACACCTCTCTGAACAGTGTCTGGGAGGCTGTGGTTGCTGCTGCACGCAATGTTGATGGTGAACAGATCAAAACACTGACAGAATCCATGGATGGCAGGCTTTTGAGTGTCCTTGCAAAGAAAGGTGGCTATATTGGTCACTGATTTGTTTTTGTTTTGTTTTTGAATGTCAGAAATGTATATTTGTGAATGTTGAGATGTTATATTGGTTTCACTGGTAAAAATAAATAATTGAAATGGGTATATATTTGTTTTTTGTTAAGTTGCCTAATAATTATGCACAGTAATAGTCACCTGCACACACAGATATCCCCCTAAAATAGCTAAAACTAAAAACAAACTAAAAACTACTTCCAAAAATATTCAGCTTTGATATTAATGAGTTTTTTGGGTTCATTGAGAACATGGTTGTTGTTCAATAATAAAATTAATCCTCAAAAATACAACTTGCCTAATAATTCTGCACTTCCTGTATATATGCCTGCTGCTACTGATGATACCTTTTTATATTTTGATTGTGTGTAATTTTGGATTAATAAAGTGTTACTATTTTTCATACTCTGATTCTGTGTATTGATTTCTTTCCTGGGGGGCATTTGATTCACAGGCATTACTTTGTTTTGGAGCCATATTTTTTGATCGGTGATATCTCTTTATTAAGAGTTGGACGTTGCCAGGTTTGTACAGTCTAGATTAGGTAAATTTCCACAGCTTGTTTCCATAGATTTATGCCTTGGCAAGAAATCATGTATTGGGGTAATTTTTTTTAGATGTGGATTACTTTGAAATTGTTCAGTTTCCCCTCTTTTTAAATTGGGTTATTGACACCTACATTTAATACGGTCCAGAATCACATAGTATCATGTAGATAAATAGAAATGTAAATCTCTCCCTAGTTCTTCTTAAACTGAAATTTTCACATTGATCACGGTGCCCTATCGGCAAGCAACATGTAATAGCCATAAGGAGCAGATCAGATTGATATATTATTTTGTGGGAGAAAAGACTTGCATTACATAGCAACATAGTTTATAAGGCTGAAAAAAGACATCTGTCCATCCAGTTCAGCCTGTTATCCTGCAAGTTGATCCAGAGAAAGGCAAAAAAAAATAACTGTCAGGTAGAAGCCAATTTTCCTCACTTTAGGGGAAAAAATTCCTTCCCGACTCCAATCAGGCAAACAGAATAACTCCCTGGATCAACGACCCCTCTCTAGTAGCTATAGCCTGTAATATTATTACACTCCAGAAATACATCCAGGCCCCTCTTGAACTCTTTTAGTGAACTCACCATCACCACCTCCTCAGGCAGAGAGTTCCATAGTCTCACTGCTCTAAGGGCTCTTTCACACTTGCGTTGTTGTGTTCCGGCATAGAGTTCCGTCGTCGGGGCTTTATGCCAGAAGAATCCTGATCAGGATTATCCCCATGCATTCTGAATGGAGAGAAATCCGTTCAGGATGCATCAGGATGTCTTCAGTTCCGGAACGGAACGTTTTTTGGCAGGAGAAAATACCGCAGCATGCTGCGCTTTTTGCTCCGGTCAAAAATCCTAAACACTTGACGCAAGGCATCCGGTAATGCGCCGGCCTTAAGCTAAACGTCGTTTCGGCGCATTACCGGATCCGACGTTTAGCTTTTTCTGAATGGTTACCATGGCTGCCGGGACGCTAAAGTCCTGTTTGCCATGGTAAAGTGTAGTGGGGAGCGGGGGAGCAGTATACTTACCGTCCGTGCGGCTCCCGGGGCGCTTCAGAGTGACGTCAGGGCGCCCCACGCGCATGGGTGACGTGATCACATGGATCCCGTCATCCATGCGCATGGGGC
The DNA here is from genome assembly GCF_905171765.1 of Bufo bufo. Classification (NCBI taxonomy): domain Eukaryota; kingdom Metazoa; phylum Chordata; class Amphibia; order Anura; family Bufonidae; genus Bufo; species Bufo bufo. Next base: position 72,787,122 of record NC_053394.1, on the reverse strand, counting down.
GCTCTGACGTCATTCTGGAGCGCCCCGAGAGCCGCACGGACTGTAAGTATACTGCTTCCCCGCTTCCCACTACTACTACGGCAACCAGGACTTTAATAGCGTCCTGGCTGCCATAGTAACACTGAACGCATTTTGAAGACGGATCCGTCTTCAAATGCTTTCAGTTCACTTGCGGTGTTACGGATCCGGCGGGCACCTCCGGCAAATGGAGTGCACGACAGATCCGGACAACGCAAGTGTGAAAGAGGCCTTACACTAAAATTCCTAGATCCTTTTCCATGTCAGTGTTACCCAGTGTTTTACCATTTAGTATGTACTGGTGACTTGCATTATTCCTTCCCATGTGCATAACCTGACATTTGTCAGTGTTAAATCTCATCTGCTACTTCTCTGCCCAAGCCTCCAATCTATCCAGATCCCTCTGTAGCAGTATACTGTCCTCTTCAGTGTAAATTACTTTACATAGTTTAGTGTCATCTGCAAAAAATTATATTTTACTGTGCAAGCCTTCTACAAGATCATTAATAAATATATTGAAGAGAATAGGGCCCAATACTGACTCCTGTGGTACCCCACTAGTGAGGGTGACCCAATCTGAGTGTGTACCGTTAATAACCACCCTCTGTTTTCTATCACTGAGCCAGTTACTTACCCACATACAGATATTTTCCCCCAGTCCAATCATTCTTATGCTGCCGTAGTCCGGCTGCCTCTCGTCGTGCACTGCCTTGCCGCCGCCGGAACTCCGCCCCGCCCTCCATTATAGTCAATGGGGACGTAGAGCAGTCCAGGGGCTCACGTGAACTAGTGGCAGGACGGATCCGACAGGCTGTTCAGCTGCCGGAATAGCCTGCCGGAATCCCCTGCCGCTAATGTGAAAGTACCCTAATATGGCATTATTTGCTTATTTGTCAGTTTACCCATCTGTCAGTTTACCCATGACAGATGTTAGACTTACTGGCCTATAGTTTTCCCGGGCTCTGTTTTTGGACCCTTTTTTGAATATTAGCACCACATTTGCTATGTGCCAATTCTGTGGAACACTCCCTGTCAGTATAGAGCCATTAAATATCAGAAATTAGGGTCTGGCTATGACATTACTTAATTCTCTTAAGATACGGGGGTGTATGCCATCTGGTCCTGGCGATTTGTCTATTTTAATCTTTTTAAGACGTCGCTGTACTTCTTTCTGGGTCAGACAGGGCACTTTTAATGGGAAATTTACTTTTACATTCTGCATTTCATCTGACAGTTTTTTTCTTCAGTGAATACAGTGGATAAAAAAAATATTTTATAGCTTTGCTTTCTCCTCATTGTTCTCTGCAACTCCCCCCTCATTTTTCAGTTGAGGGCCGGCACCTTCAGATTTATACGTTTTACCATTTGTATAAATGAATTTAAATCTCTGTTCATTGTCTGTGTAGGAGTCCAGAGAGTGGCCTTATCGGCGATTGACAGTCTTCGCTGTATGTACACTTAAAGAGGACCTGTCACCTCTCCTGACATGTCTTTTTTAGCAACTACTTGCATCCCCCATGTAATAACAATCCCGGATCATCTATTCTTATGGCTTTATGATACACCATTCGTTTATTATTCCCGCCTGAAGTTATGAATGAATTACCAGCAGTCTATATTAAAGGTCCAGCCGGGTGTTACAAGTTGGATGTGTGTGTGTGGGGTGTTCCTGCACAAACTGATACTGGCAGAACTGACTGGATAGTGTCAGACTGTGTATGTACACACCCCCAACTGGTAACATCCATCTGCGCCATCACTAGCTAGCAATTCATTCACAACTTCCAGCAGGAATAATAAAGGAGTGATACAACATAGAGTCAAAAGAATAGTTGCTCTAGAATTGCTATTGTAGGAGCAAAAACAGTCACAAAAACAGACATGTCACAATAGCAGACAGTGGGTGTGAAACACTATGCAAACTAATGCTAACTAACTGGTTTGACTTTGGCCTACATCTAGAAGCTTGGTGCAGGTTTCGACACCCAGAGAGGGACTTCAACTCTAAGGGCATTATCCTGGTGGTCCCCTGGTATTCACCCTTTAACCCCTAAACAGAAATCTAGTCTTTGCTGCAGGGGAGCCACCAAGCTGCTTTTTCTTGGAATAGTGTAAGTAGCAGCTGACCCATGGGGGTCAGATACACTAGTGCAAAGCTCCAAGGGAACACCCAATACTCATAGTCAGGGCAGGCAGAGTTCATGCACATCCAAAACACAAGTGCAAGGTCAGGGCAGGCAGCTGAGGGTCAATAAGGTAAACATGCAGAGTACGGTACAAACAGGCAAACAGAAAAGCACACCTTTACTAAGCTCAGGCACCTCTCCCCTGGGAAAGATGCCTTAAGTAACCACAGGCATCCAGCCATTGACTGGTGGAGATTGGAGTAATTGTGTACTGAGCCTTTAAGAGTTGAGCCATGCATTTGCGTGTCCTACAGGAGACAGGAAGAGACCTAGCAGCTTGGCGCAGGTTCTGACCCCAGAGAGGGACTTAGGACTTTGACCACAGGCCCCTCTGCTGGAGGGCAAAGAAAGGCCAGTGGGTCACTTGTCCCTTGCTCCTTCAGCATGGCAGAGTTGCTGGGTCTTAATAAAGCCCAATCAGTTCTGCCAGTGACTAATTTCATGACGGGGGTTGTTTGCCTTGTAAGTGGGGCTCCTATGGATTGTGATAAAAGTGCTACATACAATCTGATGGAGAGCTAATACAGCATAAAGTACTGAGGGATGAAAGGTAATAACCAAAAGGAGTCAATATTTGGTATGTTTTTATTGTTTTTATTCCTGTACAATTGACTATAGTTCAGTCCTCTAACTATATCACTACTGAATAGGTTGTATTTTTATCCTACTATATTTTATATCTACAACACTGGGCTCCTTTGTGTTACTGTCGGCTGATTTCCCTGTACAGATAATCTCCTAGGAAAGATTTCTCCGGGGACATGTAATCTCCAGATATTCAATTTAACAGTGAATAAGCCATTAGCAAACTCATTCATGCAAACGGGTGACGACCACCGCGCAAGGCACTCAGTGGCTGCAAGGCTTTGTTGTGTAATCATGTCCTTATACATCTATTGAGTGATTGATATATAGCCGTAGTTCATATGGAATAAAAGGCTTCCAGGTTATTCAGGTCTAGGCTAATAGGTTCATTATTGGAGCTTGGAGCTTCTCCACCGGGATATGAAGGCTCTTGTTAGAAATGTTTCACCTTTCTGGATCTTGACATCTCTGCAGGGACAATACTGCATGACTCAAACCCTTTGAGACCCATTTTACATTACAACCTGAGCTGAATTTCTATTCCGCTGCACTTTTAAAGAGGACCCATCACCAGAAAATGGATGATGATGCCCTCTTACTTCTGGCGGGGCCCAGCTTATTTCTTTCTCCCCCCTGTAACTATAAGCAATCAATTTATTCCGTAGCTGGTCTTTTACAGCACCTTCTAGTGAGCGAGTTCGTCTTCTGCAGCAGGAATTTCACAGTCAACCTCCAGTGGGTCAGTCAGGGGCAACAAAATATAGTCCATTCAGTGACAGCAAGCAGAATGGTTTTAGGTGCCAGTAACAGTCTGCATTTGCAGCATACAGGTGGCACACTCTCAAGCTCCAGCTAATATCAAGCAGTTAGTAACTCAACCCAACAACTGTTTCACTTTTTGCAGCCATGCACAATAAAAGTTCTCAGTAAAGCACAAAGGATTGATCCTGTTGGTGTCACCATGTTTGGTATGCAGCAGCCTGCAGGGGAGGCATGAGGCAGAGAGGATGGGAGTGGTAGCCGCGATGAGGATGGTGGCAATAACAATCATTGTGGCAATCCCTCTCCAGCAATTCCTGGGTTGGTGCACGGTGATGGGAGCAGTGCGCTCTTTCTTCCCCTCGGGGCACACCCTGGTCTGGGGTATCCTGCCTAGTGGCGGTTGGATCCCAAGAAGGTAGCAAAGTATAATGCTGTGGTAATGCTGGTGTTAGTTCATGCAATGACAAGGCCGATTTTGGAGGTAACAGATGAACCAACTTACTAGCAACTTCGGCAGTTCATGCTGGCAGAGGTAGGCACAGTTCTTATCATACACGTTGTATACATGGTGTATAGGGAACATAAACAGTATAAAAGCCCCCTCTAAGTTTCTCTCTAGATAACCTCCACAATCTTCTCAATTTGGCCAAGGGGTGCAGCCTTTCTCTCTCGCTCTCTATCAGTATTTATTACAGTACCTTCAGTTGGGGTGCAGTTCTCTGACAGATGGCCAGTCTGTGTCTTTAATATGTTGAGGAACCTGAGGTTTATCACCCCAACCAAAATGCAGGAAAGTCTACAGTCAAAGTACATGCATTACCTTCCCTGACATCCATTCAGCACTTTTCCTTGTATGGCCACTAAACCTTCTGTTCTTTCTCTCAGGGCTGGCACATATACCATCACTTTGCTGGATGCTGTAGGTTAACAGATCTGGAGTCCTTGTAGTCTACACACACACTTCCACCAAGAAGCTTCTAACTCCAAAGGGGTTGGGTCCATCCCACACCTGGCAACTATCTTTAGAGCCAAGTAATTAGCCTCTTAATCCTGTATACCACCTTTGGGAAAGAAATTCATAAGCCAAGCACATAACCCCTAATGCAGTGTGATGCTGGCACACTGCAATTTGTTTATGCAAATGTGTAGAACTCCTTATATCTGACATATGACAGTCTAACCTGAATTTAAACCACTGCCATAGCCATCTTAAAAAAATGAAATTGGCATTGCTCCTTATAGCCATATGTAGGATATTATGAATGCAGTAAAGCAGCTCCATAAATACAAAGCAGCATTTGTAGAGAAATACATTGGATTGCCGTTAAGCAGTCCAGTGCCAAAAACCAATCATTTCTGTAATTTATAGTAAATAACATGGAAAGTTTCCTTCATTTCCATGGCTGTCAAATAAAGTCATTTTTTTCCATAAGAATTTCAAACTATTCATTAAATGTTTATGCATTAACTTGCTGAACTTTCACTGAACTCTTTGTACAATTAGCGACTCTCCAGCTGTTAAACTACAAGATCCAGCATGCTCTATGGCAGTACATAGTGTCCAACTTGAAGCTCACCGGCAGATGCAAAACTACAATTCCCAGTGTGTCCCAATAGCTGCAGGCTGGGAGTTGTAGTTTTGCAACAACTGGAGACAGGTGTGTACACAGATCTCATAGGATCCTATAGCAAAACTTAATATGGGCCCCCTGCCCCACTTTACCAGTATGCGTGTGTCAATCACTCTTAGAAATGCAGAATGATAGCCCAATGCCCCAGATTTCCAATATATTTATGTATTTTTTTTAATTAGACAAAATATTACTTAATAAAATTGTAATAAAAAGTCACCCCTGGTCTCACCTACTTTATCCGACTTCTATGCCAGTAAAGTGAAATAGGTGCTTTATACATATGGGACTCATTCTGATCACTATTTTGATAAATCTCCTGCTTCACATCCATTACAAAGCTGGCTGCCTGCAGCCACCACTAGGGGGAGCTCAATACACAGGAGTGTGTGCAGTTACGATTGACTGAAATGGAAACTGCAATAATCTGTTTGCACTGACCTCCCCCTAATGGTGACTCCATGAAAATGTAATGTATTCACATCAGAAAGAGGAGTACAGCACCGGGCCCAGTGGCAGTTGCAAGGTCGAACTCCATTGAAGGTATGCCACCGACTGGAGACCCATAGATTGGAGATCATCGGGTTGCTAGCATTTCAGCTGGTAATTACACTAGAAAACCTGGAACGTCACAGTTTATCCGCTGATTTTCTATGAATTCTATACTGATTTCTACAATAAAGGATGAATAGTACACATGATATTAAAGGGGTTGTCTCATCACAGGCAATGTGGGCATATCGCTAGGATATGCCCCCATTGTCTTATAGGTGCCGGTCCCACTGCTGGTACCCGCTCCCATATCAAGAATTTTGCCCCTGTGCTTGCGCAGCTGCCCTCCATTAATTTTCTATGGGGCCGATGAAAATAGCCGAGCCCTGGCCGTTCATGCGCTGTGAGCTCCCATTCACTTCCCTATAAGACAATGGGGGCAAATCCTAGTGATATGCCCCCATTGTCTGTATTGAGACAACCCTTTAAGTTGACATTGGCCATTTTTATCTCTCACCCCAGTTCCCCTGATTTGCATCTACAAACCAGGCATGCAACGCCTAGAGAAGGCTCCTCCTGGAGTCGTCTCCCTTCTGAGCAAGCTAAAGACATGTTCTCATGCTGGCATTTTGGCTTTTTTTTGCCACAATTTATGCAAAAATATAGCAAAAATTCTGTGTTTTCCCAAAGCCAGGACGAAAAAATTGTTGTTTTCCCAAATTGCCATAAATGCCAAATAGAGATGAGCGAAGTATTGAAAAATTCGATTCGGCTGCTTCACAGAATTGTACACAAAAATTTGCTTTGTGACGAATTACTTTGTGACAAAGCGCATTTCTTTGTAAGTAGTGGGTGCAACGCCAGGGAGCGGAGATTGTGCAGTTCACGATTTTTGTACCCCTCAGATGCAGCGTTCATAGCTGATCGCGGCATCTGACAGCAATAATACAGTGTAAAATGTTTAAAAAAATGTAATATCATACTTACTTTCTCCGTTTGAAGAGGCGAAGAGCCAGCCGCCTCCATCTTGATTGAAGATCTAGCTCTCACGTGACGTCATGCATCACCGCACACAGGATTTTGTGCAAGATCTTCAATCAAGATGGCAGAGGCCGGCTTTTCTCGCTCACATGGAGAAGGTAAGTGTGATTTTTTTTTTTTTTACCGCCATTCAGGGAAAATAGATTCGCTACCACGAAGCATAAGGAATTTTGGCTTTGCGGACTATAAATTGCTCAACACTAGTTCCAAACAATAAACTGATCACAGGACGTCCTGCTGCTATGACCCCTTGCGATCAGCTGTAATCTATGGGGGCACCAAGGGGCAATTGTACAATTATACTGCAGCTCCCACTGATATCAATGGGACACGATAGCTCCTTTACAATGAGAAATACTCTTTATAACCACCCTGGCTAATTGACAAGGTCCGTTTTTAGGAAGAACCCCCTCTGTGAATTCTGTTATAGGACCATTGAAAATGGGTTTTATGAACCAAAGAGAATGTCTTCACATTCTTTACATTCATAGATCTGGAGAACAGTTTACGTTTCACTCATTAAATGATGAAAATTTGATTAGTACAAAACAATGGAGGACGTTTATTAAACCAGATACGTCAGGTTTTTGATGTAAAAATGTTGCATGACATCCCAATTACGACTTTTTTGGTGGTCTATGTTTAACGCAGAAAAGTGAGATTAGACCTGGATTTATTATCTGTGACGCTTGAAATGCTGAAGTAAAGTCGTATCCTACGCCAGGCAGCCCCCTGGTGTATTTTTTAAGACTAAGTCATACAACACAATGCAGTTGCACACAATACATGAAAACTGCACCATTTTATAAATTTGGTGCAACCCCACAATGCAAAACCAGACCTAAAAACCTAAAAAAAATCTCAAATGATAGATGTCCCCCAATGTGACTACTATATAGAAACCTAAGTAGTGATAGTTTAGGCTTCTCTGGTAAAGGCTCGAAACAAAATTCCATTGTCTCCCTGCAAAGAATGTAAGATAGTCTTTTGAGATGGTTAATCTCTTAAACTCCTCAGATTTCTTGTACTTTTCCATTACACCTGAACACAGGTTGTCCATGGTCCTTGCTGAAAAGAATGCAGTCCCAAAGCCTAAGGCTTGGGGTCAGCTGAGGACCACCTGGAAGATGTCTGGACTTACAACATATATCAGTCAAGCTTTGAAGTTCATTCTTAGGGTACGGCCACATGTTCAGTTTTTTTTTTTAATGCAGTTTTTAAAGTCAAAGCCAGGACCGGATTAAAAAAGAGAAGTAGTAACTCTAGTAAGGGCTCGTGCACACGTGCGTGCTCCGTGCTGTGGACTGAAAATTGAGGTCCGCAGTGCACGGGCACCATTCGTGTGCACGCTATTTGCTCCCATGGAAGCGATCTGATCTGTGCCTCCACTCCACATCTTGCAGATTGCAGACCCATTCAAATCAATGGGTCCGCATCCGTGATAGAGAACGCTGTTAAAATATATCCCACAAAAATTATGTTAAAATTGCAGTTTTTTTAATCTCTCCCGTAATAAATAAAACAATGAAAGTTATTTAATATACTATATGTATCCCAAAGTGGCTAAAATCTAAAAATAAAAAAACACTACAACTCGTCCTGCAAAATTCAAGGTCTCATATACTGTAGGTAAATTGATGAAAAAATGTAAAAGTTATGACTGCTGAAACATAGAGGGTGAGAAATGTTACTGGTTTCTGCTAAACTTACCGTAGTTATGTCACTAATGGGTCACCTGAGTTGTATGCCAACTATATTTACTTCAGACATCATTTTAAAATCTACAATAAAAGAGTTACATTTTCAGGAGCAAAGCGGGCGCCATAACCGCCAGATACCTGCTGTTTTCCACAGCAGACACCCGGAGCTAATATTTGTGATCAGCCATAACGCCAATAGCAGACATGTAACCCCTCAGATTCCATGGTCAATTGGGACCACAGCATTTGAGAGACTTTTCCCGGGACCACTGCGCTCCTGGAACCTGAACTTCTCCCCTTCGCGACAATCGTGGAAGCTGTTCATTCTCTCTGGTAGCTTCTGTCCTTCTGAAGGATTCATGGCTACCACAGGAGTGGTTCCTATGGAAGCCTGCCTGTGACAGAGCTCCATAGTAACATAGCGACTCTCCCATACACTTCAATGTTAATTCATTGCAGTCTATGGGAGAAGCAATCTCATGATTGCATGTTCAAGTCCCTTGGGGTGATGTAAAAAAAAAAAGTAAAAACTAAAAATTTTTGCTGACATTTTTTTTTTTAGATTAAAAATCATATTACTGCCATTTCCCCATTTTAAAAATAAAAATAAACAATGAAAAAATAAAGATCATTCGCATCACCTTGTTCCAAAACACCAGTACTATTCAAATATAAATGCATCTATCCCGAATAGTGAACGCCTTAACGAAAGAAACATAAACTGGTAGATTTAGCATTTTTTTTGCCATTTCACCACTCCCAAACACATAGTTGATCAAAACATCATACACACTCCGAAAGGGTATCAATAAAAACTATAGATTTCCCCACAAAAAATTTGCCCTCAAACAGCTCCATAGACATAAATATAAAAAAGTTCTGGGGGTCAGAAAATGGTGATACAAATAAAGAATTTTTTTTCAAAGTTTTTATTTTTTTTAAGTATTAAAACACAATAAAATGTATAAAAGTGTGGTATCACTGTAATCATACTGACCAGTAGAATGGAGTGAATATATTATTTTTGCTGCATAGGGAACACCATAAAAACAAAACCCAGAAAACAAGCCCCCATACGTCTATGTGAATTAAAAAATAAAAAAATAAAAAAAAGCTATAGCTCTGGGAAGGCAGGAAGTGAAAAAAATGAATTGCAATTTTTCCTGTGTCTTTTGTGGAACGACAGAGCTTCTGTTGACACTTCAATTACATTAATTGTGATAGTTTTTCGCAACAACTGGTGCAGGTCATTGCATGCCTGGTCCATGTGGCCGAGACGTGTGCTGCTTATGTACACATGGATACCGTACACGGAGAGAGCCTTTCACGATCACATCCCATGTGTGACAGATGGCTGCGCGAGCCCCACCATGTGTGGCTTAAATAGAAAATACAGAATACAAATACCTAATCCTCTTCTGTGAGAGGTTGTAGTTCTGTACGGGAGATTAACTCTTTATTCTATGAATCTGATGTAATAGAATTCGGAGTCGATCATAACAGATTGCAACATTTGTTTCTGAAACCTACGGCTTTGAAAATATTTACAGAAATATCTATAGATACAATCTGTGACACGTGACCATCATTAAAGGGATACTACCATTAATTTCTTATTTTTTTTACGGCCGATATGTGAATAACCTCAAATTTTTTTTAACAAAAAGGGTAGTAATATTAATAATTATAATAATCTTTATTGAGTAATCTTCTAGATAGAATTTTTTGAAGTCACTCCATGTATTCTACTTCCTGCCCTGACTCTTTAGCTTCTTCCTTTTTTGGACTTTTAGAATGGAAAACAGCCTGGCTTAGGCTACTTACACACTAGCTGTAAAGTTTTCCGGTATTGAGTTTGTTTCATAGGGGCTCAATACCGGAAAAAATGCTTCAGTTTTGTCCTAATGCATTCTGAATGGAAAGCAATCCATTCAGTATGCATCAGGATGTCTTCCGTTCTGTCCCTTTTAAGGTATTTGGCTGGAGAAAATGCTGCTTTCTTTTCTCCGGCCAAAATCCCGGAACACTTGTCGGACTGCCGGATCCGGCATTAATTTCCATTGAAATGTATTAATGCCGGATCTGGTACCAAGTGTTCAGGAAATTGCCGCATTGACGGTTCCGGTTTTCCGGTCTGCGCATGCGCAGGCCTTTAAAAATGTGAAAAAAATTAATACCAGATCGTTTTTCCGGATGACACCGGAGAGACGGATCCGGGATTTCAATGCATTTGCCAGACGGATCCGCATTCGGATCCGGAAACAAATGATATCCGTTTACATACGGATTTCCGGATCCGGCAGGCAGTTCCATTGCCAGAACTGCCTGCCGGATTTTTCTAACGCTAGTGTGAAAGTACTCTTAACTCTCTCAGTCAGACCATTCAGTGCGACCAGAAAGGGAAGGGTGGGTAAGTCACTCAATTAGAGCATCACACATTACACTGATAAGGGCAGTGTTCTTCTGTGGGTATCTTTATCTAGGCCTCTTAAGAGAACACGAGAGGAACCATACTGTTATCCTAATTCTACTAATTTACTGTTTTACTAACAGGTATTTCCCTCACAGTGGCAATAAACTAAACTTAGGTTACAGTTTCATCTTTCAGTGCTGACTGCTACAGAAGGACATTATTTTGTATTTCATTTTCAGTGGTATAGCACTGCTGAAATGAAAAACAGCTAAAAATTCTTTAAAAATTGTTTTGTATGAATATCGAGTTTTACAAAAATTACCCATTTTTGACAGAAGTGTCTCTTTAAATGAATTTCGTGGACATCCCATTCCAAAATTGTGAGAGATAATGGGGAGTTGGGCCACCTTTTGTGACTTCAACAGCTTCCACTCTTCTGGGAAGGCTTCAAAGTTTATCTGTGGAATGTGTGCCCATTCAGCAAAAAGAGCATTTGTGAGGTCAGACATAGATGTTGGATGAGAAGATTTGGCTCGCCATTTGTGTTCGAATTCACTCCAAAGGTGTTCAGTGGGGTTGAGGTCAGGGCACTATGCAGCTACTTGAGTTCCTCCACACTACACTTGTCAAACCATATTTTAATGGGCTTTGTGTTCTGAATAGGTACATAGTTTTGCTGATATAAAGGCCTTCGCAAAAATGTTTGAAGCATACAATTGTTCAAAAAATATTTTTGTATTGTGTAGCATTAACTATTATCCTTCACTACAAATAAGGCGCCCAGTCGAAGATCTGAGAAACAATTTCATGCCATCTCACCAAATGCTACAGTAGACACTATACATTCCATTAGGAAGCTTTCGCCAGGCATCCGCCAAACCCCCTGATTCCTCCATTACACTGTCAGATACTGAAACATGATTGATCACTCCAGTGTCCACTGCTCCATAGTCCAGTGGCAGCGTACTTGACATCACTCCAGCAAACAGCTGGCCTTGCATATAATGATCTTTGGCTTGTGTGCATCTTCTTGACCATCAAAACCCATTTCATAAAGCTCCTGAAGCCCAGTTATTGTTCTGGTGTCACCTTCAGGATCAATATTAAACACTATAGTGAGTGATGATGCAGAAAATACGTAGTGTGGCTACTTCCCAAATATAGCATTAACAGTTGACAGATCTAGCAGATAAGACATTTCACAAACTGATGATGGTGCCTTGCCTGGTTTTTTTTCCTGGCAGTCCCCTGGTTTTTACCCTTTACCCCTTACAAAGGGATCTAGCCTTTGCTGCAGGGGAGCCAACAGGCCACTACCTCTAGGAAAAGTCCCGGTGTGGTTGGCTGCTGAGCCAAGGAGGTCAGAGACACTGGTGAGAAGCACCGAAGGATGAAGCAAAGCTTTTGGTCAGTGGCAGGCCAAGTTCAGGACAGGCAAAGTCCATGTAAATCCAAAAATTAGTCCAAAAGTCAGGGCAGTCAGCGGATAAATCATATCAAGTGGCAGAAATTCAGAATACGGGAATCAGGCAAAGGTCAGTACACAGACAGACAAACAGATTATGGCAAACAAACAAGCTAGAGAAACCTTTTGCTCAGACACCTCTCCCTTGGGAAAGGCTTCTCACAGGTATAGAGCCATTAGCTAGTGAAGATTGGTATGCAGGTGCACTGGCCCTTTGAAAGCCAGGAAGCAAGCATGTGCAGACCCTACAGGTCAGGGAAAGAGGTCTAGCAGCTAAGCACAAGCTGCGGCCTCCAATGAAGGGTTACAGAACTCCAGGGGCTGGCCCTGCTACTGAAAGACAGGGAAGGATGAGTGGGTACAGTCACAGGGCAGTGGCATGGTGAGTGATGCAGCGCCCCTGTCCACCATTTGTTGGCGGACAACGGCGGGCATGGAGCACTGCTATAGCACTCTTCAGTATGACCCATTTTATAAGAAATGTTTTTCTATGGAGATAGCATGGCTGTGTGCTTGCCTTTATAAATCTTTTTGCAATTGGAGTGGTTTAAAGACCTGAACTAAACAATTAACATTTTGGGGAAATCTTTCCAATAATAGAAAAGAGCATGTAGACTTTACAATTAAGTTTAGAAAGGCCAAAAAAATGAAAATCAAGCAGGACTGATAGATGTTTGGGTCCACTAAACATTTTGACTGATGAGCTGGATTTCTGATCTGTTGGAGGACATAATTTTGTCACCAGTGACCCTGATTATGACTGTGACCACTCACTGGATTAGGTGAGTTATGGCTTCTTTAATATTTGAAGTTCACCTTGACAAGATTTATTGGCCATTTAACCTTCCTCTACAGGCTTTTCATAGCACAAGGGCTCTTTTCAGCCACCAATACACCTTACGCTAATGTTTTCATTCAACCTCATCTTTTATGCATTTGCCAGCTGTCCCTGTACTAATGATCATGCATGAGCAAAAGAGGGGACTAAATCTGATATTGCTAAATCTGATATTGCTAAAGGGCAGACATCAAAAAAGGGATCACATAAGATCCTGGGTGAAAAGTTCTGCCCCTTCTATCACTGTAAAAAGGGTGAGAAAACACGCTGGGGCCTACTCTTATAAGACATGCATTTCTATATTTTGTATGATGTTTGTATTAATTTTACTGACATTGGAGCCAGTAGTTTTGCCTCTGTTACCCCCTTTCACATAAGCACGCCATGAGGTACCTTATTCTCTAAGGTCAATCTATGTGATGATTAATCTTGTCACAAAATTTATAGAAAATCTATAAAGTAAGAAAGAATCCTCCTCGTGCCTCCATAAAATCAGAGGCACACAGAGGTATAGTGGGCGAGTAGGGCCATATTACAGATCCATATCTGGTGGCACATCGTGAGCGCTCCTGCTCATGGAAGACACGGTAGCTGGACACAGCAAGGAGTTGGGGGTGTCAGAGGCTACTTAGGTCTATGGGCGCAGAGATGATAGGTAGCAAGGTGAGGGCAAAAGGAGCTTATTACTGGCAGAAGAAAGCGGAACCATCAGTAGGGCCAATTCAGAGTGGCAGTGAGAGTAACAGTTCACCGGTCTGCCCCCATTTATAATATGACATGTAATTTAGGGTGGGATGTCAATCAGGACAGCACCGAGCAGCAAGCAACTTGTGAAGCTGCAACTGGTTGACTAAAATTATTTTTGGTATTTATTTGTGCACTTATATAGAGCTACTATATTTCACAACGCTTTACATTAGCATCAGGATGAAGCTGTCCCTCCTGGGGCTCACAATCTAAGTTCCCTATCAGTTTGTCTTCAGAGTGTCAGAGGAAACCCACGGAAACACCATACAAACTCCATGCAGATGTTGTCCTCTGTTGGATTCAAACCTAGAACCCCAGTGCTGCAAGGCACCAGTGCTAACCACTGAGCCACCATGCTGCCCATATGAAGGAACAATGGGGCAGATATATAATAGCACATGCATCTAGAATTGTTGACCATTGCACCAGTTTCTCTGGCACACGTCCCTTGCATGCCATATATTATAGGGGTTATCCAGCTCATTATCAATTTTTAAACCCCCCCCCCCACACTACGGGACCTGTCAGTTGAAGTATACTTTCCTTCTCCCTGAAGCTTGGTTCTGTTTCCTAGGGTCCAACTCTTCAGACTTTCTGCGCCACAGGTAAACATTGGGTATGAACCAGGGTCACATTGGCTGCAGTGGCACATGACAGGCTGCCGCGGTGATGTGTCCCCACTGCGGTATACCACTGGGTCTGCCAAAGACAGAGGTGGACCCTATTAGATGAAAGTGAGCATCAAGGAGCAGGTCAGAATGCTTCTCCTGAGAGGTCCTAAAGGGTGAGGGGGTTAAAATTGATATGGGGGCTGAACAACCTCTTTAAATTGCTGTGCCTAAAAGAGTTAAAAAGTTTTTTGTGTCATTTTTTTCTGACACTTAATTTGCACCTTATCATGTGCCATATTGTGTATCATCTTGTCTGAAAGTACACCAGCATTAAGGTGGACCAAAAGGGAGTGGATAGCTTAGGCTACTTTCACACCTGCGTTCGGGTGTCCGCTCGTGCGCTCCGTTTGAAGGGGCTCACAAGCGGCCCTGAACGCATCCGTCCAGCCCTAATGCATTCTCAGTGGAGGCGGATCCGCTCAGAATGCATCAGTCTGGCGGCGTTCTGCCTCCCCTCCGCTCAGTGAGCGGACACCCGAACGCTGCTTGCAGCGTTCGGGTGTCCGCCTGGCCGTGCGGAGGCGAGCGGATCCGTCCAGACTTACAATGGAAGTCAATGGGGACGGATTCGCTTGAAGATGACACCATATGGCTCAATCTTCAAGCGGATCCGTTCCCCATTGACTTTCAATGTAAAGTCTGAACGGATCCGCTCAGGCTACTTTCAGACTTAGAAATTTTTCTAAGTTATAATGCAGACGGATCCGTTCTGAACGGATGCAAACGTCTGCATTATCGGAGCGGATCCGTCTGATGAAACATCAGACGGATCCGCTCCGAACGCTAGTGTGAAAGTAGCCTTACAAATACAACCACCAGCAAGACAATTCCCTTCACAGTAATTTACATCATGTACCCATCTAATGAGCCATAAAATAAAATAAATAAAATATCTTATTTTCTCCCTTTTTCACTAACAAAGCTTGGAGACTAATTACTGTTTATATGATTTTCTTATTTTTCTTACCATTGAGAAAGGTCAGAATGGGACAGAAACATTTAGTACGGTAAGCATATCATTACATCGTTTAGGACGGCCATACTATCGTGGTTTGTCTTTGGCTTCTTTACTAATCTCTCCTTTAAAAACTAATATTGAAAGAGCAACTTTTTGTGAAATGCCATTGATTCTCCATCTAAATAAAAAAAAAGGTGGACGTGCTTCTTTAAAGAGTCACGGCACTTTCACACAATTTAATTTCATTTAAAGAGAATGGTGTAATTATCAAATTTCTAAATCACTTAATTTAAAAAATCTGCCTGAATCCACATCAAAAAAAGCTGTAAAGTCATGGCCACTAGGGGTCTCACTTTCACCTAAGATGTAGTCTACTGACTGTTGTCAGGTAACACAGAAGATGGCTTAGAGGAAGTGGGGGCGTATCAGAGCTAGCTGAGATGTGAGTCTAACAAAACAACAGTTTCTACACAGCTTCAGAACATCAGAGGAGCCCCCTGTCTTTCAGTAAGAGTGATTTATTCCTCCTTATCAGCTTAATGAGCTCCCTAGAAGAAAACAAACAGTGGAAAGTAAGGGAAAGGATGACACAGCAGTACAGTGTTGGCCGACTTGCATAGAAGGGATATGCCCCCTGCTTGTGAGAGAAATGCATCTAGCTGTGCAGCTGAAAATTGGAATAATATGTTCGGGAAGCCCAAACATAACTGCTCCTTCACAGTTATGATCGAAAAAATAAGCACAGCCATCATGCAAACGTTTTTTTTAAACTCCGGTATGCTGTAAAGTTGTTATTTTTCTTTCCCCTGGTCAGCAACGAATGATGAACAGAGTAAATGATTTTTATATAGAATTTAGTTTGTGTTACTAAGCACATATTTTTTGCACCTTTACCTTTCCATTGCCTCTAGTTGCTATGAAGCTGGTGAGGCACTAGACTAGCATATGGCTGCCTAAAATCACATACAATCCCTAAAGCCCTAGTCTGGCACAGTCTCTAGTATTAACAGTTTGCGACTGTCAAACACTTTTCTCTCACTTGAGGAGCCCTTTGAAATCTCCGAGCAGCTGTTCCTTGAGTTGGGGTGTCATGGGGTGTGGTTAATTAACAACACACGACACAGGGCGCTCATTAATGAAACTGAAGATATACACAACCCCACATAATCATCCAGGAAAAAAGGATTTGCTCTCGGACGGATTGAAAACAATGAATGTTATTCCTAAAAAGGAAGTTTATTGCTCAGTTTCTTGAGCTGCTTGGTTTGGACTGTTTTATGTTAGTAGGACAAAGACTAAACAGACCTTCATATTTTCAGTATTAACTACTAAAAATGAAAAATTGATTGTTTACTCTCCTAGAGGAGGGAGAGGTCTCTGAAATACAGCAGCTTCTGGAGGATGGAGCAAACCAATGCTATAGTTCTTTATTCTATTGTATGGATGTAGATAGATGTCTCTTTCCAGCTTGTACGCTTGTAATCTCTATTCTTGCAGCACATGGACTGCCGCTGAACCCTTTTTTTTGTGTTCTTTCTTTAAATTGACTGGCTAGTTAGCTGAGAGACTGCTTAGTAGTTTGAGATAGATAGATAGATAGATAGATAGATACAGTACATGTAAATTATGTATACTGTATGTTGTATTGGCTGCTCATGCCTTGCAGGTTGTCTGGATGATATGTCACAATATGACATTGGTTGGCTGTGGTAATGATGGTCTTTTTCGCTGCCTGCCACAAGGGTGGGAAGTATGGATGGGGCATAGGCCAGGGAAGAATCTGGTCCTAATGAGGAAGATGTGCATGATGCTGAGAGGAGTAGAGAGGTAAGTGACCTCCACAGTACACTCAGGTTTATATATTAGACAAGCCTTACTGCTGAGGGTACATTGTCTCAGATGCCAGCCATGCATTTACCATGGATTAGTTTTTCACTGGGGGATCTACACCCCCCTGTGGGAATTGTAGTACATATTGCGAATGTGCATCCCTTTGGTCGATCTGGAAAGTAACTTTTGTATCGGATAAAGAGAGAGACTCAGAGTCAGCAATCTTACTGCTGGTTATCCCATGATCAGCTTTGGAAGTATTGTGTATTCTGGAGCGTCTGACCTGAAGGCTACCAGTGTCTGGGTTTATTTACTGCCTAAACTACCTCAGTAAAGGACACTGGATTTGTTTCCCCTACAATGCCCAATTATTGCCTTCCATCACTGCCATTATCTGGTCCTGCACCTGACATCTTGCCTTGCACACTGCTAACTGTTCACCATCAAGGGCACCCCAACTACGACCACAGGGGAGCCCCCAAAAAGGTGTGCCCAGAGGTAAGAAAGGGTGTGCTCTCCATTCACTGCTGCCGAGCCCCAGAGAGCACCAGAGTGAGTACAGCCATTGTGAACTAAGGTTGGGCGATATACCGGTATTAACGATATACCGTGGTATTAAGAAACGGCCATATGGCGATAACGCCATTTATTAATTACTGTAGTATTTTAGTGACATCATAGGGGCAGATGCACTTCAGTGCTGACTGCCTCTAAAACGTCCGGAGAACATTACAACAGGCACAGTGGAGAAGGAGAGAGTCCCTCTCTCCCCACTGTGATGCGGCTGCCGCTGCGCCACCATTGAGAAGTGAAGAGAGGAGTAGGGGAGGGGCTGTAGCCGCTGCGCCACTAATTAATTTAATTAACCTCTTAATACAAATATAGACTGTGGGTGTCAACGGTATCACATACCCGGCACCTGGTCTTAATAACAGGAAGCGGCGATCCCGTGAACCGGGGCAATTACCCCTCAGGTGCGGCACCTGACGGGTTAATTGCGGCGGTTCGGCGGGATCCCTGTCATTGAGGCCGGGTGCCGGCTGTGTGATATGGCCGACATCCGCAGTTTATATTTGTATTAAGAGGTTAATTAGATTCATTGGTGGCGCACGCCCCCAATATTATAAACATTGGTGGCGCAGTGCGACCTCCCCCAACCCCTCAGTATTATAAACATTGGTGGCGCAGTGCGCCCCCCCCCAGTATTATAATTATTGGTGGCAGTGGCCACAGGGTCCCCTCCTCCTCATTGGTGGTGCAGCGGTAGCTTCTGATCGGAGCTCCAGCAGTGAAATAGCGGGGCTCTGATCGATTACCATGGCAGCCAGGATGCTACTGAAGCCCTGGCTGCCATGGTGAGCTCCCTGCTGCTGTGTGTACTATGCACAGGATTATTGCTCCTGATGAAGGGGATTTTATGACTTCCCCGAAACGCGTTGAGTCGCATATTACTTGAAATAAAGAGATTGACTACGAGTTGCTGATCCGTGTGCTGTATACCATCTTTACCACACCACTGGAACGCAGACAGCCATCTCTAATACACTACAGGCGATCCCGGGGGGGGGGGGGGGTTGTCCCAGGTGTCTTGAGCTTTATCCTGGTGGCAACCCCCCAGCGAAGTGAGTTTACTGGAGTTTTCTCTCCGTATATACTTTTAAAATATTTTATGGTGTCTGTGTTATATGTTGTTTGTATTAATACCAATGTGGCACCCCCAACCCATCTCATTATTTAAACAATTCAATATCTCACTCCTTTATCTATACCACCACCACTAATTTACTCCTTTAGGCTCCATTCACACGTCCGCAAATGGGTCCGCATTTGTTCCGCAATTTTGCGGAACGGGTGCGGACCCATTCATTTTCTATGGGGATGGAATGGATGCGGACAGCACACAGTGTGCTATCCGCATCCGCATTTGTGGAGCGCGGCCCCGATCTTTAGGTCCGCAGCTCCACAAAAGATAGAACATGTCCTATTCTTGTCCGCAGCTTGCGGACAAGAATAGGCATTTGTATAGGGGTGCTGGGCGGGTGTGTTGTGGATCCGCAATTTGCGGGTCCGCAACACACCACGGACGTGTGAATTGAGCCTTACGGGGATTTACCACTCCCAACGTTATTGTGCACCCTGCTCTCCAGGGACTCCATAGAAGGTTTTTCCTCGGGTGTACGTATGAGTGGCGCTGTTTTCTCCTCTTTGGCCAGTCGGTAGGCGTCATTTGTTACGCCTTTTTCTGACTACCAAGTCACAAGTACTCATTTGATCACCAAGTGTGTAGCTGTCGCTAACACTATCTACAGCTGCCTTCTTTAACACCTGATACACCCTGTCTTTTTTCTTCTCTTTATATACTGTATAGTCCCATCACCTTTGGCGCCCCTGGTTTAACAATACCTTTGGGTCTTCACTAACCCAAGAAACATTTGTTAACCTCCTCCCTTTTCCTTTTTTTCTCCCTTATGTGTGCACTATGCACAGGGCAGCAGGGAGAGTGTGAAGTCCTATTCACCCTAATAGAGCACTATCAGGGTGAATAGGACAAAGGATTAAGAGATCCCAGGTTCAAACTTCTAAGGGGGCTAATATAAAACAGATTTTTTTTTTTTTAAAACACGCAGTTAGCCATTTTTGTAGTCACCTTATCCCCTCAAAAATTGGATAGGACTGTTCTATTATTGGCCGGACCTACCATAAAATGCAGAATGCACGCTGCTTTTTTGGGGTTTTATTTTTCTTTTGCATGGTATCGAGTATTGCAATACTTTTTTATGGGACCAAAATTAAATCAAAATTTTGATATTATGACAACCCTAGTCACAGGATCATAACGTCATCTCAGGTCCATTAGGTCACAAAGAAATGGCATCTAGCGGTAGTGATGAGCGGCAGGGGTCATATTCGAATTTGTGATATTTCGCTAATATTTTGTAGAATATTCTTCGAAAATGTTTTTTTCCATCTGAAGTCATGATTCCTCCCTGCTTAAGTTGCTTGTGGGACAATGACTCATTGGGCCACAAGCAAGAAGCAGGGAGGAATCTTGTGTTCAGATGGAAAAAATGACGAATATTCTAAAAACGAATATATAACACTATATTCGAAATATTCGTGAATTCTCGAAGTGCCAATATTCACGATTAAAATTTGTAAATCGAATATTCGCGCTCAACACTATCTAGCGGCTTTAAACCCCCGGAGCCAGGAGACCAGCACTGTATAATAGTCACTGTGCTCTGGGGTTGCGGTAATATGGCTGCAGTGTGTAGGGACTAAGACCCATATGGGAAGCGCCGGTCTTTAGTATATGACCCCCAATGTTTTATTTGGCTGAAAGGCACGTTTATGACGCCAGTGTGCCCTTTCTGACAATGTGCACCTATGGTGGGCACACTCTGAACAACCCATTTATCAGGGTTTTTTCCCATTTTCTGTGGGAGAGCCGAAGATGGCTGATCGCTGTTATCTCCAGGACTCCCATAGAGAATGAATGGAGCAGCAGGGCGCACGCCCAACCGGCCGCTCCATCAGATTGGTGGGAATGGTGACCCTGTTCTTGGTGGGGCTACTAAGAGATATTACTGTATGGGGGCAACAAGGAAACATGAGTACAGGTTTTGAGTGTTTTTTATTCTAAATGGGCATTTATCGCAATATATCGCGATAAATTTCTTAATATCGTGGGAATATTTTTGATATCGCCCAACCTTATTGTGAACCACTACCACTCTTTCAGTGCCACAGCTAACACTCCCATCCTCCTCACAGCACTCTTGCATGTGGGCTGCCTGCTACCTCTACACCTGCATTCTCCAATCTTAGAGATCAGAACAGAATAAACGTGCATGATTTTTTAAGTTAAATTTGAATATGTATTTAATATACAAAATAACTCATTGACTTCTGAGGGAGAGTGTTGTGGGCATGCTTTGTGACAAATGCAATAGTCCCTGTGCAGGGAGGGGGAAGAGGGAGGGGGAGCTGAGCTGTCTTCATAAACCATTGACAATGGTGTGATCCTATGTTCTCTTTCTCCAGATTAAAAAACCCACGTAATTCCTCCTGCTGACCATGTCCCCAGTGCACACAGAACAAGCTGAAAAGTCAAATACACAAAACAGAATTGAAAATTTGCACTTTGAAAATGGCCTTCAAGTCTGCAGCAAAATCCTGATAAAATAGGCAATAGGACACACAAAATTGTGAATGGGGTTTTGTAAAGCTGCAATGTACTTTTTTTTTACAGTTTTTCTGTGCGTCACCAGATCACATTGAAAATCTTTAAAAAATACTCCCCCTAGCTTATTGTGATGCTCAGTGGCCATTGTGACAATTTCAGGATTAATTTTAGCATAAATAGTGACATGGAAAAGTAAAAATACCAGAAATGTTTTTTTTTTAAATGCTTAAAATAAAAACTTTTTTTTATGTCCTTTAATATTACTTGTGCAGCCAAAATGTTATTTAACCATCATAACATTTCAGGAAAATCATAATGTAAAATAAATCATTAGTACAAAACAAGTATAAAAGTATGAATGCATGTTTCATTATGTAAACATCAGTATATTTAATCTGGAAATAAAAAAACAACTAAAATGCAACCTATGTACTTACCACATTCTACCTCTAGGTGGCACAAAAGCTAATAAGAATGAACGCATGGATAGTATTGGTAATGGTGCAGTCACAATACTAACCATTGATTTCCCAGTGAGAATCAGTGCTAATAATATACAGTGAAATTACTAACGTCATGTAGATTTTTAAAGAAAATACAGTGAAATACTAAAAACTGGGTCATCCTGCTGCTGTGATAGGAATTGCAAAGGTCTGTAATTATACATTTACATTAGTACGATCCGTGGAGATCAAAATCATTTTATTGTGTTGTAAATATCCAATCACAGCATATAAAAAATTTAATTAAAGGTACTCTGTCGGCCTATTTTAACCTATTAAACGACTTACCGTATTTTATGCTTATAAAGCGACTACTAATGTGCACTTCCTTATGGAAGCGCTCATTAGTACCGGAGGACCGAGTAGCGGTGAAGGCTCTGTACTCACCACTTCCTGGTCCTTGGCTGTCGGCTGTGCTGTGGCTGCACACAGTGTGAGGGCGCTCCGTGACCTCATGCTGTGTGCGTCAGGTCACTGCACAGCCACAGCAGGAAGAAGACAGAGCGCGCTGGAGGTGAGGAGAAGCGGCGTCCAGGAGCAGGAGAGGTAAGTGTTTTTTTAATTTTATTTGTCTGTGGCATGGGGGCTAATAAATGGCACTGGGGGCTCATAATGGGGGCTAATAAATGGCATTTGGGCTCATAATGGGGGCTAATAAATGGCATTGGGGCTCATAATGGGGGCTAATAAATGGCACTGGAGCTGATAAATGGCATGGGGGCTCATAATGGGGGCCAATAAATGGCACTGGGGCTGATAAATGGCATGGGGCTCATAATGGGGGCTAATAAATGGCACAGGGGCTGACAAATGGCATGGGGGCTCATAATGGAGGCTCATAGATAGCATGGAGGCTCATAGTGGGGGCTGATAAATGGCATGGAGGGCTGATAAATGGCATGGGGGGCTAATAAATGGCATGGGGGCTAATAAATGGCATGGGGGGCTGATCTGAGGCATGGGGGGGCTGATCTGAGGCATGGTGGGGCTGATCTGAGGCATGGTGGGGCTGATCTGAGGCATGGGAGGCTGATCTGAGGTCTTACTGGGGTCTTATTAACATTGGGGATCTGATCTGAGGTCTGATCGAGGGCCTTCTTAACATTGGGGGTCTGATTGGAACTGTCAGATGAGGTCTGATTAACATTGGGTGCCTGATTGCTGGCCTGATCTGAGGTCTAATGAAAAAAAAATAATATCTTATTGTCCTCCTCTAAATCCTAGGTGCGTCTTATCATCGGGTGCGTCTTATAAAGCGAAAAATACTGTATATGTTTAATAGTTATATGTTTTCTTTTCTCCTATATTAGGCGTATTTCTGGCACAAATTGCGGCGCAAACCTTTTTTGCACCGCAATCTGTGACTTTTTCCCGCTCACGCCAGTTCTAAAAAAGTGGGCAGAGAAGGAGACAGGTCGTCAGGTCTGTCTCATTCATCATTTTCTACGCCTGTTTTAGGAGTAGAAAATTGTCTAAATGTAAGCCAGCAAGAAAGCTGTCTTACATTTAGAAAGCTGTCTACATAACTTTGGCAGATCCACCGCCAGCGCAGGGTCTAAAACGCTGGTCTTATTTAATGACCCCCATAAATCCATGCATCCACAAAACATTGTTCCAGGTCTATCTTGCTTTTCCAGGTGATCTTTAGCAAACTGCAGACGGGCAGCAATGTTCTTTTTGTCATGCAGCGACTTCTGCCATGCACACCATTGTTGGTCATTGTCCTCCTGATGGTGGACTCATGAACATTAACATTAGATAATGTGAGCAAGGTAATTTTTTGTGAATCGGATGCAGACCAATTCATTTTAATGGGGCCACAAAAGTTGCAGACAGCACACCGTGCGCTGTCCGTATCACCGCAAAAAAGATATAACATGTCCTATTCTTCTTGGCTGTTTTGCGGGCAAGAATAGGACATTTCGAACACTTCTGGGAAGGATAATAATTAATAAACATGTGTTACCTTGGAACCGAACCAGAGTTCAGTACAAAGGTTTTTTACAGTAGAAATTAATTTACAAAGACTTTGCGAAGTAATAATTTCGGATCATCGGAGCCAATACATTCTAATACTGTACAGAGTGCTCGCTACGTACAGTATTCTAACAAAGTTTTATGCGAATTGACTTCGGATGAAGCATCCGAAGTCGATTCACTCATCCCTAGTAATAATGGTCTTGAACTTCCTCCATGTATACACAATCTGTCTGACTGTGGATTGGTTTAGTCAAAACTCTTCAGAGATGGTTTTGTAACCTTTTCCAGCCTGATGAGCATCAACAACTCTTCATCTAAGTTCCTCAGAAATCTCCTCTGTTGAATAGCCTGATGAAGGTGACGGATCATCACTGAAACGCATAGCTTTGTTCTTATTTTATTGTTTTTTAATGTTAATTATTATCTTTTAGTGGAATCCCTAAGGTGCTTTATTTTTTTTCTTCCTTCTTGAGCAAACTTGTCTTTCACATGGTTATTCCGGCGTCCTGAGAGGACCGTCTGCCAGAGGACCGTCTGCCAGAGGACCGTCCGCCAGAGGAGCGCAGCAGCCTTCCTCTAGTGTTGTGCCTAGGATGCCTATCCACACACTAAATTATTACACCAGTATATACTTTTCTTTTATAATATGCAATAATGTACACAGTGATGTCACAATATGCAAATACAAATACAGTGATGTCACAATATGGAAATAATGTACACAGTCATATCACAATATGGGAATAATGTATACAGTGATATCACAAAATGGAAATAAAGTATAGTGATGACAGTATATCAATAATGCACAGCTTTATGCTGTAATTTCTGATTCACATCTTGCAATTAAAATGCATTTTTTTCTGTTTTCCCCATTATCTACAATCATAGATTACTCCCCATAGTTTAGGGAATGGCATAGACTGGGGTTAAATTCAGCTGGACACCCTAAAACCTGACTCTCTACCTTAATTAATCTGGGTCTAAAATCGCAGAACCATAAAAAGTGTAACCATAACCATAAAAAACATCTACAGCTTAGAGGATCCACAAAGTACAGCTATGTAACTTGTGAGATGTACATTACGTAAGCCCCTTACATATTTGCATTACTGTTTATTTTTCTTATTGTGGAGCCGTCTCGCCACTAGAGATGGAGGCGAGGGACTCCTAGCGTTTACTCTGCACAGTATGTAACTAATTGCGAAATAGATAGATGAGAATATTAATTATTTATTGTTCTGCTCGCTGTGAGTCAGATTCTGGAATTCCTTTATCACTCTGCAGATTGCTGTCGAGAGAGCAGTAACATAGGACAGCCAGTATAAACACGGGCAGTTTATTATTTCCAAATGATGATGATAAATGATTACAGACGGGAAGCTTCTGCAGTCCCAAAAACTTGTACAAGTAGATAATACCAGGTGTAAGAACTCATGTTAGTAAAGAGTCGGTAGTAAATTGGTTCCCCCGGTAAGGCTACTTTCACACTAGCGCTAAAATGATCTGGCAAGCTGTTACGGAAGAGGAACAGCCTGCTGGAGATCATCGCATCCGGTATAGCTGGAAGGGTCCTCCTGATAATGGGACCTGGCGGGGGTCCTGCCTGTTTCCGGCATTAGTGCCGAGATTCAACCAAATATCGCTGCAGCATCATTTTGTGTCAGACTGAATCCCGGCACTAATGCCGGAAACAAACCGGATCCCTGGTGGGTCCCATTATAGTCATTGGGCCCCGACGGGGAAAGGTAGAATCTGGCAATGTCGGATACAATGAACTTTGGCAAGCTGTTCCTCTACCGGAACTTCCGCCGGATCATTTTAGAGCTAGTGTGAAACTAGCCTAACAGAGTGGACTGGGCTCAAAAATACTGGATAACCCCTTTGCAGTCCTGATGCCTGCAGTGATCTTAAGGGCTTCCTTGGACAGAGTCCCGTATAAGTGCCTATATTACAGTAGTGTATGCAAGTGTCTAAGAAACTACTAGCTACTCTCAAGTTGGAAAGCTCAGAGGCATCTGCTGTAGTTTATTTGTGGACCTTATATGCAAATCACTACAATATCTTCAATAAATTCCAATTATCCCTAAATATGCTTAGGGATAGGATATTACAACCATAGTGAGTGAACGCATAGCGCTAGGATATATCATCACTTGAGGATTGTTTGGAGTACAGGGGTACTCACTGATTACCAAGTGGAGGGAGGGGAAGGCATTTCGTAGAGCACTGCAACTCAGCTCTATTTCAGTGGCTGAGTTCCAGTACCTGCAGATGTATAAGAGTTAACACTCAAACTATTAATTCAAATTTCTTAACTTATATGGATATCCTGTAACAAAAGCCATTGAAAAGCGACCGAAGGTGTCAGCTTAACACAACTAGTTTAGATAAGGCATCTACATGTAGTTAAGTATGTGTGTTGACTCTACTATATCTGCACATTATCTGGATGGTTGTGTCAATGTGCAGACATGTTGCTCCTGCAGTGAACCAGTGGTTCACTGCTAAAGGGTTAATACTGTGATTTATTATTAAATAGTTAATACTCAGGTTCGCCACTATTTAATGTTTATTGTGATGATGATTTTTGCACAGTGAATCCCAAAAAGTAATACAAAGGTGGGAAATAGTTAACCTGGCAGTCTTAGCTTAATTGCCAGGAAACAGGCTGGACCTGCTGGGATGTCTACAGAGTCTACTAGTGAACAGTCAAGAGTCAATACCTATGTATGTGTGCTGCTATGAAATAGGCCTAAAGAGAAGCTTTATCCAGGAACAGCACATTAGTGAGAGTGGAGAACCGCCAGAAACTAAATTTATTAAGGATTGCTCCCAAAGAGAAAGAAAGCATTGCACATACATACAGAATGTTGAGAACCATGTTAAGATCATGCTGGACTGAGACAGTAAGGTAAATGCAAATTTATGGTAATAGACTTTACTGCTTGTGCTAAAGATTATATGCTTCAGACACCTGCTACTCTTCTGAGATGGACTATCTACCCAATCTAAGACTGCATCCTGCAGACTGGGGACTGCCGAATGTATATAGAGGGTGTGCACATCTGTGGTTAATTTGGGAAGATTGCATAGTGTACCATCATCGCGACCTCCTATATACAACCTTTGGGAGACTCCTGCTCTTTTGTAAACCTCAGAACTGTGCCTGCCACGTTCATTTCTAGGTAACTCCCATCATCTATTCGGTAAAAGAGAGACTATTTATTATAACCATCAAATGCTGGGCCCTCCATCTGCCCTCCTGCCATGCACCCATCTACCTAACATTAAGGGCACCCCAGTCCCCACCAGGCAGGATGCCCCAAAAGCTCAGGGTATGCCTTGAGGGGAGAAAGGGTGTGCACTTCCATCTTTGCACGGCCCAGGGAGCATCAGGGTGAGGACCGTGAGTACATACCACTGAAACCACTCCCATCCTCCCTGCTCTTTCCTTCTGTCACCTCCCCTTGCAGGCTCAATGCACTACACATACTACTGCATTCCCTTACCTCTAGTCTGAATGCTAAGACTGTCACTGATCAGTAAGTGACAACTTATCCTACCTACAGTATATGCCATCGCTTGCTATGGTCACAATACACCCTTTAGCACATTCGGTGGGGCAGGCTTATCAATAGCTGGAGTTAAAAGGTCCTAAATTTTGTTTTTGGTGACTATTTTTGAGATTTTGATATTGATGGCCTGATGATTTGCAGGGGTCTGCAGTACTGCAGTTACCAGCTCCATCCACTCCACAATGGACGCAGCTGTATGGTTACTGTGTAGTAGCTTACAAGGTAACAGGAGGTGCAGGGTGCTGGACACCTGTCGATCTGATACTTTCTTGGGGATAGGACATCAATATCAAAATCCTGGACAACCCTCGAAAAAAAAAAAACTGTGCCATAAACTACTTTTTACTCTAAAGTGTATTTTCATCCATTACTCTAGCTCTCATTCCTGCTTGATTTCTTTTTCAAATTGACCTCATTTGCAGTTTTCTCCTACCCCCCATGCTTGAATCCTGCTTCCTGAATTGTCATGTATCTGCTGTCCTGTCAAGCACTAGGGCAGTGAGCTGTCCTGACATCAGCAGATCATGTGACACTAACCACACCCCTTGTTCTTACCAATGCCACATTGTAAGGCTCCAATGCAGGACGTAACCTACAGCAACTACATATCAAAACAGGTTCGCCACAGGGTGCACTGGTAGGCTAATAACTAGAATAAGACAGTTTTGATAAATGGTGGTATTTGAGGACAGGCAGGCTACATTTATATTAGTGGCACAACCCCTTTAAGACACTCCAGAATTTTCGTACCTTGGAACCGAACCCAAGTTCGGTACCAAGATTTTTACAGTAATAATTAATTTATTACACAAAGTCTCGCACAACTTCACGAAGTAATAACTTCGGCTCATCGGAGCCAATACATTCTAATACTGTATGGAGCAGGAACTCCGTACAGTATTAAAGCAAAGTTTTTTTCAAATCGACTTTAGATGTACCATCCAAAGTCAATTCGCTCATCCCTAATCAGGAGCAATAGATGATATTGAAGTTGATGGAAAGAAAGACAGCTTCCTTCTGCTGACGTTGATGAGCCCTAACTGCTGGAGAAGGGGTATGGACTATTGGGAGATGCAGCGGTTGCTGCATCAGGCTGTAAGACTCAATGAATGGCACAGTTTTCCCACACCACTTTATGCTGACATTCCATGCGTTGACGCAGGGCCGTCGTGCTAACATTAGCCATGCCTCACCTTCTGTCCACACATCCTGTATAGCGCCACGCTAACACCCCCTAGTGACTGTGTGAAATATTCCCACACTGACGAGTATCGCAGTTTCCCTCCACCACTGTGTGATGCCTGCTTGCCGCTGCTTTTATGAACTCGTGCTAGTGTGCAGCGTTCCTCACAGGTGACCAGATCTCCCACTTCTGCATCATCGGTAGTTGCACGCCTAAAGGAGTCCGCAGCGGACCTCCCCTCTAAGTCTGGGCTGGCCTGTAACTGCTGACTGTCCTCACAAAGGTCATCATCACTGTAAAGCAGAGCCGGCGGCATACTTTACTTGGCTAACAGATGAAGGAGCAAAAGCAAGAGGCATGTTCAGGACAGGTGATGGCACAGAGGCAGTTCCTGGGCCATGCCAACTAAGCGTGATGTCAGAGGAGCCCACTGATTCCTGGCTGTGTGTATCTGTTGTAACTTGAGATGAATGTGAAGAGCGAGTCAACCATTCCAGTACAGCTGGATTGTTGGTCAAAACACGACCAATGGATGACAGTGGCAGCTCTGGCTTGTTGTAGCGGCTGCTTCTACCACCCCTTCTTCTGCTGCTACTTGTGCCAGCAGCAGCATCATTTCTGCCACTGCCCATTCCTTTGGAGGGCCCAGGCAACTGTCTGTTGGCCATAGTGTATAACAACTATATCACTAACAGAACAAATTAGCTATGAATTTTGGTACACTGCACAGTTATGTACACGGCGGTAAAATAGACCTGTCAGTAACAGTGACCTGTAATACTGACACACAGTAACTCCAAAGCTAACACAATGGATTAGCTATGAATATGGGTGGACTTCACACTTATGTACACTTACTATAGTTGCCGGGGACAATGGCCTGTAATACTGATGCACAGTAGCTCTACAGCCAATTGAACAGATTAGCTATGAATCTTGGTGCACTGCACAGTTATGTACACAGCGATAAATTAGACCTGCTGGTATCAATGACCTGTAATACTGACACACAGTAACTCTACAGCTAACATAACGGATTAGCTATGAATCTTGGTGCACTGCACAGTTATGTACACAGCGATAAATTAGACCTGCCTATAATACGGACGGCACAGTAACTCTACAGCTAACAGATTGGATTAGTATGAGTGGTTTCAGAACCAATTATGAAAGTTTGTTATTAGTGTTGAGAGAATCGAACTAGAATTAGAATTTCAGGGAAAATTTGATTTGCGGTGAAGCCGAATTTCCTCGTGCTAATCCATTTTCCCTGAAATTGTGTAAAAAAAATAAAAAATAAAAATCATACTTACCTTACCTACCTCCATTTGAGTGCGAAGAGCCGGCTGCCGCCATCTTGATTGCAGGTCTTGTACAAAATCCTGTGTGCGGTGAAGTATGACATCACCACGCCAGCCAACGTGGTGACATCATCACGGGCCGTGCAAGATTTTGCGCTAGATTTTCAATCAAGATGGCGGCGGCCGGCTCTTTGCATGCAAATGGATGAGGGTAAGTATGATTTTATTAATTATTTTTATTTTACACCAGATTATTGCTATCAGATGCCGCAATCATGTATGAACGCGGCATGAATGCCGCTCCCTGTCATTGCACCCACTACTTTCAAAGAAATGCGCTACGTGACAAAGTAATTTGTCACAAAGCAATTTTATTTAATTTTTTTATTCCGTGAAGCAGCCAAATCGAATTTTCCAATAGTTCGCTCATCTCTATTTGTAATGTATGATGAAAAAAGGTTACATCTGATTCGTTCATACTACCATAAAAATGGTCACAATCCACATGGATCCACTAACATACCTAAGAAAATTCTCTCCTTGGGCTAAGCTGAAGGACACGTTTAAATACATTGTTGCTGACATACAAAGTACCGGAAATAATATACAGATAAGATAAGGCTGAATACATTCCAAACTAATTATTTTTTGCTGAAACTTCGATGAAGCGTGCTGGCGATTATCCAAATGTCATAGTAGGTTGCATGACTGAGGTGATCTCCAGCCCCATGATAACAATAATTACATTTTAGAGAAATACCCTCTAAGATTGCGATGTGGAATATCATTCAATCATTTACACTGGTCTCATAGGAAAACTGGATGTGATTGACGTTGTTAATCAACACCTTGGATCCACCCAGGCTGCAAACTTGTGTCTGGAAACAGCTTTGAAGAACTTTCCTACTAAATTCGCTTGTTCTTTTTTTGTATGGAGGGTGTACCAAAATATGCCAATCTTAGGAGATCAATTTTAGCCTTTCAGCAAACTGCATCCTCCTTTATCCAGATCAATACGTTAGAAGTAGCCTGCTGGACAAGAGATGTCATTTATCATCATTAGAGAACTTGTGTCAGCAAGAAAAGGTTCTTCTTGAGGTCTTGAGCTGCTAGACAGCACCATGTCACTAGTGATGGCCTTGCGGTTCGCCCGGCGGTTGATTCGCGGCAAACTTTGCACGTTCGCGATTCGCCGAACATGCGAACATATGGCGATATTCGTGCCCTCCATATCCTTTTACATTGTGAAGAACTTTGACCCATGACACATCCATCAGGTGGTACAGGACAGCCAATTGAGACATTTCAGCACCCCCTACCTTATAAATAGACCCGATCTGGCCTCCATTTTACTTTCAGTCTTTTGCCAGTGTAGGGAGAGGTTGCTGTGTGGAGCAGGGACAGACTGTTAGGGACAAAAACGCTAGCTAATAGGGCCACAAAAGTCCTTTTTAGGACTGGTATAGGTGTGCTATCGATAGGTGTGATACACAGAGGGGTGTGATATACTTATAATATACTTTCTAACATAGAAAGCATGTTATAGTGGATTTGTATTGTGCAGCAGTGGTGGTGACTGGTGATCGGTTCTGCAGCGATACTGCAGCTACAAAGAGTGACAAACGCAATTAGAAAAAATTATTATAACTGGTGTGATATATCAGACGCCCCCCAAAAAACGGATAGAAGCAGGGTGTTATATACCAATAATCTACTTTCTTTATAGTGTATTTGGGTACTGCAGCATTTGTTTGCGGTTTTGCTGCGTTCCCTCTGCTACACACAGTGAGAAACCGTATTGGAAAAAATTATTATAACTGGTGTGCGCATGCGCGTACGCGAAAATTATATTGCCGATATTTCGCATTGAAAAAAATAATGAATGGAGATTGCAAATTCGAATAATTTATCTGGTATGTCACTGTTCATGTTGTGGGACTATTTGTGCACTTCTAGTAATTATTTCTTGGCTGAAAATATGAGCTGAATGTTTTTCAGGTTCGCCTGCCATTAAAATGAATGGGACCAGCCGCGAACTTGCGGTTCGCGAACATTTGATCGCGTTCGCGCGATCGCGTTCACGTACCATCCCGGCAGATGTTCGTCCATCACTACATGTCACCATTTTAACACTAATGCCTTTTTAACACAGACGTATACATTATTGGTCCAAGAGTTATTATTAGTTGTATCAGCATTTGGATCAATAAGAAATTATCAGATGTCACTTAAAGTGGTTATCCAAGAGCAATTCAGACCTTCCAGAGTGGCCGACCTGCGGTGAAGTCTAGATCATACTTACCTGGTCCCCGCTGCTGGGTTTGGTGTCTGATGCTCCCTGGATGGCTATTTCTCTCTCTGCATGCTGAGATCAACATCTGTCAATGGGGAGACACAATTTTTCACACAATTTGGACTTTTCTCACCAGTTTTTAACATGTAAACCAATCAGTCTATCCAATAAAAAAGAGAAGGGTCCAGCTTCCAAATAACGTGGAATCTTTTAATAATTCAGTGCAATAAAACCATGTACATCCAGGTCTACGCGTTTCGGATCTTTAACAATCTAGATCTATATGGTTAAAGATCCGTAGACCTGGATGTACATGGTTTTATTGCACTGAATTATTAAAAGATTCCACGTTATTTGGAAGCTGGACCCTTGTCTCTTTTATTAGATATATACCTTCATGCCAAGGTTTCTGGCTTGGTCCGTGCATCCTCTATTTGCCTCAGGTGAGCGCACCATTTTTGCTTCTTTCCAAACCAATCCCTCTGGTTTGTTTCCCTACTGTATGTAGCACTTCCTGTTGCTGTATCCAACCAAACCCATGATGCACCTCCTTCTCTGCCTCAGTTTTAGCACCGCCCCTAACAACGCCCAGCTAGTTTATAGCTCCTCCCACCCAGCTAGTTACATAGACACTCCCCTATCACTGCCCCGCCCATGGACATAACATCACAGGAAATAAGAAAGAGCTGTTCTTTAGGTAACAAGTATGAACGGCAAAAATTAAACCCCCTATGGCTTAAAGCTACTGTAAAAACGGCAGTAAAATACAAAAAAAAGGGCATTTAAAAAATACAAATCTGAGGGGTCAGCTGTATCGTTTGAAGTTTACAAAGGGCTTAATAAAATCTGTAAAAAGGAGATAAAATTAGCAAAATTACAAAACAAACAGCAGGTGGCAAAAAAGAGCAAAACAAATCCCCCAAAATTCTTTAAATATATAATTGCTAAAAAAAAAAATAGGTCTGAGCAGGTAGGTCCACTAAATAATGGTAAAGGGGGGTTAGTCACTTAAGATAAGGAAAAGGCAGAGTTACTAAATGTTTTTTTAGCTTTGTATATACAAAAGAAGAGAAAGGAGCTGATATCTGTGGTGCTGGGGCTGTTAGTACATCCAGTAATATACTCAATTGGCTAACTGTAGATATGGTCCAAGACAAGTTAAATAAGGTAAATGTGAACAAGGCTCCGGGACCAGATGGATTACACTCAAGAGTGCTTAAAGAGCTCAGTTCAGTCATTGCTATGCCCCTGTTTATAATTTTTAAAGATTCTCTAGGTACTGGCACTGTGCCAAGTGATTGGCGTAAGGCAAATGTGGTGCCCATATTCAAAAAGAATCTAGGTCCTCCACAGGTAATTATAGACCAGTTATTTTAACTTCTGTTGTGGGAAAACTGTTGGTTGAACTTGATGTCTTTTTTCAACCGTATTAAGGCCACATACACACAACAGTATGTATTTTACGGTCCGCAAAAAATAAGGATAAAGT
Source organism: Bufo bufo (assembly GCF_905171765.1). Classification (NCBI taxonomy): domain Eukaryota; kingdom Metazoa; phylum Chordata; class Amphibia; order Anura; family Bufonidae; genus Bufo; species Bufo bufo. The sequence goes on along the minus strand of NC_053394.1, from coordinate 72,753,272 downwards.
CCGTGTGCATTCCGTATTTTGGGGAACGGAACAGCTTGCCCCTAATAGAACAGTACTATTCATGTCCGTAATGCGGACAATAATAGGACATGTTCTATTTTTTGCGGAACGGAAATACGGATGTACGGAAACTAAATTCACACGGAGTAACTTCAGTTTTTTTTGCGGACCCATTGAAATTAATGGTTCCGTATGCGGTCTGCAAAAAAACGGAACAGACACAGAAAGAAAATACGTTTGTGTGCATGAGGCTTAACTATGTAACTATGTGACCACAGCCCAGAACTGGAGATAGGAAAAATAAAGGTAAAAAAATACATTACAAAATTACAGTTACCTTCATAAATGATAATATTAAAGCAGTGGCGTGCCTGGGCGGCGGTCCACCATGGGTGGTAGGAGGGGGGTGCTGCCTGAGCAGCAGGGCCCGGCCCAATGTCTCTGCAAGGAAGGAGAGCTGTTATTCTCTTAGGAGAAAGGACCTTTGATGACATCATCACCATGTGACCAGTAACCTAGCAATATTACTGGTCACATGGCTATGAGGTAATCAAAGGTCCTTTCTACCAGGAGTGTTGCTGCAGGAGAAGTTTGCCTTTACTGTGGAGCTTTTTTTGTGAAGATTACATCAGTAAAAGGTGACAGGGGCTGTTATACTAATATACTGTAAGCTACTGTATAGTGTGGGGTGCTGTATACTGTATAGCAGGGGTCAGCAACCTCCGGCACTCCAGCTGTTGCGAAACTACAATTCCCAGCATGCTCCATTCATTTCTGTGAGAGTTCTGAGAAGAGCAGAGGAAGTATGCATGCTGGGAGTTGTAGTTTTACAACATCTGGAGTGCCGGAGGTTGCCTACCCCTGCTGTATAGTATGGGGTGCTGTATAGTGTGGGGTGCTGTATACTATATATTGGGGGGTGCTGTATAGTGTGGGGTGCTGTACTGCTCTGCAGTATACTGTGGGGTGCTGTATACTGTGGGGTGCTGTATACTGTGGGGTGGTGTATACTGTATACTGTGGGGTGCTGTATACTGTGGGGTGCTGTATACTGTGAGGTACTGTATACTGTGGGGTGCTGTATACTGTGAGGTACTGTATACTGTGGGGTGCTGTATACTGTGGGGTGCTATATACTGTGGGGTACTGTATACTGTGGGGTGCTGTATACTGTGGGGTGGTGTATACTGTATACTGTGGGGTGCTGTATGCTGTGAGGTGGTGTATACTGTATACTGTGGGGTGTTGTATACTGTGGAGTTCTGTATGCTGTATACTGTTAGGTACTGTATACTGTGGAGTGCTGTATACTGTGGGGTGATGTATACTGTGGGGTGCTATACCGCTTTACTTTATACTGTGGGGTGCTATACTGTATGCTAGAGGATGCTATACTGCATACAGTGGGGTGTTATACTATGTATTGCATACTGTGGGGTACTATATACTGTGGGTTGTTGTATACTGTGGGGTGCTATACTATATATTGCATACTGTGGGGTACTGTATACTATAGGTGTATACTATAGGTCACCCACAGAATTAACAGCCAGATTAATCATTATATTTCTGTGTCAGGGGTGCAAAGATGGTGCATTGCACCCACAAAAGATCGCTATAGGTCACCCACAGAATTAAAAGCCAGATTTTTTTATATTTCTGTGTCAGGGGTGCAAAGCTGGTGTATTGCACCCACAAGAAATCATTAAACTGGAGGTCAACCACAAAAAAAATCGCCAGATTCCTAACACTCTCCCTCACTTCAGCTGCCTGCTTCCTGTCCCTGAAATACTCAGAGCTGATGGGCGGTGCTACACGTGATCCAGCTTTTATAGAGGCTGGGTCACATGATGCACCGGCCAATCACAGCCATGCCATTAGTAGGCATGGCTGTGATGGCTTCTAACTGCCTACAGCTTAAAAGCTTGTTGATTGGCTGCCCCGCAGCCTTTCAACAAGCTTTATTAAATGCCCTGTATACTATAGGGTGCTATACTGCATACTTTGGGGTGCTGTATACTATATTTGTGGTCGTGGCTACCAAGAGAATGCACCCTATCCCACCTGAAACTACCTTACGCCTAAGCGGTTAGAGTTGTGCCGCAACCGCGATGTAGCAGGGACACCAGAAAGAGTGCAAAAGGCATACAGAGTAGGAAGAGTAATTTATTACAACATAATCACAAGACCAAACTTTGGAAAGCCAATGACATCTCAGTTTTGGGATGAGGAATGTAGCGACTAAAGCAGGAGGAGCGCCAGCGACCCAACCTCTGGATAACGTGCGCTGGCACCTGATTTTTGGAGGCCGCGGGCGCCGCTCCTATACGGAACGAATGACCTGAAACCGAAGCGGGGTCGCCGCCCAGATTCACAACTAAGGAGTGTATGTGAGACACAAACTGGCGAGTACTAAGTGGCGACACCCCAAAAGGCCACAGTGGACTATCTGGCCTGTGACCTACTAAGGCTGCCTGCAACTGCTGAAGAACTCTGACAGGGCACCATCGGTGAGATGTGGGGAAGTAGGACACTGGGATCGGAGGACCCGTCTGAGAGGTCTTGGACGTCCTCAGTAGTAACGTGAAACCGTCAAGATGCAGAACCAGTTGGCTAACTGTGACAAACTTACTGCTATTGGGGGGACAAGTAAACTCACCAGGCCTCAAGAAACCCTAAAAAGCTAAATAAATATCAGCTTTAAGCACCAAGCTGGGCAAAACTCAGAAAGGACTCTTATCCAGAACGTCAGACAGGTTATGGAATAGCCTACCAGTAACGGCTTGTCTGCGTACCTGACCTCCTAGGCCACATCTGCTTAACCCCCTCAGCGTTGCTTTGACTGCGTGAACAGAAAACAACGAACCCCGTTCTGGATGACTAATGGAAAGGAAATGCTGCACCCCTGACAGGTAGGATTTCACTGTGTTGTGTGACAGCTTAAGTTCCGAGTGGCAGTAACCTATAAAAGCAAGGATGTACTCGATGAAGCTAGACTCTCCTTGAGGGCATTTCTCCAGGAATTTGCAATATACGGCCCACCCAGTGGGGTAAGCCCTAGCCGTGTTCGGAGAAAGTGACTTGGCTAGCAAGGTATGGGCTGTGGCCAGATGACTAGTCAAACCACTATTAGCGACTCGTGGGGAGGGACAGCAGCAACCGTAACATCCGCCTCTGGCATGACCTGCGAAAAAAGGGGAAAATTAGCCCTCGATAAGGCGTCAGCTGCCACATTTTGAGAACCTGGTACATGCGTACTAGTAATACAGAAATGATGTTGCAACGAGAGTTGAACTAAAAATATAAAAGCTGTGCAAAAACAGCAGTTTTTCCTTTACCTTCCTTCACAAAATGTGTAATACCAAGCTTACGTTGTATTTTTATAGTGACAGATTCCCTTAAAATTTTCATTTACCAGCAATTTTACGTTTAAGTTTACTAGCGATAATTTTTTTTATTTCAAACAAAATTAATATTTCAGGATATTTAAATGTAAAAATAAAGTTTCTTATGGTTTCGGCGGGGAAAATGGAGGTGCCAGAGAAAGTACCCGCCCCGGATGCCAAATACCCTAGGCACGCCACTGTATCAAGGGTGCTAATGTAAACTGGAAACACCCTTTAAGGTCTATAACAGGGATCACGCAACCTCCGCACTTCAGCTGTTCTTAAACTATAACTCCCAGAATCCTCCTTTCACTTCTATGGTAGTTACAAGAATTGCTGAGTAAGGCCTCTTTCACACGACCGTATGGCTTTTTCAGTGTTTTGCGGTCCGTTTTGCACGAATCCGTTGTTCCGTTTTTTGTTTCTGTTGTGTTTCCGTGGTTCCGTTTTTCCATGTGGCATATACAGTATACAGTAATTACATAGAAAAATTGGGCTGGGCATAAAATTTTCAATAGATGGTTCCGCAAAAACTGAACGGATACGGAAGACATACGGATGCATTTCCGTATGTGTTTTGTTTTTTTTGCGGACCCATTGACTTGAATGGAGCCACGGAACTTGATTTGCGGGCAATAATAGGACATGTTCTATCTTTCAACGGAAGGGAAAAACGGAAATATACGGAAACGGAATTCATATGGGGTACATTCAGTTTTTTTTTGCAAAACCATTGAAATGAATGGTTCCATATATACGGAACGCAAAAAAAAAAGCCCGTAAACGGAAAAAATAAATTGTGTGAAAGAGGCCTAAGTGTGCATGCTGGGAGTTGTAGTTTCACAGCAGCGGGGGTTCCGAAGGTTGCTGATCCTTGGTCTATAAACTGATATCCCACAGTTCACTTGAACTCCTACAGTTGAAAGCACAGAACACCCCAGTCTCCACTACTCTGCACAATCTCCATGGTGTGGATAAATTATATGGAGTATCAGCTGAGAATATAAGATGCTACACCATAAGAGTTTAAAAATGTAGTTCACACAAGGCAGCAAAAATTTCTATACATTACAGTTTTCCACACTTTTTACCTATTGACTTCAGCTGGATAACCACTGCATTAAAAATTGTGTGTGATCATACAGTGCTACTACATGGTTCTCCATAGATATATCTCTAAGAGCATTTGTCTCAGTCATGATCCCAGAACACCATAGCAGACTGCTTGCATTTGGGTATCTTTAAAGGGGTTGTCTCATTATGGACAATGGGGGCATATCGCTAGGATATGCCCCCATTGTGTTATAGGTGCAGGTCCTACCGCTGGGACCCGCACCTATATCGAGAACGGAGCCCCACAATCAGTGGCATACATAGCAAAGTAAAGGCCCCATAGCAAGGATCAAACCAGGCCCCCACACAGGACAGAAGGGTTTCAATGACCCTTGGGCCATTATTCCACTGCTTCATTTGCTAAAAGTTGTTGCTTTAGAGGGTAGAGTCCTGTTTTATCTCCAGTAGAAGAGGAGATAATCCCAACTAAGACTGGGTCCCCTCTTGCCCTAGGCCCCATAGCAGTTGCATGGTCTCCCTCTATGGTAGTTACGCCCCCTGCCCTTAAGTGAAGGAGGGCGCACTGGCTCGGCTATTTCCGTCGGCCCCATAGAAAGGAATGGGAGCGGGGTCCCCGCATACGCGGTACGCTCACATTCACTTCTATGGGGAGCCGGCTCCATTCCCGATATCGGTGCAGGTACCAGCAGTGGGACCCGCACCTATAAGACAATGGGGGCATATCCTAGCGATATGCCCCCATTGTCCATTATGAAACAACCCCTTTAAGTAATCCATTAGGGGCGCTGCCACCATTCAGAGAAAGCATAGTTATTAAATGAAAAACTAAAGAAGTAAGTCTTGGAGTCAATTCAAACTGAGCACTGCACCACCCAAAGAGATCAGTCTGTTCTCGAAGAGTCAGTCAAATAATTAAAGCCAGGTATGCACTGCTCCAATACTTTAGCAAACACAGTCAAAAGAGAACTGGTAAAGAAAAGTCTCACTTTCAGATATCCTTAGATGGTTCTCAAATCATTGAGGCGATGTGGTTATTTATCATTGCTGCAGAGAGTTTACAAACTTCTTTTCTGGCTTTGTCATTCCAAAAATCCCTACATGAAGGTAATAGGATGGCAACCCAAAATAGTGAAGTAATGCCGTTTTATAGGCTCAACTCGCGGAATTTATTATATTCACAAAAATAGAATTAAAATTGCACATCACAATAAAACACAACTCGAATTTCACTACTGGTTCTTCCAAGGCTTCAGAAGAAGTCTTTAATTATTTCATAGTTAAATAAATGAATTGGTTACAGGGAGAAGGACTTGCTGTGTGCTTGACTTGACTGACAGTCTGATAGCTTTCTCTATATGTCTAGATTCCTCTTCTCCCCGTTTCTTGTCTCTTCTCCCCGTGACTGGACTCTTTTCCTGGACTCTTCTCCTCATTCCTGGACCCTTCTCTTCATGCTTGGACTCTTTTCCCTGTGCCTGCACTCCCCTCAACCTGCCTGGACTCTTCTCTCCATGACAGGACTCCTCTCCTCGTGGCTGGATTCTTCTCGCTATGCCTGGACTCTTCTCCCTGTCACTGGACTCTTCTCTCTGTTCCATGATTCTTCTCCACATACCTGGACTCTTCCTCTCATGCCTGGATTCCTCTCCCCATGTCTCAACTCTTCTCCTATTGCTTGGACTCTTCACCCCATGCCTGGACTCTTCTCCCCATACCTGGACTCTTCTCCCCATACCTGGACTCTTCTCCCCATACCTGGACTCTTCTCCCCATACCTGGACTCTCCTCCCCATATCTGGACTCCTCTGCCTATCCTTGCACTCTTCTCCCTGTGCCCGATTTGCTTTTAAAACTATATTTTTCTGAAACTCTACAGCCTTTCAGTGTAATATGGCTCTCTGGAACTGCAGTTTAGTATTGTTTCTAAATGCAGGAATATTCTGCTTCTCCACTGACTGTTGCATACTGTAACAGTCCACACAAACAAAAGCACACCCCATGGCTTCTTTTTACTTCAGTAATAGATCGGGGCAAAAGATGAAATGCAAAAAATGCACTTTAAAGTGCCAATTCCACCTTATTCTCCAATTATATTCCTAATCAGCGACTCGCCGTATGAAAGGAAGCTGTAATTGGCACTTATTGTAATCTCCCTCCACCTGTAATATGGGCTTTTTATCCCAAACCTCTGGGATGCGTTGCCAGGGAAACTGTATGCATTCTGCAGACTGTTGTCACGGCAACCGGGACAAATTAGATGCATTGCTATTGGGCTCTGCTATAAAATTTGCATTTCTTAGGAAATAAGATTATTACAGATCCCAAAAATAAAGTCGTTGAAGTCGTACATCAGAGAATAATACTTGGCAGTTTTATTTTGCAGCCAACACTTATCCATGTTATTAGACGGAGCGTAATGCATACGGCTGCTCATTTAGTTAATTTAATTTGCGTTTGATTATTTTTTTTCCTTTTTTTTTTTACATTGCTCAGATGTTCACATGTTGTTGAGTGACGACTGGGAGCTAATTAAAAAAAAATGCATCCGTCTCCGATAGAAAGTAAATTGACTGGATGTCATCTAGGATCAACAGTGTGATAAGAACATAAAGAGGAGAATTAAGAAAGGACGCAGCAGGTACGAGTTGCCTCGAGATGTCGGGAGAAGATAGTTCCAAGATTGTCACAGGTGCCAGTCATCCAAAGCAAACACAACCCGGGCGGATGATCTGGTAAATAATAATTTATCAAAGCAAATTGCCGCTGTACCAGTGACTCATCTGAGATGTATGAGATCACTGCCGCTTCAATTAGAGGCTCGACGGGGATTTTGTTTGTGGAATTACCTTGCGTTACCATCCAAGAACTCTAAAATAGCAAAAGCAGATACAAAGGCAGTAAAATTCTGATGCAACGGGGAAGATTTATCAAAATGGCGCAGCTGTAAAACTGAATTGTGTGCAGAACCTCATATTCTCCTATGGACTAGTAATAGACATCTGCTGCATTTCTTGCGACCAAAAAAACCCATGAAAGGGGCTAGTTCACACGAAGCTTCCAAGATATATAGAGCCATAACATGGCACCCCCTCTATGGAGCCCTACTGTATCTCCAGTTGCCTTGGACTCTTATGAAGAAGAAAATCATGGCATGCTCCTTCAGACGCCTAATACGGTGATAGACGGAGAACCATACTGTCACGGCCTATGGTGTGTGCTGTGACACTGTTGCTACACTTGCGGTTGCCTGCGGCAACGTGTTACTGTGTGTGCATGCGGTGGCAGTGTCTCTGCCTTCTGGGTGATTGCCGTGACATGGTTGCCACGCATGTTGTTGCCTGCGGCAACGTGTAGCTTTCTATGCTTGTGTGTGCACTTCCCCTTTAAGTGGCTTCCTTCCCTTGTCTGGTGTTAGAAGGGTTAACTCCCTTCCTAGTGTTTTGTTAACACTGGGTTTATGTGTGTGCGGCTGCTTGGGCTATTTAGCCTCTGCTGGATGCATGAAGCTGGGGGGTACTCCAGCCTTGGTGTATGCTGGAGCTATCCTCCTGGCTTGTTCCATCTTTCCAGTGAGGGCCACCCTTGTCGTCATAGATGTTCTTATGGTGTCTCATGTTTATTGCAGCTATGTGTGTCCTGGGTTCCTGTGTGGTTTGTGGTGTGTGCTGTGTCCTTTTAATGTCGGTGTGGACACCAGCACTTGTGCACAGGTTCCAATCAGTGCGTCTGTGACAGGTAAGTGTGTTACTGGTCTCGCTTACCTGCCATCTCTATAGCTGTATGTGTTCCCCTCTCCTTGCAGCCTGGCCTCAGATAGAGACTCCTGTTGTCACGGCGGACGTGCACAGTTAATAGATAACACACCAACCAGGCTCTGGACGAGAGACAGGGAAAGGGTCACCTCCTAATTTATCCCTGACCTCTTTCCCTACAATGCTCAGCCCACAGACAAATCTTGATGGTAGATTTGCTGTGTCCACCAGCCTATACTAACAGAACCCTGAACTCCCTGAGATGGTGAAGTGGGGAGAAAGGAGCTGCCAGCTCGCACAGAACCTGGACGGGTAAGATGACATAAACAACCAAACAAGAAAAGACACTTATCTGCTGAGAGCAGGAACAAACAGCCAACCTTCCTTCCTAGCTTCCAAGACCACAATGATGAGTATAATCCGCTCAGAGCACTTTAGCTGGAGACTATTTAAACTAATGACTCCACCCAGTGCACCTGATGCGAGGCGGATCCAGTACAGCATCAAAACAAATACTAGACTCGTGCTGCAATCCTGGCTGACCTCAGCACATCATCAGAGTGGGGCATGACACCTGTTCCTCCATGACTGGGATGAACAGGTCGTCTCTTCCCTGCTCCTTGGTGAGGGATTACCAGGGCGATTTAGGGTCTCTAGGAATCCCGAGTATGAGTCGTCCTACCATCGGGGTCCGCTCATACAGTGAGGAGTCAGGGAGAGGATTAGGGACGCGGTAGGAGGTGACCTGCTCCCTTATTACTCCTTTTGGCCAGGCTGATCCCCTTTGACACCGCACGGTGGGGGGTTTCCCCCACTCCCCGTCGTGACACATACATCAACTCATAAAGAAGCTACGGCTCATTAGTACAGGACCACGGGGACTCCACGTACCTCATATACCCTGCTACACTCTGCTCTGCCTTGTGAAAAAGGCCTAAAGCAGTTTCCTCTGAAAAGTTTAAAATATAAAGGGAAAACTAAGGATTGTGTTACACTGCCTGATGATAACACATCCATCGGTGCTCATTTGCACTGGCCGGATGACACAGCCTGATGCAAACTTAATGTGGAAGTAAAGATGAGCAAGTCGATTCGCTCATCAAACAGAGTTCTTGAGCAGCGATGGGCTCATGAGGCTTACCTCCTCCCCCCGCTTGATTGACCAGGCTGGACAGTTTGCCCGGCACTGTCGTCTTGCCCCTGAGCTGCTGCTCTGAGTAGTGGCACAAGTACAGAGGAGCTACTGTGACCAGTGGTGTGCCAAGGGGTAGGGGAGGGGTTTGCAGTCTGATCTGGGTCCGTATCAGGGCGGTGCCAGATGGAAGCGCTCATTTCTTGAGTGCCAGGGAGCTTCGGTCATTTCACTCACTGACCCTTCAGATCCACGTGCTCCTTCCCTCCTGCAGACACAGATCACGCTGGCGGCCTGTGTAGAAGGAGCCTGCAGGCCTGGGAATCTGCCTGTGCTCCTCCCACACAGTGCCGCCGAGTGGTTTGTACCTGCAGGGGAGTGCGGGATCTGATCAGGAACGAGACAAGGTAAGTAATTACAGTTTATTTTATTTTATTAACACTGAGGGGGCACAGAGAGGACATATCTACTGTGAAGCGGGCACAGAGGGCATTACTACTGTGAAGGGGGCACAGAGGGCATAACTACTGTGAAGGGGGCACAGAGGGCATAACTACTGTGAAGGGGGCACAGAGGGCATAACTACTGTGAAGGGGGGCACAGAGGGCATAACTACTGTGAAGGGAGCACAGAGGGCATAACTACTGTGAAGGGGGCACAGAGGGCATAACTACTGTGAAGGGGGCACAGAGAGGGCATTACTACTGTGAAATGGGCACAGAGAAGGCATATCTACTGTGAGGGGGGACACAGTTAGGGCATAACTACTCTGAAGGGGGCACAGGCATTACTACTGTGAAGGGGACACAGATAGGGCATTAATACTGTGAAAGGGGCACAGAGAGGGCATAGCTACTTTGACAGGGAAAATTGACGTTTGGTTTATCGGTTGATTGGCTGCCCGATTTTAATGGCCAATTATTGGGAACAAGCAGGAACACTTTGTTTCCAATAACTGGTCGGAAATTTGTGCGGTCTAATAAATCCTTAAATTTGTCCATACACTTAAAGGGGTTGTACCACTTCATTAAACAGGGTTACATTAATTAATTGCCCCCCACTGAACATTTCTTATAATACATCTAATTAAAAAAAACATAGCATTCAGCCTAAAAACGCTCCTTTCACTTGCCTTTGTTTGTGCTGGTATCCCATGGATACGGCCACATCTTGCCGGCCGCATACATGCCGCACCTGCGCACTGGTATCTATTGCGATCCTGCAGCCGGCCTCTCACTCACACTGTGAGCGCGCACGTCGCATAGTTTTGCGCATGCGCGGGCGCCCAATCATAGCAATGTATTACTGTTTTCTGGCAGCAGGAGGGAGCGCACGGCGTCATAGCAACCGAGGACGCCGTGCTCTCTGGTGCCCAGAAGGAGTCCAGGCGGCAATCCACAGATGCCCCCCACCCCATAAGTGCCATCCACAGATGCTCCCCCCCATAAGTGCCATCCACAGATGCCCCCCCATAAGTGCCATCCACAGATGCTCCCCCCCATAAGTGCCATCCACAGATGCTCCCCCCATAAGTGCCATCCACAGATGCCCCCCCCATAAGTGCCATCCACAGATGCCCCCCCATAAGTGCCATCCACAGATGCCCCCCCATAAGTGCCATCCACAGATGCCCCCCCATAAGTGCTATCCACAGATGCCCCCCCATTAAGTGCCATCCACAGATGCTCCCCCCCATAAGTGCCATCCACAGATGCTCCCCCCCATAAGTACCATCCACAGATGCTCCCCCCCATAAGTGCCATCCACAGATGACCCCCCCCCCCCCCCCATAAGCTGGGTAATAGGTCAGTGATAATATCAGACACCGGGAAAGCTGGGTAATAAGTCTATAAGACTTATTACCCAGCTTTCCCGGTGTACAATATTATTACAGACTTATTACCCAGCTTTCCCGGTATCAGATATTATCACTGACTTATTACCCAGCTTTCCCGGTATCAGATATTATCACTGACTTATTACCCAGCTTTCCCGGTGTCTGATATTATCACTGACTTATTACCCAGCTTTCCCGGTGTCTGATATTATCACTGACTTATTACCCAGCTTTCCCGGTATCAGATATTATCACTGACTTATTACCCAGCTTTCCCGGTGTACAATATTATTACAGACTTAGGCCTCTTTCACACTTGCGTTGTTGGGATCCGGCGTGCACTTCCGTTGCCGGAGGTGCCCGCCGGATCCGTAACACCGCAAGTGTACTGAAAGCATTTGAAGACGGAACCGTCTTCCAAATGCGTTCAGTGTTACTATGGCACCCAGGACGCTATTAAAGTCCTGGTTGCCATAGTAGGAGCGGGAAGCGGGGGAGCGGTATACTTACAGTCAGTGCGGCTCCTGGGGCGCTCCAGAATGACGTCAGAGCGCCCCATGCGCATGGATGACGTGATCCATGCGATCACATGATCCATGCGCTTGGGGCGCCCTGACGTCACTCTGGAGCGCCCGGGGAGCCGCACGGACGGTAAGTACACTGCTCCCCCGCTCCCCGCTACACTTTACCATGGCTGCCAGGACTTTAGCGTCCCGGCAGCCATGGTAACCATTCAGAAAAGGCTAAATGTCGGCTCCGGCAATGCGCTGAAACGACGTTTAGCTTAAGGCCGGATCCAGATCAATGCCTTCCAATGGGCATTAATTCCGGATCCGGCCTTGCGGCAAGTGTTCCGGATTTTTGGCCGGAGCAAAAAGCGCAGCATGCTGCGGTATTTTCTCCGGCCAAAAAACGTTCCGTTCCGGAACTGAAGACATCCTGATGCATCCTGAACGGATTTCTCTCCATTCAGAATACATTAGGATAATCCTGATCAGGATTCTTCCGGCATAGAGCCCCGACGACGGAACTCTATGCCGGAAGACAAGAACGCAAGTGTGAAAGAGCCCTTATTACCCAGCTTTCCCGGTATCAGATATTATCACTGACTTATTATCCAGCTTTCCCGGTATCAGATATTATCACTGACTTATTATCCAGCTTTCCCGGTATCAGATATTATCACTGACCTATTACCCAGCTTTCCCGGTATCAGATATTATCACTGACTTATTACCCAGCTTTCCCGGTATCAGATATTATCACTGACTTATTACCCAGCTTTCCCGGTGTGCTGGGTAATAAGTCAGTGATAATATTGTACACCGGGAAAGCTGGGTAATAAGTCTGTAATAATATTGTACATCGGGTAAGCTGGGTAATAAGTCAGTGATAATATCTGATACCGGGAAAGCTGGGTAATAAGTCAGTGATAATATCTGATACCGGGAAAGCTGGGTAATAAGTCTGTAATAATATTGTACACCGGGAAAGCTGGGTAATAAGTCAGTGATAATATCTGATACCGGGAAAGCTGGGTAATAGGTCAGTGATAATATCAGACACCGGGAAAGCTGGGTAATAAGTCAGTGATAATATCAGACACCGGGAAAGCTGGGTAATAAGTCTGTAATAATATTGTACACTGGGTAAGCTGGGTAATAAGTCAGTGATAATATCAGACACCGGGAAAGCTGGGTAATAAGTCTGTAATAATATTGTACACTGGGAAAGCTGGGTAATAAGTCAGTGATAATATTGTACAGCGGGAAAGCTGGGTAATAAGTCAGTGATAATATCTGATACCGGGAAAGCTGGGTAATAGGTCAGTGATAATATCTGATACCGGGAAAGCTGGGTAATAAGTCTGTAATAATATTGTACACTGGGAAAGCTGGGTAATAAGTCAGTGATAATATTGTACAGCGGGAAAGCTGGGTAATAAGTCAGTGATAATATCTGATACCGGGAAAGCTGGGTAATAGGTCAGTGATAATATCAGACACCAGGAAAGCTGGGTAATAAGTCAGTGATAATATTGTACACCGGGAAAGCTGGGTAATAAGTCAGTGATAATATCTGATACCGGGAAAGCTGGGTAATAAGTCTGTAATAATATTGTACACCGGGAAAGCTGGGTAATAAGTCAGTGATAATATCTGATACCGGGAAAGCTGGGTAATAGGTCAGTGATAATATCAGACACCGGGAAAGCTGGGTAATAAGTCAGTGATAATATCAGACATCGGGAAAGCTGGGTAATAAGTCAGTGAATATATCTATCTATATTTAGCACAGATCATATGGCTACTAGCTAACATGCATTTGGGCTGTAGTGATTTATTGTTTTTGCTGCACAGAATGGGTTTGTAACACAGGTTTTATGTGTAAAAGTGTATTAGAATGCAGGACAGCCACAAGTTACTACATTAGTTCACTAGCATTGGTCAGTGGTCACTGAGTGATTCCCCAGCAGGGGGATGGGCTTTACATACTCTGCAGGCTCCAGAAAGATGACTCATCCACATGAACGAGCAGCAAGGACTGAGCTCTCAGGGTGAGTCATGAGGAGGCGTGGCCTTCACTCAACTGCCTGAGCCAAACCAGGAAGTTATCAGGACATTTACTGCTCGTAAGATTGAAAAAGCAAAGTGGGACAACCCCTTTAAAGAGTCACTGTACTTTGACACAAGTTAATTCCATTTAATAGAGAATGATGTAATTAGCAAATTTCTAAATAAATTCATTTAAAAAATATGCTTGCATGAAAAAAGCTGTGAAGTCATGGCCGCTAGGGGTCTCACTTTTACCTAACATGCAGTCCACTGTCTGTCTGTCTTGTCAGGCAAGATCCATCCCTGGTAACAGAGACTGAGAACACGGCTCACAGAAAATGGGGGCATGTCAGAGCTAGCTGAGTTACTGGGCCTGATGAAATAACTGCTTCTACACAGCTTTTAAGCATCACAGGAGCCGCCTGTCTTTCTGTAAGTCTAATTTCCCCCTCCTTATCTGTTCTGTGAGCTCCGGAGCTGAAAACAAACATAGTGGGAAGTAAGGGAAAGGATTTTGCAGCAGTACAGTGCTGGCAGATTCCACAGAAAGGAGACACTTCCTGCTTCTGAGTGAAATGCATCAAGCTGTGCCGACAAAACGGAATATTATGGCTGAAAGAGACATTAGTGAAGTCCAAAAAACCTTTTTCCTTCACAGTTATAATTGTACAAAGAAGCATAGCCATTATGCAAACTTTTTTTGAAAACTCAGGTCCACCTACGCATTTGATAATCGTACAGCCCCACCGACTTTCAAAGGAACTGTGAAAAATAAAAGTTGGAATCTGATTGGTTGCTATGGGCAATTTTCCTTTACACCAGTTTGATAAATCCCCCAATATTTTTTTTCACAGATAAAAATAGTGAAAAGTCCTGCATGCAGGACATTTTCTCCACTAAAAAAGTGTTCTTTCAAGCACTGAATGGATCCCATTATAGTCAGTGGGATCTGTTTGGCTCCGTTCCTGTCAGTTGTTTTAAATCCGGCATTTTCATTGTTCTGCTCCTATAACAAAGCAGAAAAACGGAAATAAAGAATAGTGGTGTGAAAGAGCCCTTATGTTTGTGACCAGTTTTAGGTTAGTGCTGCACAGCCCTATCTATCTATCTATCTATCTATCTATCTATCTATCTATCTATCTATCTATCTATCTATCTCTGTCTGCCTGTCTATCTATATTCTATGTCTTTCTGTCAAGGCTCATTCACATGACCATATGAATGGGTTTGCATCTATACCGCAATTTTGCAGAACGGGTGCGGACCCATTCATTTCAATGGGGCCACAAAAAAAAAGTGTGCTGTCCGCATCCGTTGATCCATTCCGTTGCCCCCGCAAAAATACAGAGCATGTCTTATTCTTGTCTGCAAATTGCGGACAAAAATAGGCATTTTTATAATGGGCCGCCCGTTCCATTCTGCAAATTGCGGGCAGTATCCGTGTTTTGCGGATCCGCAATTTGCAGACTGCAAAACGCTGCACGGTCGTGTGAATGCACCCTTAGTACACTGTCCTTCTTATGCATTTTTTAAAAAATAAGTGTGACTAAGGCCCCTTTCACACAGGTGAGTATTCCGCGCGGATGCGATGCGTGAGTTGAACGCATTGCACCCGCACTGAATACCGACCCATTCATTTCTATGGGGCTGTTCACATGAGCGGTGATTTTCACACATCACTTGTGGGTTGCGTGAAAATCGCAGCAAGCTCTATATTGTGCGTTTTTCACGCAAAGCAGGCCCCATAGAAGTGAATGGGGTTGCGTGAAAATCGCAAGCATCCGTAAGCAAGTGCGGATGCGGTGCGATTTTCACGCACTGTTGCTAGGAGACGATCGGGATGGAGACCCGATCATTATTATTTTCCCTTATAACATGGTTATAAGGGAAAATAATAGCATTCTGAATACAGAATGCATAGTAAAATAGCGCTGGAGGGGTTAAAAAAATAAATAAAAATAATTTAACTCACCTTAATCCACTTGCTCACGCTGCCGGCATCTCGTCTGTCTCCTTCTTTGCTGAACAGGACCTGTGGTGACGTCACTCCGGTCATCACATGATCCATCACATGATCTTTTACCATGGTGATGGATCATGTGATGGATCATGTGATGACCGGAGTGACATCACCACAGGTCCTGTTCCTGCAATGAATGCTCACCACAGGTCCTGTTCAGCAAAGGAGACAGAAGGAGATGGCGGGCTGCGCGATCAAGTGGACTAAGGTGAGTTAAATTATTATTTATTTATTTTTTAACCCCTCCAGTGCTATTTTACTATGCATTCTGTATTCAGAATGCTATTATTTTCCCTTATAACCATGTTATAAGGGAAAATAATACAATCTACACAACCCCGATCCCAAGCCCGAACTTCTGTGAAGAAGTGCAAAACGCATTACAATGTTTTGCACTCGCGCTGAAAAATCACGCGTGTTCCCGCAACGCACCGGCACTTTTTCCCGCAACGCCCGTCTGAAAGAGGCCTAAATATTCAATATACAAGAAAAAAAAAGAAAACTATTTTATGCAGTACTGCATTGGACAGACTAAATGTGTGCGTATCTTGAGAATGACCTCCCGAAAGGGCATATATTGCAGGACATTTTGCTCAGCACAAAATTATTCAGGGACTGTCAGACAAAATTACTTTCTCAAGCTTTAGATGCTCTATAAAGGAAGCCCTATCCAAGTTTAGAAGGGATGATTTAGGAGGGAGACGTGTGGGCACTACTGTCGCAGTGGTGGAGAACCAGTTTCTCTTTATTCATAAAACAGTTTTCCAGGGATGTTATTAATGCCTCTTATTTGTTTCAGTACTGTGTTTGCGCATACATAGGCTCTCTGTACAGACATAAGCAAAATCCACAGACTTGCATCCCCCTCATAGACTTCCTGTATGCACTCCTGGAGTGTACAAACACGCAAATCTACAGTGTGGCCCCTGAGATCCCGTTTTGGGGATCCCATTGGTGTAGAAGGAAATATATAATCATTGAAGTAAATACATAGATTTTTATGCTGCATAGAGCTCAGTATTTTATGGGCCTGTGCACCAAACCTCTGTATAATTATGCAGCGCCATATGTAATTTACAGAACATTTTGGAACCTTGCTTCACTTGAAAATACAGGTGAATTATCAGTTGTCACAGTGTAACAGGGTCTCATGGACAAGACCATAGAGGTCTCTACTGTTCAGCCTGCTATGGCTCCATACTGTAACTGTATCTTGATTTTAATGTTGCGCAACACAAACTAGAAAAGAGCAAAATTAATCATAGCCAGGAAGTTCAAAAAAATGTCCACCTTTCACTGTCACATCTCTAAAAAGCTCTTCGGAAAGTGTCCCCATAAATAACCCACTCAGAGCTGGTCCTGTTGCTGGGACCCCCAATGATCAGCAGTACAATATATACAGTATAGGCGATTTCTGAAACAATTGCAATGTGCCGCCCCCCATGGCCGATCGTGTCCCAGGTTTATAAGAATGCCGAGTGGTGTGGTGCGGCCTTAATAATTTCTTTGTGTGTCATGGTGCTCCTACCTGGAAACAGTCGATCCCCAGGCTTAAACTCTGAAGCAATAAAGGGGAAAGTTGTTAGAAAATAAGTCAAGTTCAGACTTGGGGAAAGTTCAACAGCTGTACTTGAATAAACTTGCATCCTGACAATATTCAGTCTTTCTCTTGGTTCCAGCAGGTTTTGGGATAAGCTGGCAGGCAAAGTAGAATATTTTACTTTTTCTCTGCTTTGCTAAACTCAGGCTTCAGTCTGATTACTGGACTCTGTAGAGGTTCTGGAACCTATGGAGTGGGGTGCCTTTGACTGTTGACCCCCTTGTGATACTCTGTCTCTTAATCTGTAAGGAGTCATGATGCTCTATGAGCTGCTTCCCTGGGAGACTCCTGCTGCAGGGGGGACCCTTCCCCTGTCACGAGGGTATCAAGAGCCACGTCTGACTCCGTTATACCCGGGGTCAGGAAGTCGCAGCGGGTGGCTGCGCGCTCTATATCTAAAGATCACGTTGTTTCTTAGTGATTGTTTTCTGTGTTTGCCTTGCTATCCTTTTTGTCTCACTCAGGGATCCGTAGCTTCTCCTCCTCAGCTGTTTCTTGTCTGCCACTCCCAACCTCCTTATATTCTCCCCTCACACTTCTCTAGTTGCCAGTTATAGAGCTTCCTGCCTGGACATCTATACTGACCCACTGGAGTTGTGAATCCTGGTTGTCGTTCCAGAGTGCTACCCTCCGGATCCCTATTGGGCTTATTGTTGTCTCCTGTTGTCGCCCACCTGGGATTATATGTTGAGTCTGTGTTGTCTGTCCTCCCCTTGGTGTTTTCCCTTAGAGCTAGTGGTGCGGACTAGTGTTCCCACCGCCCTGTTCACTATCTAGGGCTCAGCTCAGGGAAAGCCAGGGCTTTAGGCACGTGATCGGCGTATGGGTGAGGAACCCCTCTAGGGACGTCAGGGCAGCCAGGTGCCAGCCGCAAGGTGAGTCAGGGGTCACCACCTTCCCTCTCACTTGGGCAGGGCCTTCCTCGTTCCCTCCCTCTGTGTCACGTATGTGATAGTCACGCCGACCGTGATATCCCCTTACTGCTCCATCTTTCATGTCTTTTCAGCTCCACTGTCGAATCCAAAACTCGAATAAACTAGAACTAACTAGAACTTCATGCAGCCCCTCCCTTGTTAGGAAGCAGAACTAGCCCACTTCTGCCCAACACGGGGGGAATAGAATGGTAAGTTCCATTCTATCTAAAGATCTGTCCCTGCCAGATACACATGCCATCTGCTGGTGAACCAGGCACATTACATGAACATAACAGTTTCATAGCAATAATAGGAATGCACAGTGTAGAAGGAACTGAAATAAATACACAAATGACACAGTTGGTTAGCCCTTAGCGACAGTAGCAAGGTGCATGAATGGTAGTACCAATCTGGGGTACTACACAAGCGCTACTTTTGGAAATCAATACGCTCGACGTATAGTGATCCTATAGAGATAGAGGCATTGTCACTCCCTGCTCCAGCAAATTCATGAAGGTACTATACATTAGAGACTGTTTTCTATTAACTCAGAATGTCCTAATAGAGTACGGTATATGAAAATGAGTTCCTAAACTCCAGAATCTCTGCAAATAAACATTAATATTTTCCATGCTGTAGACTGTAGATTTAGTAATGTTCTTTTACAGACCTGATCTTATTGGTAAAGTCTACCTAGAACTGTCTGGAAACGGTTGTATGTCGGAGCTCTATATAAGTAACTTGTTGGAAGGTAAATGGTAAATGGACACATTGGCCCAGATTTACTAATCTTATAATTAACTAGAACTGACTGGGACCCACAGCAAATTTTTGAATGCCCCTCCTCCCAGCAAAATCTTTGCAACCCCCTCCTACCATGCAACTCCTACTACTGCAGCTAGTCGAGATCACTCTTTCAGACAAGGCTGAGAAGCCGCTCTCTCCGTTTCCCATACTTATATACTGTACGTCATGTCACTGTATAGCTTTCAGTCCTCCTCCTCCTTCTGAGTTTGGGCCCCATAGCAGCTGCTTCCCCTGCTTCCCCTATAGCTATGCCCCTGCTATAAATGGCATAAATCTAGACAGGCTGTGTAGACCTGCACCAGATTTATCACAGTGCCTAAGGCTGGATGATAAATGTGGTGCAGAGGTAGACACTTTTGTCTAACACTACACCAACTATTGGTTGGCTTACTCTGAGACAGCTCATTTTTGGAGATGTCCCTTTCCGAAGAAGCTCCACCTTTCCCACTACGCCCCACTCCTTTTGAGCAAGAGAGAAAAAAAGTGTAGAAACCCTAGTTGCTGAGAGATTTTAATCACAGTTATATTAGTAAATCTGGTCCGCTGCATACTGATAAGTGATCTTACTAAGAGATAAAGGAGGTGATAAACAGAGGTGCAGTTTTATGCACACGTTTTTCTTAGTTTAAGCAATTTACACTGGTAACTGTAGTTTCACAAATGTGATGTCTGTTTTGGAAGAAACAGCATCATGGCAACATAATTATACATACAATAAGCAACTTACAGAAATTATCCATTAAAAGTCACCATAGCAAAGACACAAAGATCACATCAGCCTCAAGGTCTTGACACATCACTTGTGAAAGGCAATAGATGCCTTAAGCAAAAGGTTAAATTCCGTTTCCTTGTCACCTGTCTTTTCTGAAGACATCATGTATACGAGCCGTAGAAATTCTTTCATACCAAATAAAATATATACAGTATACAGTACATGAATGTTACTTCAAGCTTTTTACAACTGCCCCCTGAGCCATCCTCTAGTGGCCATATACATCAGCTAAATATTGTACAAATCTGTTTATTTAGACTATTTCCCTTAACTATCGACATTAATTTGCACACCACCAATTTCTCAAAATTTGTCAAAATGTTGATCTTTCATGTTGAATATTTTTGACTGGCAGAGGTAAGGAAGTATACAAAGGACACCTACTAAGGCCATCACTAGCAAATTGTTAATCTACTCCCTATCCGTCTTTGCCACTCCAGTTAGTAAATCTGAGGGTACTCCTAGGTCAGTGATGGCGGACCTATGGCACAGGTGCCAGAGGCGGCACTCAGAGCCTTCTCTGTGGCACCCACACCATGGAAACAGTCTATGGTGTACCAATATGCCTCAGACTTTTGCTGCCATTCATCAGCGCAGGGCGCACTATGAATGGCACAGGCAGCACATTGAATGTAGAAAAACCAATGCACAGATCATCTCTCTTTGGTGGAACAGCTTGTTCATGCATTGCACAGCCATGCAAAACGCACTGATGTTATAAGTACTCCTCTGCAGCTTCCCTCAATTTTAACAGGGCATGAGTCACTGGCAACAGAACACAACCAACCCCCACCCGAAATCAGCCCCTTGGAGTGACAAAATTGGGGATTTATATTGAAATGATTCTCTAAGTTCAAGCTAAAAACAAACCAGCACTTTAAAATGTTTTTCTACAACGAATAAGAATTTCACTATGGACACAAAAAAGAAGAGTACATCTCAGGTTAGTCCTCGGGGAGCCGCTAATAGACCTGTTCTGTGTTCCTTTGGAAGCTGAAAAGTATTAATCAAAGCACAGACGTACAATTACAGCTCAGACTGACCTCTGTTACTGAAGGTAATGATGTAATAATAGTAATTTTAGGACTTTTTTTAATTATATTTATGGTTATAATATAAAGTAGACATTTATCAGATGATTTCTATTGAAGTCAATAATAAAGCTTAATTTATTTTACATTTGGTCATTCCAATGTCTATTCTCTGTTTTAGATGGATTTGTCAAGTTTGGAGAACCTCTTTTGAAATATCATGGCCCCCCTGAGACAAGAGTATGGCGGGACGCCCCATATGATCAGCTGCTGTCACCAGGGGAACACCAATGTTCATACTCGTTTTCCTTTTTAATGAAGCCCAAGCCTCCATAGCCAAGTGCCAGTCTTGGTGCATCTCTAAGGCTCTAGCTAGCTCTTCAGATTGTAGGGGCTAGACCTTTCCTTAGGAAAGCCATCCGTATTAGATCATAGGGCTTTGAATCTTGGCAACCCCATTGATCATCTGGTTGAAGGGCACCCCCTATATTGTTTACCAGTGGCTGTGCTTGGTATTACAAATAACTTCATCCCATCTAAATGAATGGGTCTGAGCTGTAACACCAGGCGTGACCATTACTAAAAATATGGAGCTGTGCTGTAAGGGGCAATGTAAACAACGAAGGGACGTGGTGCTCACCAGCAAGCCGCAGTCTGTTCAGGCAGCTGATTGGCGGGGTGCCAAGAGTTGGACGACATATCTACTGCTTATTAAACTTGGAGCTTCACTTTAAAGAGGACCTTTCACCACTCCTGACCTGCCTATTTTAATAGCTACATGCATTCCCCATGTAATAACAATTCTGGAGCATCTATTCTGATGTCTCTATGATGTGCCATGATGTGCCATGATGTGAGGGGGGGGGGGGGGGGGGGTGTGTGTGTGTACCTGCACAGTCTGACAATGGCAGCACTGATTGGATAGAGTGAGACTGTGCAGGTACACCCCCCAACTGGTTACCTCCCCTCTGTGCCCTTACTGCAGACTGCTAGCAATTCATACATAACTTCTAGTGCAAATAATAAAGGAATGGCACAACATAGAGCCATAAGAATAGATGCTCCAGAATTGTTATTACATGGGGAATACATGAATCTATTAAAACAGGAATGTGAGGAGTGGTGACAGGTCTTCTTTAAATTGTAAAATAAATTATATCTGCAGGTGACTTTTCTTCTACAATTTACTTGTTTTTACACATACAAGCTATTCCCGTTGTAATTTGACAGAAAACAGCACAAATTCCCTAATCTAATGGGATACAAAAGAAACCCAATAAAGCACCATTGAGAATAGTGGTCTGCTTACTCATTCCACAAAACAGCATTTTAATTAAATTTAATGCATTATTAGCTCTAAAATACAATTGTGTTTCCAGTGTTCAGAATCAACTGAAACAAAAGAAAATCCAGGCCGCGCAAACAGTGAAAACAAAAAAAGGAAATGCTACAAGGAACAAAATGTTACAGTAAAAAATAAAAATAAAAATTAAATTATATATACAGTACAGACCAAAAGTTTGGACACAGCTTCTCATTCAAAGAGTTTTCTTGAAGGCATCAAAACTATGAATTAACACATGTGGAATTATATACATAACAAACAAGTGTGAAACAACTGAAAATATGTCATATTCTTGGTTCTTCAAAGTAGCCACCTTTTGCTTTGATTACTGCTTTGCACACTCTTGGCATTCTCTTGATGAGCTTCAAGAGGTAGTCCCCTGAAATGGTCTTCCAACAGTCTTGAAGGAGTTCCCAGAGATGCTTAGCACTTGTTGGCCCTTTTGCCTTCACTCTGCGGTCCAGCTCACCCCAAACCATCTCGATTGGGTTCAGGTCCGGTGACTGTGGAGGCCAGGTCATCTGGTGCAGCACCCCATCACTCTCCTTCATGGTCAAATAGCCCTTACTTTCAAAGTTTTCCCAATTTTTCGGCTGACTGACTGACCTTCATTTCTTAAAGTAACGATGGCCACTCGTTTTTCTTTACTTAGCTGCTTTTTTCTTGCCATAATACAAATTCTAACAGTCTATTCAATAGGACTATCAGCTGTGTATCCACCTGACTTCTCCTCAACGCAACTGATGGTCCCAACCCCATTTATAAGGCAAGAAATCCCACTTATTAAACCTGACAGGGCACACCTGTGAAGTGAAAACCATTTCAGGGGACTACCTCTTGAAGCTCATCAAGAGAATGCCAAGAGTGTGCAAAGCAGTAATCAAAGCAAAAGGTGGCTACTTTGAAGAACCTAGAATATGACATATTTTCAGTTGTTTCACACTTGTTTGTTATGTATATAATTCTACATGTGTTAATTCATAGTTTTGATGCCTTCAGTGTGAATCTACAATTTTCATAGTCATGAAAATAAAGAAAACTCTTTGAATGAGAAGGTGTGTCCAAACTTTTGGTCTGTACTGTATATATATATATATATATATATACAGTATATATTAGCAGAAGGACCTGGCTTCGCATGGGTATATTTCATCTATTTCATTTAATGTTTGTGTGTGTCATTAAAAGATATCGACAGTATCCCCATAACAGTGACCTCTACAGTACCCTGCCCCCTTAACAGTGAACTCCACAGCCCCTCACCCTTTAACACTGACCCCCCACTGTGCCCCCCCTCCTTAAAATGGGACCTCCACAGCAGCCCATGCCCTTAACTTTGACCTTCACAGCAGCCTGCCCCTTTAACAGTGAGTTTCACAGCACCCCACTCCCTTAACATTGACCTAAACAGCACACCGCCCCTTAACACTAACCTCCATAGGGGACCGTCCCCTTATCTGTGACCTCCACTGTTCCCTGCCCCCTTAACAGAGACCTCCACAGTACCCTGTTCCCTTAACAGTGACCTCCACAGTACCCTACTTATCAGTGACCTCTACAGCAGCCCCAGGGTTTCTATCACCTGAAAAATGGGTATTAAGCTGGCTGACATTAGCGATGTGCTAATGTCAGCTGAACATAACTATATTAGTGCCATCTCACTGCCTGAAGCCATATAAAAAACTTTTATAATATGCTAATTAGCCTCTAGGAGCGGGGGGGGGGGGGGGGGTGGCGTTGCACCTACTCCTAGAGTATCTGTATATATATCCTGTATGTACGAGCCTGTAGAAAGTATATAAACAGTCCTCTCTAATGAGCCGCGGACTCTGAGATCAGAAATGACAGAACCAAATTTAAACAGTATATAATCCTTTTTTGTTACTTTAATGCATAGAAAATAAATCATGAAGAACTTTTTTTTAAACAATTAAAACAACATCCACAGGTTAAGGGATATGTCGTACCTAGGACTTGGGGGTACTACAAATTTGTAAATAGTTTTATATAATTTTATATTGTCATGTTATATATTTTGTATTGTATTATATAACTATCAGAAGGAATGGATGGCAAGGGTTAACAAGGCTAACAACCCTGCTCCTCCCCTCTTCATAGGAAAGGGCTGGTCCTGCTTCCTGCCAGAAGGGGGAGTTACTGCTGAGACAGGGGAAGGAGAGGAAGCAAAAGCCTTAGCTACTGCTCCAAAAGAGGATTCTCCAGAGAGATCACTTCTTCTTTTGCTTCAAGAATTGAGAAGTTTGACAGCAGAGTGAATGAACTGCTTTAACCAGCATCTACAGACACTGCTGCGTGGAGAGGGACTACGGCTAAGACACCCATCACCCAAAACATCATTAGGCCAGTAGGACCTAAGTGCTAAATTGCCACCATCCAACTTGCCTCCATAATCCTTACTGGTGCCAGAGAGGTTTTGCACTTGAAATCTGCTGCTATTGGATATATTTAGAGTTCTGTTCTTCATTGCACCTAGTAAAAAGTACTGTTATATGTTTAATTCCGGCCTCATTCTTCAATACTGCATTTCACACCGTGTCACAAAACTTCGGCAGGGCCAGTACCACTCTCATCCTCTGCACCAGCTCCTCTGGGCTTGCTGCAGATACATGTCTCATCGTTGTCTGGGGCCCCCAACAATCACGAGAACGGGTCAATGCTCCCCAGTTTCAATAGACCAGCGGTCGCACATTCGATCTGCCATTCCATTCAGTGCTTTAGGGCTGTCGGAGATAGATAAGCTCTTGTATCTCCAGCAATCCCATAGAGTTGAATGGAGCAGCAGACAAGCATTCGTGTCTGCCGCTCCATTGATTTGAAGGGCACGGGTGGGTCAGACAGAGAAAAGGGAATTAGACATGACTGCCAGATCAATCTGTAACCAAGAAGACCCTTAGATTTGTATAGGAGTTTTGCACACAAAATAGTAAAATATTTGTATGTTGATTATTTTGAATGCATAATAGAAATTGGTGCATAATAGAAATTGTTGCCAAGGTAACAGGAAATGAGTGATACACTGTAATAATTTTGGTAATGCTGTATATTTATTACTTATCTTCCCAGTTAAAACCATTCAGGGAAGAGCCTAAATGCTAAATGAATGAAACAATTGCAAGCAAAAAAAAGTGCACGATTAAGGGTACTTTCACACTAGCATTATTCTTTTCCAGTATTGAAATCCGGTAAAGGGTCTCAATACCGGAAAAAAACGTATCAGTTTTGCCCTAATGCATTCTGAATGGAAAGTAATCCGTCCAGTATGCATCAGGATTTCTTCCGTTCCGTCCCTTGTACGGTATTTGACCGGACAAAATACCGCAGCGTTCTGCTGTATTTTTTCCGGACAAAATCCCAAAACACTTCCGCACTTGCCGGATTGAAATGTATTAATGCCGGTTTTCTGGTCTGTGCATGCGCAGTTCTTTCTAGCTTAGAAAAAATTAAATACCAGATCCATTATTCAGGATGATACCGGAAAGACGGATCCGGTATTTTAATGAATAAGTCTAACGGATCCGGAAAAAAAAGATATACGGATATACGGATTTCCAGATCCGGCAGGCAGTTCTGGCAACGGAACTGTCTGCCGGATTCTAACAACGCTAGTGTGAAAGTACCCTAATAACTACTCCAACTGTTGTTTTATTTGATCATGAGGCTCCTGCAAATATAAAGTGATGTCAGCTGCTAGAATAAGAAAAACCCAGATTAAAATGACATAATGCCAAATTAATCAGATTTCCCCAAGCTTTGAAGCGATCTTGGGATAGTGTTGGAATGTAGAATGTAAGGAGGGCATGACTTCACAGCAGATGTACCAACTAAAGGTTGGGTCAGAAATCAGGACATCAGCATACCAAGCTATAGGTGATCTGGAATGCCAGGTTCATAAACCTGATAATGTAGCATGAAGATGTATAAAATGAGTCAGGTGCAGACGATGACATCTGAGGAAGTCAAGACAAATTAGAAGGGATTACTGTAACGTGATCAGCCTGCTCTTACGGGGTCACTGTGTCCAAGTCCGAAGCTAGAAGTTGAGACTAAGGGCTGAGGCTGCCAATGACAACTTGTATGGACATTCATAAAAGGTGGTTAGATGATAAAGATAATTTAAAATTAAAGATCAGATTAAACCATACCTATTCTTTCAGATAACTTTTCAGAATAAGCTCCCAGATGCATATTCATGAGTGATTGTAACTGGCATTTTAGCAGTTGTCTCCTTTGTATGAAACATCTATAATTCTCAATTGTCTCTGAGCTGGTTGGCGGAGACTAGTTGTTCATCATGTCTGCCCACAGAATACACATGGAGGCAGCAGATCCTCTCTCTTACTCACTCAGAATCAGTCATAAGCAGTGTTTTGGACATTACAGATAAGTACTGAGCAGTATAGATGTGAATAAAACACTTGGGATGAGATATAACACTATTAGCTGCTGAGTCTACTGATTCATTTCTTTTCTGTCTGATCTTTCTGAACTTCCTTAATCTTTCCCCATTTCCCCTCTCAATAGACTTCTATAGGATGATGTAATCTGATCCTTCAGTAAGAAGACAACTCGTCTTGGGCTCACAAGATACCTTTCTCACAAACTTAAGAGAGAGAAAGTTAGTTTAGAATAGGGGGAGGGTCAAAACAGCTGCTAACTGGAGAACACTGCCCCATGTTCATATGTGCCCACATTACTAAGAAAAAATGATGCTTTAATATATGCAAATGACCGTCTAGAAGCAATGGGGGCGTTGCCGTTACACCTAGAGGTTCTGCTCTCTCTGCAACTGCAGTGCCCTCTCCACTTTGATTGACAGGGCCAAATGTGATGATGTTTTCACTGCCTGTCAATTAAAGTGCAAGGGCGCAGCTGTTGCAGAGAGAGAGAGAGCAAAACCTCTAGGTCTAACATCAATGCTCCCATTGCTCCTAGAGGCTCATTTGCATATAGTAAAACTTAATTTTTCTCAGTAATGCGGGCACATATGAACATGGGACCAACACAGACGCCTTCAGCTGCCAAGCGCACATGTAACAGGTCAGCCAGTGTCATAGGTACAAATCCGCTGACAGATGCCCTTTAAGGGGTTGAAGTGCTGTCCGTGTGCAGTCTGCTGTGTACACATATGACACATGGATGGAAGATATGCCTGTCTGAATCAGGTCTTATGCAGAATAGAATAGAAAGTACAGTTTCTAGGAGTTGCATTTATTAGTTTCTCTGACTCATACTTGCTCCTGAGTATCTTCCTCCTACATCTGCCCTAATATGTGAGGCAGGGTAGATATGATGTAGGAGGATGCTATCCTAGAGAAAGCATGAGTCAGATATTGCCTCTAATATCATTTTCATATAATCCACAAAGATATTTCATGTTTTCTCCTGACGATAGCAGTAGGAGAATTTATACCAGTAATTAGTCAGAAAGTAGAAAACGCAGGAGTAAAACTTATGCTTTCATCTATAAAATAAACAATGCCATAATAAAACTCAGGAGGAAGGGTCTGTATGCAGTGACCTGAAACGCGTAGACGCTTTTGTCTGTGTGTATAGCTTTTTATCTTTTTACATAAATAAACTAAGGATTTTTATGGAAGCTGGATTTCTCCATATTTTTGTGTTAGGATTGGTTCACCCATTCCAGGAGTTATCTATGCTTCCAGGAATTACCCACAGGTGATCTGGACAATTCAGAGGTCAACCACGTCGCTCCTGTCCTGCTTAAAGGGGTATTCCCATCACAATGATCACTGTTAAATCTGTTAATGATTTGACAGTGATCATTTTTCTAAATACATTTTATTACCCAATTCCCACTCTTTTTGAGAAAATAAGTCCCCTCTTACCTGATTGTTGTCTTTCGTCTCCCCTGGTTACGGCCACCTCTCCTGTCTAATCCCGCCGGGCCGCGCTTGAGCAGAAGACTGAAGATTCTCTCCCGGCCGGGCAGCGCAATGTCCTGAATGCGCACGCCAACCGCGCATGCGCCATGATGACTTCTTCCTGGCCAGTATAGTACAGAGCCGCGAACGTGCACGCCGCCTCTGTACTATACAGGCCAGGAATAAGTCACCATAGCGCATGCGCGGTGGTGTGCGCGTTTACGACATTGCGCGGCCCGGCCGGGAGAAAAACTTCAGTCTTCTGCGCAAGCGCGGCCCGGCCGGGAGAAGACGTCAATCAAGCACCGCCGAATCCAGGAAGTGAACGTCGCGCTGGAGGAAGGTAAGTAATGCATAATAAAATATGAATCTAGACCCTAAACTGGTCTTTGGGTAGCATCGTTTTGGTACCTAAATCTCTAGCACATCTTTTGTAAATTCTGGCAGAAAATGGACTTTGATGACACTTCGAATAACACCTCCACACCTCCACCAGTCTAGTGAGTGGAAGTACGAGGTGCCATGAATATGTTTGGCCAACTCTCCCCTGCTTATACTTTTCTTTGCTTCTGGATTCAGGAACAACAGGGGTCACAAGGGCTCACCCCTTTTCTCTCCCTGCAGAGAACACGAGTGGCTACTATAGATGGGGATTCCCCTGGTAAAAACAGCTGATTGCCAGGGATCACTGAATGCATTTTAAAATGCGGTTGTCTTCCTATTATTAAAGGGGTTATTAAAGACCTATAATGCCCCCCCATATGCCTGAGCCCAGGCATACTGGGTGGCATTATAGGTCTTGGATAACCCCTTTAATGCAGAATATGGGTATTCAGACACAGGTTGTGTCGGATTTATTTTTTATGCGTATTAGTGGACATCTTTTTAAATAATATGTTCATGCATAGTCTGGCCATAGTATCACTGGGGCTTTACACTTATGTGGATTCTCTTATCATGGTTTACCTGTCACGGAACCATGAACCAGACGTACAACCAGAGATAAGTGAAAATAAGAAGACTTTATTGAAAATAAAGCTGTAAAGCAAAAGTCCAAACGGATGGTGAAACCGAAGCAGAGCCTTTGAGAGGCCAGAGGTCAGGAACCAGAAGGGTAGTCAGACGGAGCCAGGATCAGGAACCAGCAGGGTAGTCAGACGAAGCCAGGATCAGGAACCAGCAGGGTAGTCAGACGAAACCAGGATCAGGAACCAGAAGCAGCAGCAGTCTTAGAAGCATGTGAACACAGGAGGACCAAGCAAGGAACTGAAGCCACAGACCTCCTATATATATGAGCTAGGCATCCAGCTCCTCCCAGTGGGAAGGAGGAGCCGCCGGGTGGAAGGCTACAAGAAACCCAGAAACCAAGATGGCCGCCAGCACATGTCAAACGAAGGAGAACAGCAAGAAGGTAAGACCATGACATTACCACATGGCCTTTTTTTCTATATACAGATTTTTGTTGACATTTTTAACTTTGATTAAAATAATGTGCCATTTTAATTCTTTATTGTATGGATGTATGCTTCAAGCCGCCCTTCTTTTAGCTGTCTTCGAGATTTCCTATCGACATAAGCAAACCAATTTATTTTACTGGTTATGTTTTTTTTTCACTGATGGGTCAATGCTCTTTAGGCCTCATTCAGTGGTCATCCTGATCTATGTCTTCCAAAAAATCCACGTATGTCAAGTCAACCCATGTGTGCGTCTGTTATTCTTTTATATTCTATATTTATTCTATAATTATAGGTCTTGGATAACCCCTTTAATGCAGAATATGGGTATCTAGACACAGATACAAGTTTCTGCTATTTATACGCCAGGCTGTGTATCAGTATCTAATCCTCTTCAGTCCTCACTGACGGAGCTTACCACCTTGTCTAATTCTTTTAAGAGCAAGTAATGAAAAACGACATATGATTCAACTAAATCGACTGTGCCCTAAATCCTAAATACACCAGTCAGACACTGCTAAAGATCAGCTAGGGTTACCCAGCATCCATAGAGCACTTAGTATGACCGTCTGGGATTCCTTGATGACTTGTGTGCTTTCTGGTAAGAACAATATGTGCGGCAATGAGCACGTATCCGTCCATCAATGTAGGTTTTTCATATTTCCATAGATTCCAATTAAGCCAAATTAAACTAATCAAATGTATAGCCATACAGTACAGTATGAAAGGGATTAATAGCTATATTTGATATCTCCATAATTTATCCTATCGTTGACTGTTCGTTGGTTTTAGAGAAATACTATCATTGATCGGCGCCTGGTTTCACAGGGATCTCAGCATTGATTTTCCCCTGGATTCAGAAAGATACCATTATTGATTAGCTTCTAGAAATCAGTGTTCATCAGATCCACTGCGCAGGCACAGAATCACTGAGCCCATTTGGCGCTTGTGCTATGGATCTTCTGCTGCTTCCCAAGCTCAGGAAGCAGCATCCGATCCACTGAGCCTTAGTGCTGGCGCGAGAACACAGGGCTAGACGAGATGTCTAATGTTGAGCGAACTTGTGTTTTCAAGTTCGGCGTACAAGGTTCGGGTATCTAAGAACTCTGTTATGGATTCCCCTACCGCGGACCATAAGTTATGGTCCGTGGTAGGGGAGTCCATAATGGAGTTCTTAGATAACCCAAACCTTGTACACCGAACTTGAAAACATAAGTTCGCTCATCCCTAGATACAGTCAGGTCTATAAATATTGGGACATAGACACAATTCTAACATTTTTGGCTCTATACACCACCACAATGGATTTGAAATTAAACAAACAAGATGTGCTTTAACTGCAGACTGTCTGCTTTAATTTGAGGGTATTTACATCCAAATCAGGTGAACGGTGTAGGAATTACAACAGTTTGCATATGTGCTCCCACTTGTTAAGGGACCAGAAGTAATAGGACAGAATAATAATCATAAATCAAACTTTCACTTTTTAATACTTGGTTGCAAATCCTTTGCAGTCAATTACAGCCTGAAGTCTGGAATGCATAGACATCACCAGACGCTGGGTTTCATCCCTGTTGATGCTCTGCCAGGCCACTACTGCCACTGTCTTCAGTTCCTGCTTGTTCTTGAGGCATTTTCCCTTCAGTTTTGTCTTCAGCAAGTGAAATGCATGCTCAATCGGATTCAGGTCAGGTGATTGACTTGGCCATTGCATAACATTCCACTTCTTTCCCTTAAAAAACTCTTTGGTTGCTTTTGCAGTATGCTTTGGGTCATTGTCCATCTGCACTGTGAAGCGCCGTCCAATGAGTTCTGAAGCATTTGGCTGAATATGAGCAGATAATATTGCCCGAAACACTTCAGAATTCATCCTGCTGCTTTTGTCAGCAGTCACATCGTCAATAAATACAAGAGAACCAGTTCCATTGGTAGCGATACATGCCCATGCCATGACACTACCACCACCATGCTTCACTGATGAGGTGGTATGCTTAGGATCATGAGCAGTTCCTTTCCTTCTCCATACTCTTCTCTTCCCATGACTCTGGTACAAGTTGATCTTGGTCTCATCTGTCCATAGGATGTTGTTCCAGAACTGTGAAGGCTTTTTTAGATGTCGTTTGGCAAACTCTATCCTGGCCTTCCTGTTTTTGAGGCTCACCAATGGTTTACATCTTGTGGTGAACCCTCTGTATTCACTCTGGTGAAGTCTTCTCTTGATTGTTGACTTTGACACACATACACCTACCTCCTGGAGAGTGTTCTTGATCTGGCCAACTGTTGTGAAGGGTGTTTTCTTCACCAGGGAAAGAATTCTTGGGTCATCCACCACAGTTGTTTTCCGTGGTCTTCCGGGTCTTTTGGTGTTGCTGAACTCACCGTTGCGTTCCTTCTTTTTAAGAATGTTCCAAACAGTAGTTTTGGCCGCGCCTAATGTTTTTGCTATCTCTCTAATGGGTTTATTTTGTTTTTTCAGCCTAATGATGACTTGCTTCACTGATAGTGACAGCTCTTTGGATCTCATCTTGAGAGTTGACAGCAACAGATTCCAAATGCAAATAGCAGACTGGAAATGACCTCTGGACCTTTTATCTGCTCATTGTAATTGGGATAATGAGGGAATAACACACACACCTGGCCATGGAACAGCTGAGAAGCCAATTGTCCCATTACTTTTGGTTCCTTAACAAGTGGGAGGCACATATGCAAACTGTTGTAATTCCTACACCGTTCACCTGATTTGGATGTAAATCCCCTCAAATTAAAGCTGACAGTCTGCAGTTAAAGCACATATTGTTCGTTTCATTTCAAATCCATTCTGGTGGTGTATAGAGCCAAAAATGTTAGAATTGTGTCGATGTCCCAATATTTATGGACCTGACTGTATGTTTAGTTCTTTAACTCAAACGGGAGGGGGTAGTACAGAAAGCACAGAGGGCATTGTGCTAGTGGTGCTCCTAGTGCTCTGGCCAGCCCCTTGATGCTCCAAATAGGTAATTTACATAAATATAAGTATACAAATTATATATCTCAGCTACATTTAATCCTATAGTGAAAAGAAAGATATTGTTTCATTAAGCATGATGAACCCTACCATTACCCTGACATACCTGGTTTGATAGGGTTGATCATGCTGACAGATGCTCTTTAAGCACTCTTTGCTGGAGTAAGTTGTGCACTGTTTGAAATAATTAGGATGGTGCCCCCGTGCGTGGTTATTGCTGGCAGCCTCAATTGACCTTGATCCAGCCTTGATGATTACAAAACTGGAAACATTCTGTACTCAGAAGGCAGAACAAGGTACGGTTTGTTCATTCTTTTTTGCAAACAACAGGTATTCAGGTTGTTAAACATTGACCCCCATAAATGTGCTGCCCAGGGGAAGGTTATGCAAATATTCAGCATTTGTATTCATTGAAAATTATCA